>NC_137134.1:4331693-4797893 GCF_949319135.1 Squalius cephalus
CAAAATAGACATAACCAGCTTTTTTAAATTGTTTTTAAAATTTAAGACTATTTTGTCTAAAATGAGGGGGGTCCTCACACAAACAGCAGCCTAGGGGCCCCTGACCACCTTAATCCGCCCCTGCTTACCAGGATGGACAAGACAACCAATGCACCAACACCTCTTTACGTCCCTGTGAATTAGGTAAAAATAAAGAGCCAATTACAAAACAAACCATCATTACATTTCAGTCTTTACATATCATTACATCACTTTTAGTACATCACTTAATTTTTAAAGCATTTAATGTAACTCATCAAAAACTTTTAACAAAGCACATGTGGCATTACTATGGTACAGCAACACCACCAGCACAAAAACAGAGTCGGAGTTATGTACGTAACTACAACAGAAACTAACCCCTACCCTTTACAGACAGCTTTCACGACCAATTAAAAAGACCTTGCTCCACAAACAAAGCTCCAACATACCCAAACTTGCAAAAACACACCACCATCAAAGTATGCAATCTGAAATTTTAATTCCAATTCATCATTTAGAATTCTTATCATCTTAACCAAAACTGACCCATAAATGCCACTCAAGCAAAGCCAAACAGACTGAAGAGCAACTTCAACAACTGCTGTTATAATAATAATAATAATACGTTTTATTTATATAGCGCCTTTCCAGAGCTCAAGGACACTTTACAATAGACAAACAACAATAAAGGCAGTTGACAAAGACAGCAGACAGAACAACAGTAGGCAGTTGAGAGTGCAAGTACAGTAAGTGAAAAATGGGTAGATGGGGAGGCAATCAGCATAATACAGACAGATATAACTTTGAGAAAAAAAAAAAAAAAAATTAAGAATTATAACATTCAGAAAATAGGTGAGTTTTGGGCATGGATTTGAATTCAGAGATAGTGTCAACAGAACAGAGTGATCGGGGGAGAGAGTTCCACATTTTGGGCGCAACAACACTGAATGATCTGCCCCCCATTGAAGCAAGACGATGCCGAGGGACGACGAGAAGGCTAGAATCAGCGGATCGTAAAGAGCGAGTCGGGGTGTAGGGGAGAAGCAGGTTACAGAGATAGGGGGGAGCCAGGCCGTGCAGAGACTTAAAAGTGAGAAGGAGAATTTTGAATTTGATACGGTAAGCCACAGGAAGCCAGTGAAGATCATGCAGAATTGGGGTAATATGTGCAGAACGCTTGGTGTGGGTGAGTAGTCTGGCAGCAGAGTTTTGAATGTATTGTAATTTGGAAATGGAGCTAGCTGATAGGCCAATGAAAAGTGCATTGCAGTAATCGAGACGTGAGGTGACAAATGCATGGATGACAGTTTCAGCATCTGAGATACTGATAAAGGGACGGAGCTGAGCGATACGACGTAAATGAAAGAATGCCAAGAATG
The DNA here is from genome assembly GCF_949319135.1 of Squalius cephalus. Classification (NCBI taxonomy): domain Eukaryota; kingdom Metazoa; phylum Chordata; class Actinopteri; order Cypriniformes; family Leuciscidae; genus Squalius; species Squalius cephalus. The sequence goes on from NC_137134.1 coordinate 4,333,094, forward strand.
CCTGTTAACATATTCAAAAGCAATGTAAATATACACCGGACTTTTACATGTTATATAGTTATATTATATGTTATACTCATACTACACTGTAGAAGCCAACACTGTAGTACTGTACAGAATATTTTATAATAAAATAATTATAAATAAAAAATAAATAATAATAAAAATAATAATTTACAATTCTTCACCTTATTAATAATTGTTTGTGTAATGGTGTGTGATCTTCTACCTTATGCTCTTTTGCACTGCCTGTACTCATACTGTAATCAGTAAGCAAATATGAATTCCATTCCAGATGTTTGTTTTTTGCAATAAAGTACCCTACACATTAGCATATATTGAATGTGGAGTTCTTAACATTAACAACAGAGCTAAATATTTTGGGATACTGATCCATTCATTTGAGCAACAACATAAATGAATTACTTAATAAAATTAATAAAATAAAATAAATGAATTATCTTTACATGAAAACGTCACCGGTATTATGGAACACACAACATACAGAACAATGCCAACCTTTCTTGGATACAAATTCCACTGGAAATACGTCCAGAGACGCATGGAATGGACATTCTGTACAAATGTAAAATTTGGTTAGAAATGAATTAATTACTTAACTTTAAAATGCAAAACAATTTTTAAACATCTAAAAACCAAAACAGCATTGAAACAAATATAAACATCAATATTATGAGAACTTTCCAAATGGATGACTGACAATATGTAATAGACTAGCAATGCAGAGCTAACTGTATTGTATAACATTTTATACCTGTGTCTGTATTTTTTGCCGCGCTCTCTTTGCTGCCATGTTGACAGCTGATTTGCTGTGAAGTAAAAAAAAAAAAATTTACAAAAATTAGCCTTAGTTCAAGTTCACATTGTACTGGCTTTACACAAAATCATTTCACTCTGCGCTCATCTTTGAAATGACTCTTGGGCATCCAAGTGCAGCTCCTATCTCTCTGAATGGAGAAACATCAAATTCTCCAAAACTGTTAAATTATTACATTTAAAATTAAATTTCAGATTGGAAATCACTAATAAAATCTGACAACAACAGTCTCATATTTTTTTTCCTATGTTCCTATATGTACACATTTTCAGGCTGGAGCAGCCCATGAGCAGTCATACACGCAAATCTCCGAATACTGTCTATTTCTAGAGCAATCAGAGCTTCTAACAGCAGTTGGGATGACGTGTTAACTTTTCTAATCAACAATTTGCTCTTTTATTTAGAAGGTTGGATTACTTTGCCATGTTGGGCATTATTAATGAGTAATAGGAGTGTAATGTTTTCATATATTTAGAGTCTTTGCTTCAGCCCATTTTCTTCTACTCACCATTCTGGTTTTAATACGACTCCCTCTATCTCTCTTCTCTCTTCCATTTCATTCATCTTAAGTGCACTACTCATTCTTTTCTTTGCCTGTTTAGTCTTTTTTGTCACGTTCATGTCTCCTTCCTCAACAGGTCTCTCAGGTTCTCCCCCTCCACTTTCTGTCTGTTGTTCTTCAATTTGCTCTTTATCCTCCGATCTTTCCTTCATCCTCACTTCTACATTTTTCTCTGATAAAATGTCCTCTTCATCTTCTACAGCCTCTTTTAAGTCCTGACTCTCTGTCCTATCACCCTCTGTGTCCTCTTGTTCATTTTCTGGACTTTTGAATCTCTGTTCCTCAACAGGCCTCTCTGGTTCTTCCTCCCCACTTTCTATCTGTTGTTCTTCGATCTGCTCTTCATCCTCCAGTCTTTCCACTTCTGCATTGTTTTCCAGTATAATGTCCTCTTCTACAGTCTCGTTCAAGTCCTGCCTTTCTGCTTCATTACCTTCTGTGACCTCTTGTTCTTCTTCTGGACTCAAACCTTTAAAAAAGTACCATTAAAGTCATATTAAAACACATTACTTTGAAATAAAGTGCACTTTAACATAGAAACTTTATTTAGGTGTGTCAGTGCTTGCAAATATACAATTTACCCTGTAAAATATGCTCAAAGAGGATGAGCATTTTGTCCCTCAGTTGGGAACTCAAAGGGACACTGGATCTCTGCTGTCCACTTACGGGCCTTCGAACATTTCCCTATAGAAGAAGAGGAACATATCCCAGAGCTTTCAGCTTCTCCATCTAAGATGAAGAACGTCAAACAGTACAGCTTTTAAAAATGGGTCAAGAACAGAAAAACAAATGACGGCTTTTTCTAAAGTTGAGTATGACAAGCTTTCTGCTTTCACTGAACATCAGTTCACTTGGTAGCCATATTTGCAATGCCTCCAGGCAACTTTCTTTAGGTTATGCAAGGCTAAATGCTATTTACTTGAATGGGGAACTCTGGCACAGATGTGTCATAAGAGTATAGAAATAGAGTAAATAGAGTTAAAACTGTAAATTTTCTTTAGATTTAGTGCAGTAGTTCTCCTTTTTCTGGAAACAGAGCTTCTAATGGCAGCTGAGAGATGTGTGACTTCAACTGCCTAGTAGCTCTTTTATTTAAGTTCTGCCCATTAGTGGCACATTAGTGGAAATAATATGAATAACTTTTTATTTGAACTGTCAGTTTACAGGAATTACAATTTATTCATGACCATGTATTGTATTATGTTTATGTACTTGTATGTTAAACATCTTTATATTGTATAGCCACCAATATAAATGTTTCAGTTTAGAACAAAGTGTGAGGTAATGAAATTATAGTGTTGAACTTTGCTTACTATGATGGCTGAATTGTCAAGGACTTTGGATTGATTCCTTGATGCAACTGTTGTTTTAACCACTGCTGGGCTTTGGCACAGAACTTTGCCAACCGCACTGACGGCTTATATTTAAAATCAGGCAATTTTCCACTCTACGAAAAGAGAAACAGAAATACATTGAGTATTAAAATAAATGCAATGCCACATAAAGAAACAGTGTTAGTTATGCAAAATCACCTTAAAACAGGACCGGTGTCGGCAGTTCATCCTAATCTTGCAGTGGGGACACTGGCGTAAGGTTGAACCTGGCATTTGGACTACACAAAAACAAAACATATTGACTAAATTACATAAATACATAAAAGATAGACATCGAGTACAAAACTTAAATTAAAGATTAATTTATCTTTGATAAGTATATAGTTTTTGAGAGCTACATAACACATACACACATTTACATACACATTTTTGTATATATGTATATATATATATATATATATATATATATATATATATATATATATATATATATATATATATATTGTAAAGAATACGACTCTGGGTAAATTTGAATTAGCTCAAGAATATGGGGAATTCTGGGAATATTAATATTTATGACTCATGGTCATAATTCATAAGTCGCATGTACATTTATTTTATCAATTATCGAGATTACCTTGTTCTGTAACTGGTCTGACCAACATTTAATTCGTCCAGCGAAACAAATGTAAAATCATTACAGTTAAGAAGAGGGATTCACAAACTTCGAGAGAGTTTATGTTCTGGCCACGGACATAACTCTCTGAGTTTATTAATTAAAACTACTGAATGTAGTCTAATATCGAGCTTGTAATGAAGATCTTCATTAACTTCTTCATTGACTAGATTCATTGACTTATAAGGTGGATTTTTCAAACACAGAGACAGTGAAAAGTATTTATGAATTTTAATAAATGCAAAACTAGAGATTATATGAGCTACGAATATAAACGTACGTAAAAATGCAAACAATAAACAAACAAACAACCAAACAATAACATAAGTGATCAGAATGAAATGGAATGAAAGAAAGAAAGAAATAGAGAGGAGGGAAAAGCTAGTAATTATTACATACAGAAACCTTGGTTCACGAGACCCCTGGAAACCGCTTTTATCAGCTCAATATAAGTTACTTGCAGAAGTCTGTGCTCTTTCTGGTCAGGCTGAAGCCGGAAGCGGGAAGCGGACAGCGCGGACGTGTCCTGTTTCTGCTGGGTCTTCCAGTGCCGCGAAGTTCGAAAAGGCTCACTGAATGTAACATTACCGGAAAATCAAATTCATCTCCCGGGATGGGAGAGGTTTAAAGTCTTTGTTGCAAGGGACGCAGCTTCGACTCGGACATGTGCTCGCTCGATAGAGAAGACTCCGGCCTTCTTCAGATGATCCTTGGAGAAGCGCTGCGCCGGGGAGAGGAGGAAGGGTGAGAGGTCAGGGATGAGAGCGACCGGAGAAGAGAAGAGATCCGGGATCGATGAGAGAAGAGAGTGAGGAAACTGAAGGTTTGGACTTTTATCAGTGTCCCATGTACCGCCCCCTTCTTCGTGGAGGACGAATCAGCTGTCGAGATCTTTTCTAGCGGGAAGATCCTTTGTTCGTTTGGAACGATCTCCTGGCTCGAGTTACAGGGACGATTGACTTAAGCCTTTCAGTTCCAGAAATATGAAATGTGTAAACAATATATATTACTGCATTCTGCTATTGGAATTTGGCTCTGTTATATTGAGAGAATTCCATAGACATCAGACACATCACATGAAGGTTGTAGAAATGCAAAGTTACAGGAGATATGCAGAATTATACACATTTAAAGTTTGATTAAACACACAATAAAATTGTCAGTGTTTCCATTATGGCCAACACTTGTGAAACATAGGAATACATATCAACATTTAAAGAGTTTCCTCTGAAATGATCCAATGGACAAAAGTTCCATGTGCGTTAAGGTTGTAACAACATTGGCTATCGAATCATTCGTCGTTGGTTTGAATTAACAAATTCAAATACTCTGTGTTGCTAAAAACATTTCTTCCTGAATACAAAAGCTGGTGCACTTTGAACTCGTGAGTGCAAATCAGGCTTTGGCTCCAGCTAGTCGGCCAATTGACTTTTACGACACTAATTTCACCTCAGAGACATTCCGAACCCCCCCTTTCCCCTCTCTGGACCACAGAGAGATAACGAAACTTGAAACTTTCTACACACACACAAACACACACAAACATCCCTTTGTGTTTAAATTAGGATAGAATATACTTTAATTTATGTACAATTACATTAGGCATGTGTGATTTAGTTTGGCTTTATAATAGAGGTGTGGTTTTGAAATGTATTCTTTAATCAATAGTGTTTTAGTTAGAGAATGTTCAACAATATTCTCTGGCAATTGCCTTCCCCCCCACTTTGCTGTTTTATTGCCTAATGGAATGTCAACTGGGTTTTTAGGAGTGGAGCAGAATTAACGTGGTAATCTTTACTCCTACTTAAATCCTACATTTTCTACTTAAATCCTAAATTTTCTATATGCATAACCACCGAAGAAATGTAAACATGGATGTAATTTCCCATCTCATAATTTTTCTTTTACGTGGTGTAGTTTGTGTATTCTGGTAAACTTTGGTAATAAGGTTAGACAAATCAGGTGTGTACCGTGTTTAGTTCCTCAAGCTTCATATCCATTTGTACCCTATAGGGTACAACACATTTTGGGTAAATCTTATTTCTAGACATGTAACGAACTTTAAAATGCTTGTAAATATGCATATCTTATGTAACTTGATTTTCTTAATCTTCATATGACGTGTGTGATATCGTTGAAATTCTCTCAATCTAACAGAGTCGAATTTCGATAGCAGAATGAAGTAATGTGCATTATTTTACACTTTTTCATATTTCGGGAGCCGAACAGCTCAAAGCTCATCTCCTCATGACTCATCCGAGTGGGCGTGGCCCCAGAGACAAAGACATTTTTTCCGCTTCAGACCTTTGGACGTTCATTGGTTGTTCGCGCGAACAGAGGCGTCAACCCATATTGTCCATAAAAGACCGACTCAGAAACTCCTCGCTCTCTCCTTCCTCCTCCAAAACCCAAGTCCGGACCGGCTTCGGCCTGCTTCTCTTTTCTTTTTATTTATTTCTTTTATGTTTTTCTATAGTCTAGTTTCGTTTTCCTCTTCGCCTCTGTTCGTTCACGAGCTGAATGAACTTAGCCTGAATCATTCCCGGCAACTTCACCACAAAGAAAGAGACTCTTTGAAGCTCCCGCGCTCGCACGCGCGCCGGAAGACAGCACGCGCACGCCTCCCCTCAGACGACTCGCGCTGCTTTTAAAGACACGCAGAACCCTGCGGTCCTACACACCTCATACAAAGAGAACCATATGCCATGCAAGTATCGATTATTGAATTGAACTTATGATGTGATTTCTTTGTTGTGTCTTAAGGGTTACTGTCTGTGATTTTGCCATAGCCAACTGCGATCTCTGATCGCAGATTTTTGCTTTCACTTCCGATCTCGTCCCCCATCCTTCTCTCTCTCTCTCATCCACTCTCTCTTAATCCTTTTCTGGCATTCTATCTTTTTCTAACTCTGATCATTTTATTCTCTCTCACTGTTATTCGTTATCTTGTATTGTTTAACTGTATTTTATGTACATAGACATATAATCCGTGTGTATTGTGTAGTTTGATATATCCCTTAGTTCGATGTATTGGTCCAATTATTAAATTCCATATGCCCTTGACTGACTCTGATTTAATTGCCCATGTTACTTAGTCCCTGAAATGTTCGATCTTAGCTATATGCTTTATCTTGGTAGGCTACGATTTAAGTAACCTAATTTTAGTCTACAGACACCGAGAGTGTCTTTTCAAGGCCTGGAAAAGATACTCTTTCTCGTGTTTGTAAGAAGGATAATTTTCCTTGAGAGTTAATTTAATCTTACGTACAATCTGTTCGCTGGACAAACAGATTGTTTGATAACTAAATTAATTCCATTAAAGTTATCCCATAACTTCGAGCTGAAATAAGAACAATTGATGTATTAATGACGAACCATAACCCGTTATGGTAATCGTTCATATATCAATCTAGTTCAGCTGCGATAAATTAATGTAACTGTAACATACAAAATATTAATCATATTCATGATTAATTATTAAAATTCCCTATAGATCATTTGAGCTAATATTAATATTAATGTACGACCCATTGTTCTTACAGTTGTGGTGGAGAACGCGACGCATTTCAAACTTTGTTTATGGGCAATATTCAGTTTCAGTCTGTTTATATGGTTATTAATAATTTTTGCGCATTATGAAATTATGAATTTGTGAGTTAAGTCGCTAACGCGAACTCACTCCTAACTGTCCAAGGCAAAAAGCCGAAGTCAGTAGGCCTAACGTACATTTTAACAAGTTGCTAAAATATGCCTAGACGATTTTAGCACTGTTAAATGCTACGTACACTGCAGTATTTAATATTACAAATGTCCTGTTAAGAGATGAAGAAATATCTCTGCAGTTGATACATTTCTAATATTTGTTTTAAATCGCTGTGAACGAAGAATTCTCACGTGCGTACTACCGGTATTAATAAATATGTTTTCTAAGCGAGATTACTTATTAAACATAGGCCTTGCATGCATGCTATATCGTTATTGAATTCGTGGTTAGTCCAGTGATATTCAACAAAACGGTAAACTCCTGGTTAACATTGACCTAGCTAATCAATCGAAAACCTAAATACACAAATCATAAAGTGCTATTTTGATAAATGTGTAATATGGGAGTCTAGCAACAGACGGGAAATTCCTGTTGCCCACATTTGAGTATTTGCGGCGAAGAAACCCCGCCATACTTTCTTGTGCAGTATTAATAGCACCAAAAGGTCCGCCGAGACCTCTGTCCTATTTGTGAGTGTTGCAGAAATCAGCGCGTGACGCGAGCTGAAAAGCTCTTAGCGTTTGAATCACATTGAAGTTGTGTAATTACATTTACTAAACGCCAGAGGGCGTAAGTGGTTAGCAGCCTCAAATTACCCCTTTGCCCCCCTGATTTCCGCCTGCATGAGCGCAACAACGCCATCGCGTGGCCAGTTATCAGATAACGCTCTCTTCACGGCTGAATTCATTTCCCTGTGAATTAATGTTTAAACTCTAAATAACTATTCGCATTTATAGCTTTGCTCGTGCGTTTATTATTTTGTGTTAGACAATTTTCCTGCTTTTGGACTGATACATTTACTCTGAGTTTGGTTCAAACAAGATTTGGATTAAAACTCAGATTAAATCTCAGCCATTCCCTTAGAGGAAACAACGGCACCTAGTGGCCGCCACCCGCGAGGTCGGTTCACTCAGCTCTCTTTCCTCTCTTTTCAAATCCTTTCGTGAATTGTTTACTTCTACTTTTCTCTTTTGGTTATCTTAATAAATTATTGATGAGACTTCACTGTTAACATTAATTTTTATGGGATATTATTCTGAGTTCTCCGTTTCTTTACATGCTCATTTAAATTTGATTTGAACTAGTTTGAATTTTAAATTTAAATTGAGTTGTCTATTCAGCCACTGGTATCCACTTGGAGGAAACAGCGCCACCGTGTGGCCTTGTGGATACTAAGTCGGCATCACTATTTCCCTCCTTTCACTCTTTTATATTGTCTTTCTCTCCTGATTATTTTTATAAATAGGACTGATACTTTAGGGTATCTGGATTAGTATAAGATATCATTCTGATCTTTACATTTCCTTACATGCTTATTTTAAATTTTAATTTAAACAAGTTTTGAATTTTTTATTTGAATTAAGTTTTCGGTTTGCCAGGTTAAGCACAGAGAGGGAGCACGCCCCCTTGTGGTGAAAACCCACTACTGCGGCCTGCCTCTTCTCCTGGGTTCATCCTGTCATTCCATTTTGATTTTGATTTTCAAATTTTATTTGTATTCTATTATTTTATTTCTACTTTTCCTATCTCTTCTTTGGGTTAGGTTATTTTTGATAATTACAACAGTTATCATAATTTCCTTTTTGTTTTATTTTTATTTAGTAAAACCTTTGACTCTCCTTTCTACATACATAATTACTCAATTGGTTTTAAACAAGCCAGCCTCAATTCACTTTAAGTTTCCCTTGTTCATCCTTCTGTGTATTTGTTGTAGTACTCCCTTGTGAAGGTGCAGTCATCTCTGGTCGGTTTCCAGGGGCAAGGTCATCTGCCCGATGCTACCCGACGCGGGCCGTGCGTGAGCTTCGGACTCTTCCGAATCTCGTACCTCCGGTTGTGGCACGCCACCCCGACATCAGCAATTTGGCCCGCCAAAAGGTTAAGTCAACGCCAGCGACACACAAGGCAATTTTGAGACAATCACTCGAACTGGGGTCTGCTGAAAGGACCACTCCGAAAGGAGAGTTCCGAGCAAAACTCAATTTTTCCGTGCCGTCTGATGATTGACACCTTGGCGTTGCCACTTTGTGCAAAAAGTCGCAAGTGGTTTGAGTGGGCACACCGTGGTACCGAGAGACGAGGTTGTCCGAGGGCACTGCGGTCAAGTGTTGGAGAACCGTCGGAGAGGTTGACCGAGCCACTGGTTTCCACCTGAGTGGCCTCAATTCACATCAGGTAAACTAAAATTGATAAAACCCATTCGCTGTCTAAGCCACAAAATATTAGATATTCCCCCGGGTATATTCTAGATGTATGGCCCACCTTCATCTCTTCTCTAAGCCATACCATCTTCGTAGGTTTCCTACCCCCCAAAAGCCCCCACTCACCTGTTGGCCTATCTTAAACCCTAGCAGTGGTAATAGCTTAGGTCTCTTTATCCTCTTGAACACATTCTGTGTTACTATATTGTTTATTTAATTTCAGACCTAGTCATCACTAGTGTTTTGTTTGCCTTAGTCTTTTCTATCCCTTGTTCTGTTGTGATTTGTTTCTTTCATTTCACTTAGAGACAGTAACCTTTAAGAGCCACCAAGTAAAGCTGAATAAGAGCCGGTGTCACCACGTGACCCACCAGGCTACTGCCTGCCAAAATCTATAGTTCAGGTCCTTTGTCGACCCAAGTTAATTGGAACTGTCTAACTGTGCATCAGTTAGCCCCAAAATTCTCATAAATTTTCGCATAGCCCGTATGAGTATAACTCGTTAACCTTAGAACGAACTTGCATTGGTCTCTTTTTGTGCGTGCTGTGCTTCTCTCACCTACAGTGAGCCAGGATGTCCCATTCATCCAGTCCAGCAGTCCACGGGGGCAATCTCTCGACATGCTTGAAAGCAATGACTACCCCCTTCCTGCCCAAGGACGCCAGTGACCTGCAGCATCTGAGCCAAACGCAACTGGACACCAAGCTAGACGAGCTGATAACACACGATCCTACCCAAAGCTACAACTACAAAGACTGGGCCAGGATCGTCAGCAGCGTCACCCACAACTTCGTCGTCCAGGCGAGGCTCAGTGAACGGCGCAACATCGACCTGGAGCAGAAAGCAGCAGCGCTACAGCTTCAAGTGAAGGAGGCCCGGAAAGACCAGGCTCGAACCCAGAGTCGTCTAGATCAGCTCCTCCTCGAGACCCAGAACCAGCGTGAGAAAGAGGACGCCACAGATCCAGAGCTACAGAAAGAAGTAGAAAGAATTCAAAATGCCCTGCAAGATCTGCGCCTCGACACAGACCAAAGAGAACAGTTGGAGAGAGAAACCAGAAAAGAACTCAACGAAAAACTCCAACAAAGTGACGCTCTCCTACATAGAGCCGAGACTGAACTAAAAGAAACAGACGCAAAAGCCAGGGCCTGCGAAAAACACTTGCAAACTGCCCGAGCTAAAATCGGTGAGCTTACTCTGCAGAGAGACAAGCTCCAAGATGAACTTGACACTGTTCATGCAGAACTGAGACATTCTTACAGACTGCAGAGTGGCTGGAACGGAGAAACACACATCACAGAATTTCTCCCGCCCAGCCACCCCAACCCTTTCAGCCCAGAACCCAAAACTGAAAAGGGAGATGTAAGCCCACGGCTCAAGACATCACCAGCCAGCTTTCAAGAACACCTGTCAGCAGCAAAAGGGGGAGGACCCCTTCAGACAAGCCCCGACAGAGAGTGGAACCACTCTCGACACGACACTGGTAAGCTCAAGCCTGAGCTCACATCACATAACCACAGTGCAGCCACGTCTGAAACAGCAGAGATCCTAAGGGTGCTGAAAGAGCTTCTTCACCAGAAACGTCGCAAGAAAGACAAGAAGGACGAGCCAGACATCTTATGCCTAAGCATAAGAACTGAAACCAAACCGTCTGACCGCCATCTGACTGAGCCAAGCACCCCGAACACTGCTTGTCATCCACAGACCACAGAGCTAACTGTCACATCACAAGGTGACAGCATCACCAAAGCTCCACAGCTGACAGCTGCACACCCTGAACGAGACGACACACTTCCTCACACCAAGCACCAAAATACCAAGGTACCAGGAAACACTGTTCTGTCTAACTGCCTCCACAGCAAGCCACACGAGACCGGTCCTAACCACCCCTCGACGGTCACACCTGCCATGCCAACTTTCCTGGGCAACCTGATCAAAAAGGGGGTGGTCCGAAAACTCCACCTGAACATCACTTTGGAAAAGGAAGTATGCATGGAAGCCTTGATCGACACAGGATCAAATCTTACCATGATTTCAGCTGAACTTTTCAAGAGACTCCAATCTGAAGCTAAGAGACAAGATCAAACTCTTACACCTCAAACTTGTGAACTGAACGTACAGTCATACAGTCAACATAACATCCGGCTCGAACAGGTAGCCCACATTCACCTGACGATTGGTCCTTTGAGTCTAGTCCATCCCGTGTTCATCTCAAAAATGGACACTTTTCCATTCCTCATCGGCAGAGACCTTCTAGATCGTTTTGAACCGTTACTGGACTTGAAACAGCTCAAAGTCTGGGCTCAAGTACGAGAACTTTGCCCCCTCCAGTCACAGCCAGACGGTCAGGTCACAAAGGTCACAGAGTTCATGGGAACTCCCACAGCCAGCCAAAAAGACACAGACTCAGCACCAACTGAAGGTTCGAATCCGCTACCCTGCACCTTACAGCCCACCAAAGACTTTGACACTTGCTGCCTCAATGTCATGACTGACCGGCAGCGACATGACCTCTTTCAAGCCATTGCCAAGCCTGGCGCACTAAACAACAAGCTGTGGCCACTTTCAACCCACCCACCCACCCTAAAGAAAGTGAAGATTAAACACAGCATAAGAACTTTACAAGCTCAACTGCCTACCTCAGAGCCGCTTACGCTGGCTCCGCTGTTTGCAAAGACAACCATAACTGACATGCGGGCTTCTGACATCCACATCAAGACTTTAAATGCCCACCTCTCAAAACCCTCCAACCACCCTCGCATGCCGTCTGACCTCACTGACAACCAGTGCCTCAGACCACTGCATAACACAACGCACATGCTGCGCGTACAGAACAACATTATGAGTTGTGCACCGATTGACATCACAATGCCAAGGCTTGTACTGCCACGGCGCACAAAGGGGGATAAACTGCTAATGTTCATCTATAACGCATCATGTGCTGCACAACGCAACACCAGAGACACTGACGAGACACTGAAGCAAGCGACAAGCCGACAGCAAAATGTGGCAAAACATGGGCCAAGGCGAACTAAACCCAGTCGCCGCCCACAAAGTAAAAAGACTGCCCTGTCCAATCAAAGACAACCCTTGCTGGCTTCTTCCTCCCCTTTCTCTCTCTCTCTCCCTGTTGTCTGTGCCAGGTTGCTGCTGTGGTTCGCCATGCTGTACTGTTTGCCAACCAGAGGACAGCTGCCACCGAGAGAACGACCGAGACCCCAGATCACTGACGGCAGGACCTACCCCCAGCAAGTGCATGTTCGACTCATCCAGCCCCGCCCGGTCTACAGAGCACACCACCCCAGCTCCGTAGCCCAATACATCTGGACAAGTGTCCGACGGACAGAGGACTCCCTCTCTCACGCCGAGGCCAAGGTCGAACACATGTTCAACCAACTTGAGAAAGTGACTGTTGCACAATCGGGACTCCTAAGCACCAACCACCACTCCAGCCAGTTCCTGGGAGCATTGCTCAGAACCGGAGCTGCTGCCAGAACTCTGTTTAACATTGGTGTGTCCAGTGTAAATGCAGCGAACCAGACCGCAAACTCCATGAAGCCGCAGTTTACTGTCTTACAGAGTGACTTTGTCCAGACTCAGCTGGTTACAGTGCCAACGACAGACATGCTGTGGGAGGTTAGCTCCTCCAATGACAGCATAGCCACAGGTGTAATCCCACCATACCTGATACTAAGCCTGATGCTAACTGTGCTGGTTTCCGCCATCAACACGCCAGCTGACTTTCTACAAAAACACCTGGCCTACTCTCTGGGTAGCACCATCTCACTCTGAGTCGATCCCGAGCAGAGAGAAGTGGGCCTTCTCCTAAATCCGCCTATCATCGAGTCAAGCCAAGTCTACAGACTTACAGACATTTGCAAGGTCAGGTTTTGGGAAAACAACACCCACCTCAAGATAAGCCCTCCAGACGTGGTGGCCTACCACGATGGCGACACACAACGGTACTCAGCTCCAAACCTACACCTGTGTACTATGACCAAAGACATTTGTTATCTCTGCCTTAGCAAACCCTTACTCAGAGACAACGCTGAAGAAATCTGCGGGTTGCACCCCCTGGTCAGCAAAGTCACCCACACACAAGCAGAGATAGCAGGTGAAAGGTGGCGTGCTAACGCACCTGTGCACACCGCCACTGTCACTCACGACCAGCATGACACAACCAGCCGTGTCAACATGCTCAACCAGAAAATGGGACTTCAAGTACTGAAAGGTGTCATCCTACACCTTGATGGCCTGACATGGTACCAGCTTCCCAGCAAAGAGTACCAGACAGCACTGAAACTACCATCCTCCAAAAACTTCAACGTCACCTTGAATCCAGGACTGGAACTCCGTAGTGAGAAAAGGGGGTCCCAACTCATGGACATTGCTCCTGCCAACAAAGCCCTCCGAGCACCGGCTCGACGGCCCGTTTGAACACTTCATCTGCGGTCCGAGGCTGGAACGCCGCCGACATTGGGCTGTGCACCTTTGCAGGTTTCAGACGGAATCCCCAGAAAGGGGGTGTCAAGTCAGAGACCACGCCGAACCTCATCGAGCTGAATCCTCAGCTCCAAGCACCACCTGCCTTCCTACCGTCATGATCCACCTGCTACACGACTGTCATGATTCACCTGTCATGTGACCATTGTGATGATTGTCGTCCGACGATGTCCACACGGACTTCACCGGACGAAAAGGGGGAATATGTAACAACATTGGCTATCGAATCATTCGTCGTTGGTTTGAATTAACAAATTCAAATACTCTGTGTTGCTAAAAACATTTCTTCCTGAATACAAAAGCTGGTGCACTTTGAACTCGTGAGTGCAAATCAGGCTTTGGCTCCAGCTAGTCGGCCAATTGACTTTTACGACACTAATTTCACCTCAGAGACATTCCGAACCCCCCCTTTCCCCTCTCTGGACCACAGAGAGATAACAAAACTTGAAACTTTCTACACACACACAAACACACACAAACATCCCTTTGTGTTTAAATTAGGATAGAATATTCTTTAATTTATGTACAATTACATTAGGCATGTGTGATTTAGTTTGGCTTTATAATAGAGGTGTGGTTTTGAAATGTATTCTTTAATCAATAGTGTTTTAGTTAGAGAATGTTCAACAATATTCTCTGGCAATTGCCTTCCCCCCCACTTTGCTGTTTTATTGCCTAATGGAATGTCAACTGGGTTTTTAGGAGTGGAGCAGAATTAACGTGGTAATCTTTACTCCTACTTAAATCCTACATTTTCTACTTAAATCCTAAATTTTCTATATGCATAACCACCGAAGAAATGTAAACATGGATGTAATTTCCCATCTCATAATTTTTCTTTTACGTGGTGTAGTTTGTGTATTCTGGTAAACTTTGGTAATAAGGTTAGACAAATCAGGTGTGTACCGTGTTTAGTTCCTCAAGCTTCATATCCATTTGTACCCTATAGGGTACAACACATTTTGGGTAAATCTTATTTCTAGACATGTAACGAACTTTAAAATGCTTGTAAATATGCATATCTTATGTAACTTGATTTTCTTAATCTTCATATGACGTGTGTGATATCGTTGAAATTCTCTCAATCTAACAGAGTCGAATTTCGATAGCAGAATGAAGTAATGTGCATTATTTTACACTTTTTCATATTTCGGGAGCCGAACAGCTCAAAGCTCATCTCCTCATGACTCATCCGAGTGGGCGTGGCCCCAGAGACAAAGACATTTTTTCCCGCTTCAGACCTTTGGACGTTCATTGGTTGTTCGCGCGAACAGAGGCGTCAACCCATATTGTCCATAAAAGACCGACTCAGAAACTCCTCGCTCTCTCCTTCCTCCTCCAAAACCCAAGTCCGGACCGGCTTCGGCCTGCTTCTCTTTTCTTTTTATTTATTTCTTTTATGTTTTTCTATAGTCTAGTTTCGTTTTCCTCTTCGCCTCTGTTCGTTCACGAGCTGAATGAACTTAGCCTGAATCATTCCCGGCAACTTCACCACAAAGAAAGAGACTCTTTGAAGCTCCCGCGCTCGCACGCGCGCCGGAAGACAGCACGCGCACGCCTCCCCTCAGACGACTCGCGCTGCTTTTAAAGACACGCAGAACCCTGCCTTCCTACACACCTCATACAAAGAGAACCATATGCCATGCAAGTATCGATTATTGAATTGAACTTATGATGTGATTTCTTTGTTGTGTCTTAAGGGTTACTGTCTGTGATTTTGCCATAGCCAACTGCGATCTCTGATCGCAGATTTTTGCTTTCACTTCCGATCTCGTCCCCCATCCTTCTCTCTCTCTCTCATCCACTCTCTCTTAATCCTTTTCTGGCATTCTATCTTTTTCTAACTCTGATCATTTTATTCTCTCTCACTGTTATTCGTTATCTTGTATTGTTTAACTGTATTTTATGTACATAGACATATAATCCGTGTGTATTGTGTAGTTTGATATATCCCTTAGTTCGATGTATTGGTCCAATTATTAAATTCCATATGCCCTTGACTGACTCTGATTTAATTGCCCATGTTACTTAGTCCCTGAAATGTTCGATCTTAGCTATATGCTTTATCTTGGTAGGCTACGATTTAAGTAACCTAATTTTAGTCTACAGACACCGAGAGTGTCTTTTCAAGGCCTGGAAAAGATACTCTTTCTCGTGTTTGTAAGAAGGATAATTTTCCTTGAGAGTTAATTTAATCTTACGTACAATCTGTTCGCTGGACAAACAGATTGTTTGATAACTAAATTAATTCCATTAAAGTTATCCCATAACTTCGAGCTGAAATAAGAACAATTGATGTATTAATGACGAACCATAACCCGTTATGGTAATCGTTCATATATCAATCTAGTTCAGCTGCGATAAATTAATGTAACTGTAACATACAAAATATTAATCATATTCATGATTAATTATTAAAATTCCCTATAGATCATTTGAGCTAACATTAATATTAATGTACGACCCATTGTTCTTACAAGGTGTTGGAATGTTGGTTTGCCCAGGAACTGGATGAGCTGCAGCTTTGGAGCCATAAAAAGTTTATGACCAGGTTACCAGATCGAACCAGGTCGAGTTACGAGACACTATGGAGTGATTTTCTTTCAATGAACCTTCAGAATTAAAGATTTTACTCTTAGCAACCCACATCTCTATTATAAAGCAAAGCTAATCACACACATACATATCGGAAGGTATACACTCAAGAGCCATATTTCTATATGAAATTGTACTCAAAGGAGGTTTTGTGTGTGTGGGGGTGTGTGTGTGTGTGTGTGTGTGTGTGTGTGTGGGTCATGAGGTTGTAAAGTCACAGGGAGTCCATGCTGAAATGGGGGGTTTTACAAGGGATTCTTAAAACAGGGTCCTTTGTGACTAAAATGTCCCTCTGAGGAACCATAGATTGCAATTTTGACATGTCCAAGCAGACTTAGTGACGCCGTGGACAGACCCGTTGTCTGAAAAGACAACGAAGGCTGTGTTTGGAGACAAGGAATTACTAATTGGAACAGCATGTGACCGCATGTCAGGCATTGTCGCTACAATATATATATATATATATATATATATATATATATATATATATATATATATGGTACCTCTCAAAAACTACATACTTCAGGATTGGCCAAGATAAACATGACATTAATCGCCTGACAACTCTCATGACATAAATCTCACGTCACCAAGGTCACATAAATCCCATCACATCTCTTTCACCTAGATATCATCATATAGAGACTGTGTCTGTTCCCCGAATTAGGACATACAAAAAACTCCTAAACCCATTCAAGGGTAAAAATTTAATTGATGTTCAACAAATAAAAAACAGATATAATACGGATGAACAAATGATAAAGCTCGGGTTGCTGAATATTCGATCCCTTACTTCAAAAGCACTTAATGATATGATTACAGACTATAACCTAGATGTGCTGTGTTTGACAGAAACCTGGCTAAAACCAGACAATTATATTACTTTAAATGAGTTAAATGAGTTGCTGGAAGAAAACAAAACTAGAGGTATTTCGCATTTCATGGAAAGACAGTTCGATTGCATACAGAAAGGCCTTAAAAGCTGCTAGATCTGCTTATTTTTCAACCCTATTAGAAGAAAATAAACAAAACCCTAGGTATTTATTTGAAATTGTGGCTAAACTAACGAAAAATAAATCTTCAGCCCCAGATGTTTCCAAGCAGCACAGCAGTAATGACTTTATGAACTTCTTTACTAACAAGATTGATAATATCAGGGAGAAAATTATGCAACCGTCTACTACAGTATCGCATCAGGCAGTGCATTGTAGTCTCCTTGAGGAAAAATTTGATTCATTCGTTGCTATAGGAGAGGAAGAATTTACTAAACTCGTTAAATCATCTAAATCGACAACATGTATGTTAGACCCTATACCGACAAAGCTACTGAAAGAAATACTTCCAGAGGTCATAGATCCTCTTCTTAATATCATTAAAGGGGGGGTGAAATGCTCATTTTCACTCAATCTCCTGTTAATCTTGAGTAACTTACCTATAGAGTAGTATTGCATCCTTCATATCTCCAAAACGTCTTTAGTTTTATTATATTTATAAGTGAAAGATTGGTTGTACCGAGTCTTTCCGGAAAAAACCGAGCGGCTGGGGGCGGGCCGTGTGGGCGGTGTGCTATAGCTGTGCTAACTGATCTAACAACAACACAGAGAGACATTTGAAGTAGTTTACTCACCATGACTGCTCGATCCTTAAGCATTAGACGATCTGCAAATAAGTCGATCTGGGCTTTGTTTATAAAACAATCATTGTCGAAATGCAGGGAACAAAGAGTCGTGCACAACCTCCGTTGATGCTTCGAAAAAACAAACTCCATCCACTATTCCCTTAACGCTGGGTTCTTTGGGAATCTGTGCAGGGTTGTCTTGCCCTGCCAACCAAAAACCCACTTCTTTGGTGACATTGACTTCCCTAAAAGCCGAGCATAGCGCTTTGAGGTAACGTACTGCTTTCGCTCTCATCTCTCTCTGGTCTGCGAGTGCGCGCGTGCGCGCGGCCGCGGAGAAGTGCCCTTAGGACCCATATAAGGAAATTCCGCTCTATCTTACGTAAGACAGAGCCATACTCGAAAAAAAGTCACTCCGAAACTTGTGACAAACCGGAAGGTAAACGTACAACTTAACTTTTGAAACTTTGTCCATGTTTAGCATGGGAATCCAACTCTTTAACAGTGTAAAAAACTCAGTATGCATGAAACAGCAATTCACCCCCCCTTTAATTCATTTTTGTCAATAGGATATGTACCAAAAACTTTTAAGCTGGCTATGATTAAACCGCTTGTTAAAAAAACGCAACTTGATCCTACAGAATTAGTAAATTACAGGCCGATCTCGAATCTACCTTTTCTGTCAAAGATACTACCGTACCATAGTACTGAGACAGCTCTCATTAGAGTCACAAATGATTTGCTTTTATCATCCGATCGTGGTTGAATCTCGCTATTAGTGTTACTCGATCTAAGTGCTGCATTTGACACTATCGACCATAACATTCTTTTAAATAGACTCGAAAATTATATTCGCATTAGTGGAATTGCACTAGCATGGTTTAAATCATACTTATCTGACCGTTATCAGTTTGTAGCAGTAAATGAAGAGATGTCTCATTGATCACAAGTTCAGTATGGCGTACCACAAGGCTCAGTACTAGGACCGTTGCTGTTCACTCTGTACATGCTACCCTTGGGAGATATCATTAGGAAGCATGGCATTAGTTTTCACTGTTATGCCGATGATACTCAGCTGTATATTTCTTCACGCCCCGACGAAACTTACCAATTCACAAAATTAACGGAATGCATAGCTGATATAAAAAATTGGATGACTAGAAATTTCCTACTACTTAATTCTGAAAAAACAGAGATTCTAATTATTGGACAAAAAACTTCCTCACGTAATAACATAGAATACTGTCTAACACTTGATGGCTGCTCTGTCAAGTCTTCGTCGTCAGTTAGGAACCTGGGTGTGCTCTTTGATACCAATCTTTCATTTTAAAGTCACGTGTCTAAAACCACATTTTTCCATCTTAAAAATATATCTAAATTACGCCATATGTTCTCATTGACAAATGCGGAACAATTAGTTCATGTGTTCATGACCTCAAGGCTAGATTATTGTAATGCTCTACTGGGCGGTTGCCCTGCACGCTTAATAAACAAACTACAGCTGGTCCAAAACGCAGCAGCTTGAGTTCTTTCCAGAACCAGGAAGTATGACCATATTAGCCCCGTTCTGTCAAAACTGCACTGGCTCCCTATTAAACATCGCATAAATTTTAAAATATTGCTGATTACTTACAAAGCACTAAATGTTTTAACTCCCCAGTACTTGAGCGAGCTCTTAACGCATTATAGTCCTTCACATCTATTGCGATCTCAAAATTCCAGCCAGTTAATAATACCTAGAATATCAAAATTGACTGCTGGCGGTAGATCCTTTTCCTATTTAGCACCAAAACTCTGGAACAGTCTTCCTATTGTCCGGGAAGCAGACACACTCTGTCATTTCAAAGCCAGATTAAAGACACATCTCTTTGACCTAGCATACATATAACACATTATAGACTTCTATAATTCAATGTTAGGCTGCATAGATTAGGTCAGCTGGAACCGGGAACACTTCCCATAAATCCTGATGTACTCGTTACATCATAAGAAGAATGGCATCTACGCTAATTTTAGTTCCAAACCTGCGCACATATATTCAAACGCATAAACTATATAACCAATTCTTAATGCGCATGTGAACACCATTAGCGTTTATCACAGGTTCGCGTTTAAAGTCTGTGTAGAGAGAATGGTGTCGTCTTAGCGGCCCCTAATTTAATAACAAATGATTGTTGCGACGGAAGTGAATCAATTAAAACTAACTTTAGCTGGAAAATAACTTTATTAAAGAACCACTATAATGCCAAAACAATCTCTGTTACCTTAAATTATACGCTTATCTCTGTAAAGCTGCTTTGAAACAATCTACATTGTTATAGGCGCTATATAAATGAGGATGACTTGACTTGACAACTGTAGGGCTACATGTCATATATGCTCACTTTAAAAATAACATTTGATGCTGACAGCATTGACACGCATTAGATATCGGAAGAACTACTATAACTAGCATCAATTATTCACATTGAATTATTGAAAATTCTGCAAATATTTTTTTCCCCAGAAATGGATTGTTTAGAATTAAACTGTAAAGCAATCCCCCGACTATTAATGAGCAAGCGTGGAATATTAGATGTAGTAACAACATTCGCCCCCATTAGAGATTATCAGTTATGATTCTGTACAAAAATAAATAAATAAATAAATAAATAAATAACGCGTATTTCTGCATGCACCTTCGGCATCTGCACAAGATGGAATCGTGAATCTTCGATTAAGGGGCGGGACGATGACGTTGACTATAATACATTTCTGCGTGCAATGCATACGCATTTGCACTATAGTCTCTGGGTGCTGTCCACAAAAAGAACAGTTTGCATTAACATCTACCGTGAATTTCTTTAAGAAAGTATTAACGGGATATACACGATGGATAATTCGAAAGGAAACTTCTCTTATCTTATTAGTAATTAAGTATCTGTTTGGAGTTAGCCAGATTTTTTTCCAGACAATATTGGGAAGAAAAGCATTCCAATAAACTGTGACATTTGGAATAGAAACATATTCATTAAGAAATAATAGACGTATTGATCTATTAGAAGAAGAGGATGAAAAGCAATATTTCCCCACCACTGTAACTTTAGGATCTAAAGGAGGTAAAGAAGAGGGGTAGGGGATATGTTGAAACAGTCTAATAACTCCAGATGGTATTGCATCAAAAACAATAGCAAATTCTTTAGGGGTAATGGGAATGTTAAAACGATTAAGAAATTCTTCATAATTTAATAAATGGCCATGTGCATTAAACAACTGACTTACAAGCAAAACATCAGCCTCAAACCAGTGCTGGAAGAAAAGAGATTTGTTTTTATACAGAATATCACGGTTATTCCATATAAAATATTTATGATATGAAAATATCTTTCTTTCAAAAAATTGGCAAAATCCTAACCTTTCATTTAAGTAAAAAAATTGAAAGGGGGGGGGGGGGGGGAATCACATTATAAAAAAAATGTTTTTCTCCAAAACACGTTGGCCACAATTATTCATACCCTTTTATTAAATACCTTTTTGCAATCTCCTTTTGCCAAGATAACTGCTCTGAGTCTTCTCCTATAATGCCTGATGAGAACACCTGACCAGAGATCAGAGACCATTCCTCCATACAGAATCTCTCCAGATCCTGCAGATTCCCAGATCCATGTTGGTGCTTCTTCTCTTCAGTTCACCCCACTCATTTTCTATATGGTTCAGGTCAGGGAACTGGGACGGTCAGCTGGACTGGGGACTATTTTCAGGCGCTGCGTCATATCATTACGCCTGCTGCACTCATGGTACGGCAGCAAAGTTTCTTGATTATTACGCAGGAATGAGAGTATAGTTCCTAGCCATATCAGCCTAGAAAATCGCAACTTTACATTTTCCGTCGGTCTTAGTACACGATGTAACTACAGAAGAGTCAAGTTTTAAATAGGAAAAATATCGAAACTCTTTGGGCATTTTTTTGAGAGAGATGCTAATGGTCTCGCCCGATTCAATGATCTATGCTAAGCTATGCTAAAAGTGGTACTGCCAGACCCGGAGATCGGCTGAATGGATTCGAAAACGGTCAAACTCAACTGTTTAACTCTGGGGGAGTTGTAAAATGAGCCTATTTCCAAAAAAAGTGGAGTATCCCTTTAAATTGTACACATGAGGTACTTTTTATCCTTGTGTGCCCCAAACCCATCTAGCGTGTTTGCTGCCAAAAAGCTCTTTTTTTTAGTTTCATCTGACCACAGAACCCTGTGCCGTTTGAAGTTCCAGTCGTGTCTGACAACTGAATATGCTGGAGTTTGTTCTTGGAGGAGCGAGGAGCATTTTTCTTGAAACCCTCCCAAAAAACATGTGGTGATGTAGGGGTTGTTTGATTTTTTTTTTAATAGGCTTTCTGATCCCAAGACTTAACTAATCTCTGCAATTCTCCATCTGTGATCCTTGGAGAGTCTTTGGCCACTCAAACTTTCATCCTCACCGTCCATTAAGACAATATAGACACGCGTCCACTTCCAGGCAGAATCGTAACATCTTTAGTTGATTGGAACTTCTTAATTATTGCCCTGATGGTCAAAATGGGGATTTTCAATTCTTTAGCTATTTTCTTACATCCACTTTCTATTTTGTGATGCTCAACAATCTTTTGATGCACATCAGAACTATTTTCTTTGGTTTTACTCATTGTGATGAGTGATGAATGATTCAGGGAATTTGGCCTTTGTGCTTCCTCATATTTAAACTCTTGCGAAACAAGAAGTCATAGCTGGA
Source organism: Squalius cephalus (assembly GCF_949319135.1). NCBI lineage: Eukaryota > Metazoa > Chordata > Actinopteri > Cypriniformes > Leuciscidae > Squalius > Squalius cephalus. The sequence goes on from NC_137134.1 coordinate 4,355,931, forward strand.
CAATTTCATGTTCCTAGTCACCCTGGTGTGCTAAAAAAAAGGTAAATATTAATGGGAATAAACTTTAGAGATATTTTATTCATAAAAAATTCTAGGGGTATGAATAATTGTGGCCAACGTGTTTGGGAGACAAACATTTATTTCATAATGTGATTTCCCCCCCACTTTCAATTCTTTTACTTCAATGAAAGGTTAGATTTTTGCCAATTTTTTGAATGAAAGATCAAAAGGATAAACGATGCAGATTTATCTTTTACAGCCATTTTTGATCATATTTACCAGGGATATGATTAATTCTGGGCACGACTGTATATATATATATATATATATATATATATATATATATATATATATATATATATATATATATATATATATATATATAAATGAGCAAAACTCGCACAACGGTGTATTTTACTTCCGGGTAAAGATAGGATCAGTCAAATGAAATACAATAAACGTACAAATAAATATTACAAATTAAAAAACGATCGGAAATGTTGTCCAGGTCCGTGTACTTTTTCGTTCATTCATTATTCTATTTCGGAATGGAAGATGAAATTTAAAAAAGGGTGCAGCTTGGTTTTTTGAAAGAAAAAAAGCAGAAATGGCTGTATTTTGTTTTCCAAATGTATTGTCATCATCAAATAATAGTATTAGTCAGTCCATTTTAAATGAGCCTTGGCCCAGAGAAAATGCCTGCGCTTCTGGATCCTGTTTAGATATGGCTTCTTTTTTGACCCATAGAGTTTTATCCGGCAACGGCGAATGGCAGTGGATTGTGTTCACCGACAATGTTTTCTGGAAGTATTCCTGAGCCCATGTTGTGATTTCCATTACAGTAGCATTCCTGTATGTGATGCAGTGCCGTCTAAGGACCCGAAGATCACAGGCATCCAGTATGGTTTTCCGGCCTTGACCCTTACGCACAGAGATTGTTCCAGATTCTCTGAATCTTTGGATGATATTATGCACTGTAGATGATGATAACTTCAAACTCTTTGCAATTTTTCTCTGAGAAATTCCTTTCTGATATTGCTCCACTATTTTTCGCCGCAGCATTGGGGGAATTGGTGATCCTATGCCCATCTTGACTTCTGAGAGACACTGCCACTCTGAGAGGCTCTTTTTATACCCAATCATGTTGCCAATTGACCTAATAAGTTGCAAATTGGTTTTTTTTGGTTAAATTGGTCCTCCAGCTGTTCCTTATATGTTCATTTAACTTTTCCGGCCTCTTATTGCTACCTGTCCCAACTTTTTTGGAATGAGTAGCCTTTTTCTTTTCGTTTTGAATTATTTCGTTTAAAGACATTTCAAGCTTTGTGTATTTGATGTATTTCTCATGTCTGTGTGAGGCATACACTGAGTTTCGTTAAGTTAGGATGAGATGCGCTCCAGTTAACGTGCAATGCAAGTGACCACGCGGGCGCCTCCACGATTATATTGTCTGTTATATTTGTGTTATATTTATATTTGTTATATTTGCTTATCTTAAAATTAAGATACAATTTATACAAAACGAAATTCACTTTAAAGAAAGGCTTTCTACAAAACAAAACAAAACAACAATAACAACCTTTATTTATAAAGCACTTTTAACACAATACAAATTGATCCAAAGTGCTGTACATAGTGCATAGCAGGACTACACTATAAAAAACAACAATTACAAGTTTCCAAAAGCTAAAGAATAAAAATGTGTTTTCAGAGTAGATTTAAAAATGTCCAATGAAGGAGCAGACCTCACATGATAAGGGAGAGCATTCCAAAGCTTGGGCCCAGCCACAGAAAAGGCCCGATCACCCTTTAATTTGTAGCGACTTCGTGACACATTTAAAAGCAAGTGATTTGAAGATCTAAGTGCCCTAGCAGGACAGTATGGCACAATAAGATCACAAATATATCTTGGTGCACAGCCAGACAATGCCTTATAAACAAACATAAGGATCTTAAAATCAACTCGAAACTTAAAGGGATACTTCAGGATTTAGCATTAAGCTTTGTATTAGTAGAAAACCTGTAGTATTTTCGAATTACCATGCTTTCCACCCTCATATCCCCCTGAGAGGAGAGATTTATGTATTTTTTGTCTGGAAAAAATCCTCCGATGACGCAAAAATCGTCATTTTGCGTCATCGGAGGATTTTCTGTCCAGAGGCTAAAGACTACAGCCAGTAGATGACGTTGTTCCGCATGTTTTCAGCCCGCCCATAGAGGGTGGGATCTCACTCACAGAATATACACAGTCAGCCATCTTTCTTTGGAAGTTAAGCTAGCAGGCTCTTGTTCTGTGGAGAAAGCTGAATAGTAGGAGAAAGCTGAGTAGTAGGAGAAAGCTGAGTAAGTAGGGGTTACCATCCTCCTTTTCCCTGACTTGTCCGGCGGGCGAGATCGTTCAAAATGTCCGGGATTCAGCTTTTGCTTTCTGCGGTCGCCATTCATTGTTTACATGCACACCTCTCGTTTCAATCTAACTGAATTCATTCCGATCGGTGAATCTGAATGTAATGTTTACATGAACGCTAAACAAGTGATCGGTTGATGTGCGTTTTAACATTGCTAAGAAAATTCCCGCACCTCCATGAGAGATGCTAGACCCGGTGCGTCTCAGTAATGACGCCACCGGCCTCGCGCCGTTCTCCCGCGGCCGTCAGCCTCGTCCTGCTCGCCACAGTAAACATGATGAATGGCGACTGTAGAACGCAAAAGCCGAATCCCGGACATTTTGGGCGATCCCGAAATCCCAGGCAGACTCGTCACGGAGACTCACTGGTAGCCTAACCTTGTTTTAAACTGCGCTCTCTTACTAGTAGGCGTGGCCTCCTAAGGCAGCGAAGCAAGTGCATTCTGGGAGTTGTTGTCTTTCATCCACATGAGCCAAAAATACATTTTCTGGCTTTTCTCAGTCTAGAAAGCTCCAAATAAAAAAATGTCTTCACATTTCTTCTACATAAATGACCTATTTTAAATACACATTCATCTTTCCAGAGGTGAAGTATCCCTTTAATAGGAAGCCAGTGAAGGGATGCCAAAACAGGAGAAATATGATCCCTCTTCCTAGACCCAGTCAAAAGTCTTGCAGCTGCATTTTGAACAATTTTTAAACGAGATAGTGAAGATTGAGGAAGACCACAATAAAGAGAGTTGCAATAGTCTAATCGTGATGTTACAAATGCATGAATTGCAACTTCTAAATCTTTGCTTGAAAGAATGTTCTTCAACTTTGCAATAGATCTTAAATGGAAAAAGCTTCCTCTAATAACAGCACTAATTTGTTTATCAAAAAATAGTGAAGAGTCAAAGATCACTCCAAGGTTTTTGATTTGTTTGCATACATTTGTTAAGAGAGGACCTAACTGGGCTTTCAGAGCAGGAGAGGAATCTGCCAGACAACCTAAAATTAAAACCTCTGTTTTATCCTCATTTAGCTGCAGAAAATTATTTGTCATCCACCTCTTGATATCATCTACACATTCCAATAACACATTAAATGGAGCAGTGGTGTCAAGCCTTACTGGAAGGTAAAGCTGAGAATCATCTGCATAACAGTGATATGAAATGTTGTACTTCTGAAAAATGAGGGCCAAGGGGAGCATATAAAGGGAAAACAATAAAGGTCCCAAAATAGATCCCTGAGGCACACCAAACAAAACGGGCGCAGATGACGAGGAACAATTTCCTAAATTTACAAAAAAAGTCCTCTTTCCGAGGTAGGAAGCAAACCACTTTAATACAGTGCCCTTGACACCTACAATACATTCTAGCCGTTCAAGAAGAATGCTGTGGTCAATGGTATCAAATGCAGCGCTCAGGTCTAACAAAACCAGCACAACACAAGAGCCTGAATCTAAAGCTAGCAAGATATAATTTGTAACCCTCAACAGAACTGACTCAGTGCTATGTAATGATCTAAAGCCAGATTGGAACATGTCCAAAATATCAAAAGAATTCAAATAAAACTGGAGCTGTGAGAAAACTACTTTCTCTAAAAGCTTAGAGATAAAAGGCAGTTTAGAGATCGGTCGATAGTAACTGCACATTTCTGGATCAAAGTGAGGTTTTTTCAACATAGGTTGCACAATTGCATGTTTAAAACTAGCTGGAACGACACCTTTGGCTAAAGAGCTGTTTATGATAGCGGTTACCATATGACTAATGGTAGAAAAAACATCCTTGAAAAGACGAGCCGGGATAATATCTAACTTAGAACCAGAACACTTCATAGTAGAGACTATATCAGCTAGCTGAGTTGGAGAGACAGGTTTAAAGTTAGACAGACAACTCATAGGACAGGGCAGTTGCAAGTGACATGGTTCAGAGGGATCAATGGAGTTTCTAATATCATACATTTTTTGAGTGAAATGTTTTAAAAAATCTTCACAAAGCTCAATAGAGGCCTCAGATAAAATATTCGTAGTCGGGTTTAGAATAGAATCTAGAATATATATATATATATAACGCATTCGTTCCAATGAACTGCCGTAGCTAAGGTGACATCTAGTGTATATTTCTATGACTTCGCACGACAGTGTAATTTACTTCCGGGTAAAGATAGGATCAGTCAAATGAAATACAATAAACGTACAAATAAATATTACAAATTAAAAAACGATCGGAAATGTCGTCCAATTTTCTAATACTATTATTTGATGACAACAATACATTTGGAAAACAAAATACAGCCATTTCTGCTTTTTTTCTTTTAAACAAAAAAACAAGCTGCACCCTTTTTTAAATTTCATCTTTCATTATGAAATAGAATATTGAATGAACGAAAAAGTACATGGACGGTCACCGGTACTTTTTGATCATTTCATTTCCTGTTTGGAATGGAATAACGAGAAATGAAACCAGTTCGTTTATTCGTTTTTTAATTTAGTTTAAAAAACGAAAAAAGAACTGTACCATGATAATATGTCCGTAACATTTATCACTCTCGTCTGTTATTTACATTAAAATATGGCAAGCCGTTTTAACTTTTATTCATTTCCAGGATATGAATCCTTGATATCAACAATTCAATTTTCACTAGTTAAAATGATAATTCTTGATATCAGGAATAATGTTTCTACTAGTAACAATGGCAATTTTTGATATCAGGAATTACATTTCAACTAGTAAAAATGTTCATTCTTGATATCAACAATTTAATTTTAACTAGTAAAAACTATAATTCTTGATATTAACAATTTAATTTCAACTAGTAAAAACTATAATTCTTGATATTAACAATTTATATCCTGGGAATGGCAATAGGCAAGCCGTTTTGACTTTTAATCATTCGCAGGATATGAATTCTTGATATCAACAACTAAATTTTCACTAGTTAAAATGATTGTTATTGATATCAGGAATTAGATTTCTACTAGTAACAATGGCAATTTTTGATATCAGGAATTACATTTCCACTAGTAACAATGCTAATTCTTGATATCAGCATTTACATTTTCACTAGTTAAAATGATAATTCTTGATATCAACAATTGAATTTCAACTAGTAAAAACTATAATTGTTGATATCTATGGCAAGCCATTTTAACATTTAAAAGCTAATTTTGACTATCCGGAATTAACATTGTAGATATCAACAATGTCTTTCTGACTAGTCGTAATTACATTTTGGATAGTTGGAATTGTCATTCAAGATATCTGTAACGTAATTGTGACTAGTCGAAACGACAGATAGAGATATCTGTAATTCAGTTTTGACTAGGCAAAACTGAATTACAGATATCTGCAATGACGTCATTGAAAACGACATTAAACTCGTCACACTTCTTAAATTACAATTGCAGATTACTATGGCAAGCCATTTTAACATTTAAAAGCTAGACTGGATATGTGTTGCAGATATCTGTAATTCAGTTTTGCCTAGTCAAAAAGAACATTTCAGATATCCGCAACTACATTCTTCCTATCCATAATTGTAATTTCAGATATCCACAAAGACATTCTTCCTAGGACAAATGACATCACTTTTGCCATTCATTTGAATGGGGTTTATAATTACAGATATCTACAATTCAGTTGCAGATATCCACTATGTGAATTGCGGATATCTGCTATTATGGCAAGCCGTTTTGACATTTAATCTATTTCCCGTACTAGTATCTATTTTCATGTTACTAGTACTTATTTTTTAGATACTAGTATCTTTTCCATTAAGTACTAGTACTTATTCATTAGATACTAGTACTTATTCATTAGATACTAGTACTTATTCTTTAGGTACTAGTACTTATTCATTAGATACTAGTACTTATTCATTAGATACTAGTACTTTTTCTTTAGATACTAGTACTTATTCATTAGATACTAGTACCTATTAAATAGATACTAGTACTTATTAAATAGATACTAGTTCTTATCCATTAGATACTAGTACTTATTCATTAGATACTAGTATCTATTTAATAGGTACTAGTACTTATTCATTAGATACTAGTACTTATTAAATATATACTAGTTCTTATATATTAGATACTAGTACTTATTTTAATAGTGACTAGTAACAATTATGTTGTTACTAGTAAAAAAAATATTTTTTTTGCCATTGATTTCTATGGGACCTGTCATTGAGATATCAACTATTCAGTTTTGACTAGTATGTATTCCAGTTGTGACTAGTACATAATTTTCATGTACTGGAAGTTGATCATTAGGTACTAGTACTTATTAATTAGATACTAGTACTTAATTAATAGATACTAGTACTTAATCATTAGATACTAGTACTTAATCAATAGATACTAGTACCTATTTAATAGATACTAGTACCTATTAAATAGACACTAGTACTTATTCATTAGATACTAGTATATATTTAATAGATACTAGTATTTATTAAATAGATACTAGTACTTATAAAATAGAAACTAGTACTTATTCAATAGATACTAGTATTTATTTAAGATATACTAGTACACATTTATTAGATACTAGTACTTATTTGAAATGTTACTAGTAAGATTTTTTATTTTACTAGTAAAATGTTTAATTGAACTCTACTGTGGCCATTCGGACTACTCATAACATAAGACGAGTAAAAAAGCTAATGTGACTAGTAAAATAAAAATTGTTACTAGTAATAATTATAAAAGATACTAGTGTCTAATAAATAAGTACTAGTAACTAATGAATAATTACTAGTATCTATTAAATAGTTACTAGTATCTAATGAATTAGTACCAGTATCTATTTAATAAGTACTAGTATCTAATGTCTGCTTACTAGCAATATCTAAATAGATACTAGTCACTATTGCAATAACTACTAGTCCGAAATTAAAAGATGATATCAAAAACAGAATAACTACCCTTCACCGTTCGTTTGGAGATATCTTTAACCTCATAAAGAACTAGTAAGAATTTATTTGGAGATATCTTCATTTAAACAGATCATTACATAAACATGAGTTCCTATCCACCGTCCAATCAGAGTCCACATGGTAATACAAAACATGAATAAGCTGAATTAATTTGATTGTTAAGTAGGGCTACATGGCTTCATATATTAGCCTACCTTGCTAACTGTTTACCATGAAAACACAAGGAAAGATACCAAATCTTTTGCCCAACAAAAGTATTTTGACATGTTTTTACTCCAAATTCACTTCATAACATCAGTCGAGCATTGGAAATAACTTCCTTTTGTGATCTGATATGGCTTTATTAAACAGAATGAGTTATAACTGTCTTAAAGGCTATGTCGATTAGCACTGTCTTTTAAATATATATATCAAAAATACCAGATATGGCTTGAAGAACACAGATAAAACCATAGGTTTTATCTTTCCGAAAGGTTCTAGTATCTAATTAATAAGTACTAGTATCTAATTAATAAGTCCTAGTATCTATTTAATAAGTACTAGTATCTAATAAATAAGTACTAGTATCTAATTAATAAGTCCTAGTATCTATTTAATAAGTACTAGTATCTATTTAATAAGTACTAGTATCTAAAGAATAAGTACTAGTATCTAAAGAATAAGTACTAGTATCTAATCAATAAGTCCTAGTATCTATTTAATAAGTACTAGTATCTATTTAATAAGTACTAGTATCTATTTAATAAGTACTAGTATCTAAAGAATAAGTACTAGTATCTAAAGAATAAGTACTAGTATCTAAAGAATAAGTACTAGTATCTAGAATAAGTACTAGTATCTAAAGAATAAGTACTTGTATCTATTTAATAAGTACTAGTATCTAATTAATAAGTACTAGTATCTATTAAATAGATACTAGTACCTAATGATTAATTACTAGTCACAACTGGAATACATACTAGTCAAAACTGAATAGTTGATATCTCAATGAGAGATCCCCATAGAAGTCAATGGCAAAATGTTTTATTTGTTACTAGTATTATCTGAATATTTACTAGTCACTATTTAAATAAGTACTAGTATCTAATGAATAAGTACTAGTATCTAAAGAATAAGTACTAGTATCTAATGAATAAGTACTAGTATCTAAAGAATAAGTACTAGTATCTAAAGAATAAGTACTAGTATCTAATGAATAAGTACTAGTATCTAATGAATAAGTACTAGTATCTAATGAATAAGTACTAGTATCTAATGAATAAGTACTAGTATCTAATGAATAAGTACTAGTATCTAAAGAATAAGTACTAGTATCTAATGAATAAGTACTAGTATCTAATGAATAAGTACTAGTATCTAAAGAATAAGTACTAGTATCTAATGAATAAGTACTAGTATCTAATGAATAAGTACTAGTATCTAAAGAATAAGTACTAGTATCTAATGAATAAGTACTAGTATCTTAAAAAGAAGTACTAGTAACATGAAAATAGATACCAGTACGGCTAATAGAATTAATCTCAAAACGGCAACTACTAGGCTACATAAACACGGAAAGTTTAAGAGATTTCGTATACGAAATATATTTAGTCTCACTTGTGGAGTTTGTGCGCGAGGGCGCCCTCCGGCGACAAGTATGAATGAAAAAAATATTACATTAATTGAGTACTCAAAAAGGTTAAAAAAAACATAATTTGGGTCAAAATAGCAAACATAATTAAGAACTTCAAGGTGAACATTTGCAAATCCTTACATTACATTTTTATCTTATGCACATTAAAAATTATAAACAGAAGCTCAAACATTCATGCCTAATGTGAGAATCAATTATCATTGTTTTCACACACATTTCTACATCAGTTATGACTTTCATCAGGTACATTTCTGGCTTTAAAAGTTCACCATCTACCAATTAATAATGTTACAAATACAAAGTTTAAATAAACATTGTATGTTAAATGAACTGTAATTCATGTTTATTGATGTTCTTATTAGGTGGTGGATAAGTTGTATTTACAATATGGCATGATCTGGGCTGTGGGGTTTCCCTCAGCCACCTGAGGTTACTGTTTCCCCTTTCCCTTGCACTGCACTTCCCTGATCGTTCACACCTGTCTTATTATCATTAGCACTCATCATACCCACACCTGTTCAATCACACGGACTATAAGAACTCTCATTTCCCAGAATTCCCACTCATCATCCTGGCTGCATTGTCTTCTGTTTTTTTCTGTCTTAGATGTGTTTTGTGTATCCTGCCTTGATCTGTCGTGTTGTGCCGTGTTGGCCTTTTGGTTTGGTTTGGTTTTTGTCTGCTCGTTTGTTTATTTGTGTTTCTTGTTAATTAAATTATTCTTCCCTGCAATAGGCTTTATGCCCAGCTCCACTACTTCCTGAACTTCAGCCAGCTCCTTTGTTTCCTGTCTGCCATTATTGGACAAACTGATTAATCCAGGTGTGCCTGACCTCAGTAGTCACAACAACAATAATCAGAAACACCTGGATTAATCAGTTTGTCCAATAATGGCAGACAGGAAACAAAGGAGCTGGCTGAAGTTCAGGAAGTAGTGGAGCTGGGCATAAAGCCTATTGGACCCAGATCTCATCTCTTAACGTGACACAACATATCATTAAATGATACATTGAGTAGGAATTGGGACTGTCGGAAAATGTTTTTAATCTTAATAATTACATGATTTCCCCATTAATTAATCAAACTAGTAAAAAAAATCTAAATGCTCCAAATAAACAATTAAAAGATTAATTATTCTTCTAGACAGTGATGTTAAATAGACGACACAAAAAAGTGGACTTTCAAAACTTTAATGTTGTATGTTTTAATTCCATTAATTTCTCTGTCTGGAATATGTTTCTAGCCTCTGCATCACATCTTGCTCTTTCACCCAAAAGAGACAATTCTCTCATCATTTACTGACCCTCATGTTGTCCCAGATGTTTATGACTTTCTTTCTTCAGATGAACACAAGCAAAGATTTGTAGTCCTTATAATGCAAGAGGACCACTTCAGAAACCACATAAAGTGAACACGACAGTCAAGATTAAAATTTGTATTAATTAATTTTTGGCCTTTTTTCTAAATAAAGAAAATGTTTGTCTGACGATAAGGTTTGTATTTTGTGTGCCCTGTACAGAACATTCATGTAAAAACATTCAGTCTCTGTGCTATATGCCAAAAAAAAAAAAAGTTTATGTACAGCCCTGATATAATTTTTATTGTTTTTACTGGAGGAAAACCAGGAAAATAATAGGTAATAGAATTGGTGTCTTATCTCCTTCCTGCCACCAGAGGTCACTCGATTAACCTCTTATTCTTAAATAGCCAAATAGTGTTATATTTTTAATGTTTCGCGGTATCAGTAGTAATAATAATAATAACAACCATACTTTTTTTGTTATATTGGTAAATAAAAACAACTCCAATGAATTTCCAACATTATGAAACAACTATGACACAAAGAGGAAAAAAAAAAAAACTAAATAGATGTCTTATCTGTATCCTGCCTTAGAGGTCACTGTACAATGATCAACAAACATATTAGGATATTTTTTTTAAATTACAGTGTTTGTATTATTGAAAAAAAAACTAAATACCTAAAACGTAATGTTTTTCTGTGCTTGTTTACAAACGATTGTTTATTTTCTATTTGGGTTTCTTCAAAAGAAATAAAGAAAATAGGCTGTGTCACAATGACAGTAGGCTAAGTGCCCCACACTCAAAAGCAAGCTCATGCAGCTTTCACTGCAACTAGACGCATTGCAAGCTAATTGCAAGCTGATTTTCTTATAAAGGTTGCCCTGAAAAAAATCGCTATAATAACTTTTAAATATTTGTGGCTTGAAACAGCTGGAAAATTGAAAGTGTGCTGCAGTTCTATGGATGTTTTGCTATTCGTTACTGAATTGCAAACTATTAAAACTTTTTTCTCAGTTCAATATATGTAAACGTTAAAACCAGACTATATTATAGTTGTACAAAATATGGGAGGGTGACTTGTTTGTGAGGGTGCCTATCATAGACCTCTTCCTAAAAACTCCTCAATTGGATTAAGGAAAGGGGAGTATGGAGGTAAATGCAGGGTGAAAAATTATGGATGGGCTGGAAAACATGCTTGCGCCATACTGTCACAAGGAAGGTCAGAGACGAGCGGATTCATTCGCAGCATTTTATTAGGTACAAGAGCAAGAGTGCAAGAGTTACTGATAATGGAGGCTCAATCGTGACACATACAAGCATGATGAAACTGAACATTATCCCAAACTATTAGGCTACGTATAGGTCACACCATCAGCTGATTTAGATCATCAACAAAGGCTGCGGAGAACTTACGTCTAATGTACGGTAATGTTGAATAAGAAAATGTGTTCTCTAAAAGAGGTAGCCTACATGGGACCACAGAAACCATATTTGATGAAGAATGACATATGACATCCATAGATAATGTAGTCCATCTGGGTCATATTCTGTGGTAATTTGTGTCAATTGATCTATCCTGATGCTGTCATAATCTAAACATGGACTCAGTTGTTCATCAGTTTCCAAAAAAGCTATATGCTTCAAGAGTAATGCAACAGACAGTGGCGGTTCTACATTGAATTGCTCCCTGGGCGAGACCCCCCTCCCTCTCCCAAAAAAAAGAAAACATGACAAAATTTCACATTTTGCACCACACGTTTTATTGTAGTAATTCTATATGTCATCCCATAACAGACCAATTTTTGCAAAATAAAAAATAAATAAAAAAAATAAACTGCTCATAACTTAAATATACTCTGTACAAACAAATATTATTTAAGAAAAAATATTTTAAATTATTTAGAATAATATACACATAAAATATGGAATAAATCACACTAAAGAAAATTAAATTATTTCACTGCAGAACAGAAAACACAAACTGAAACTACAATTTAACATTTCTATCCTTTCTAGATGCAAAGTCATCAATAATGGCATCATATGAGATATGCTCCCCTATTGAATGACTAATGATTAAGGTTTTTTTTCTGTCCAAAAATTAATGTAAATGGTTAACCTATGTTTACATTGTAGTTTAAAAGTTTGAAATAATTTTTCAAAAATATATAATATAGGCTATATATTTTTATATATTTTTTTATGATAAAATAATAATAATAATAATAATAATAATAATAATAATAATAATAATGGTGCGCTGTCTCCTGTCTGTGTGCACCATGCGCGTTTGAACATTTAAAATGGATTGAATGCTAATGGTTTAAATGCATGCATATGAAAATAAAAAAACCTTTGCTAAAAACGTGCTTGATCATTTTTAAATAGAAAATAAATGGTACAAATTACGCAGATTTTTTTTTCGAAGACCATCATTTTTTTGAACCAATCAATTCCCCTCCATGCCCCGCCCTTGCTAGTGTGACGTCACTGCTCACAGATTAGCGGGAATTTTTACCACAACTGTAATGATATGGACGACAGGCAACAGCGATCCAGCGATGATTTAATATCGCCGGAAAATAATGAGCAACCTGCAGTAGCCGTGTTCGACAGAGTGTTTAATGCATTACAACGTGCCAGACGCGAATTAATGGCTACCACATCTTCAAATGGTACTGCAAACATTTTGACTGCGACGAGAACACTCTTCAGGAGACGCAGAAATCAGGTTCAATGTAAGTAATTTAAGTAGGTTAAGTAAGTAGATTGTTTTAAAAGTGCATTTAGGTAGCTTAAAAAAGGGGCAATGGTGATAAACCTAAAATGGGGGTGGGGGAGGGGCAGATAAGTTTTTGGCGAATTCTAGAAGCCAAACATTTTGGCTGGGTTCCAAACGGGATAACCCTCACATTAAGGTAATGTACTGGCATTGCATACAGTACTAGAGATGAGAGAAACAAAACTTTTCAAAGCTTCGAATCATTTGAACACAAATTGATAGACTGTTTTATTTCAATGAATTCGCGTGATTAATGATCGCCCTCTAACGGCAAACCATTGAAATTTTTTTTATTAATGGTTGAACAACATCATGTGCATAAAAAGTACCAAGGGTATACACAACAAGTTCATATTAACTATACATTAATATATAGAACCTATAAGAAATAAATAAATAAAACAATGAAAGGCCTTGCTAAATCACAATAACTTAAATGTACCAAACAAGTATAGTTTTTACAGCTTGTTTTTTGTACTCTCCTTATTTGTGCTTGTATAAATATCTAATTCCTTAAGTACCACAGAAAAAAGAGTCTTCTGATTGGTGACTTTACAACGATGAATATGAAACTTAACAAGTATAATCAAGACATTGATAATGTAAGCCTCATTTTCCAACTTATTGTCATTGCTCAAAAAGCCAAATATTGCATGTTCATATAATAAAAAAGTTGGACAACACTCTGTCATTTATAAACCTATAAACCTCCTATCATAACCTCTCTATATATTGACAATGTCAAAAAACACGAGGTACCATTTGTGGGTGTAATGAACAGAATGAACAATTTACATCAATATCTTTAATACATTTGGTTGAAAAATAATCGTAGCAGGGTCAACATTGGTGTAGTATCTTAAAAAAATTCTTTCATTTTATGTAATGACATATTTATTAGGTAATACCCAAACCTTCCTCCAATTAATATTTCTGATAAACTTAGATAAATAAAAATAACACATGGCTTACTAACTATTTCTTTTTGAAATAATATTACCTTTTTTATTATTATTATTATTATTATTATTATTATTATTATTTTGCTAGATGAAAAACAGATTCGGCCACAGAAAGTGTCAGCAGGGTGAAGAAGCATGTTAGAGTATGAAATACCTGTACATAAAGACACAATACTAGAATAATTAGCTCCAATTACAGAGTCATATTCTTTTAGGTTACAGGGAAATCAAAATAAAAAAAATAATTTTAAGTCATTAAAAACCCCTTTAGGGGTCTACCAAAAGAATCCCTTTATTCAACCAGGTTTTCATGAATATACTCTTCCTTTTTTTGCAGAATATTACAATTATTCCAGATATAATACTGGTGTGGAGAAAAATTGTGCTTGTAAATAGCATCCACCCCAAAATTACTTGCCTGTGAAAAGCTGCCAATTTAATTGGCAGTTTTTCAATTTTGTCATTACAAATTAACAAAAACAGTATTGCATACTATATGGCAGTGGTTCCCAACCACGTTCCTGGAGGTCTCCCAGCACTGCATGTTTTCCATATCTTTTTAATCAAACACACCTGATTCAGATCATCAGCTCATTAGTAGAGACTTCAAGACCTAAAATGGGTGTGTCAGACAAAAAAGAGGTGCAAACTGTGCAGTGTTGGGGGGCCTTCAGGAATGTGGTTGGGACCCATATGGAAAACCATTACAATTATTAATGTTTCGAACCAGTCATGATGTAACGAAGCCTTGTTTACTAAAATCACGTGACTTTGGCAGTTTGATACACACTAATTTTTGCCACACTGTACAACAATAATTACAGTTGTTTTTGCATTATTGTAAAGAATGAATGAATGAATTTCATTCATTCATTCATTATTGTAAAGGGGTAGGTTTGAGGGCGGCAGTGTTCTTCTGCAAGACACATGCACTTTTGTTTATTAACCACTAGAACATCAAACGTTGCATAAGTTACTTAAGTGATTTGAAGGAATCATAAATTTAAATAACCAATTATATATGAAATGACTAAACAAAGACATTAAATATTGTTAATACAATCTTTGTTGATAGGCACATCCACAAGAAGAGGACGTTCATCCTGGCAGGTGGGCCTCTTTCTCCTCCCAGGACCAGACATTCAGAAACTTCCATCTCTTTCTGACCGGCATGTCCTCACAAATAATGGATTAGGTTTGTCATTCACTTTTAGGCTATGGCATGGTTCACTGTATTATATGACCATGGTGTAAATTGTTTACAATACATTTCAATTATACAGTCAGTGTATTTCAAAACGTATCTGTAGAACTGAGGAGAAATGCTAATTTTATTTACAATATATTTTTCAAGGAGTTCCAGCGAAGGAGGTAGCAGATTGCCAACTGTCCACTATTGATTTGAACTGGAGCCTGGCAGATTTGAATAATTTCGTTTGTCAGAGCTTCCCTATGATTAGTCTGAACCTGGTGGGGTTTGAGTTGGCCAAAGTAGACAAGGGAAAAAAAATCAAGAAGCTACAAGCAAGCTCTGTGAGAGATCTGAAGAAGGTTGTGGGGAAAAGCAGACTTTATGTTGTCCCTCGTGCTGAAGTGGGCCAGGTACAGTATAATTTAAGAGCGTTAAAATAGGTGTATTTAAAATCACTGTGAGATTTTCATGATTCTGTCTCTACAGCCAATCAACTTGCCTCTAAATCAACCATCCACAGGATCTAACTCTGAAACAACAGAGGTAATTTAAAATGTAATATTTTCATTGCTTCTTTTTACAGAATGAATAAATAAAAAAAGTAATATTGCAATATTATTTTGTAATATTAGCCCTTTTTATTGTTATTCTTTTACTGAAACACTAAATGACCAGTGATCTTATCTTATTGACAGTCATTAAATCATATAATTCTTTAATTTTGCGTATTTTCAATACTATTTGATTGCCATGTTTTAGTTCAAATTATTACAGTTCTTTAATAAAAATAATTGATGTATCTTAAACGTTAGTTATACCTCCAAGAAATGCTATGATATTAGCATATTGATTTATTTAATTAATTTAGGCATAATTTCACCAGTTAAAGACAGTCAGAATTGGGGTATTAATTTTCATTGTGGGATTTTCATCATGTCTCTACAGCCAATCAACTTGCCTCTGAGTCAACCATCCACAGGACCTAACTCTGAAACAACAGAGGTAATTTAAAATCTAGTGTTTTCATTTGCTTCTTTTTACAGAATTAATAGAAATTAATCAAGGCATTAACTGCATTTTAATTAGGCATTTTGGTTATATTATTTTGTACTATTATCCATTTTTATTGTTATACTTTTACTGAAACACTAAATGATCTTATTAACGGTCATTAAATCATATATTTCTTTAATTTAGTATATTTTCAACACTATTTGGTTGCCATGTTTTAATTAAATTATTACAGTTCTTTAATAAAAATACTTGATGTTTCTTTAGTTATACTTCCAAGAAATATAATATATTAATGGTTTATTTGATTAATTCATGCATAATTTCACGGTAGTTAAAGACAGTCAGAATTGGTATATTTCTATGCACTGTGAGATTTTCATGATATTGTGTTTACAGACAAGTGACTTGCCTCTGAGTCAACCAATCACAGGACCTGAACCTGAAACAACAAATGAATTAGAGGTGATGTAAAACGTATTTCATTTTAATTGTTATTTTATTTACTCAGAGGAATAAAAAAATAACATGACAGTTTTGCTGTGCATTCCCTAAGAAAATGGTTTCATAGCTACATGGAAATTTTATGGAAACTATTGTAACAATGCACACATTTTATAGAGAAAGATAATGTAAGATAATTGATGTTACTGCACAAATATTATGATTTTATACAGTTTATACTGTCTAAAACGTCTTTGCAGGAGTGGAGAGCTATAAGGCGACAACAAGACCAAGAGTATGAACAATCACTGAGAGCTGATCAGGAAAAGGTATGTCTTTTAACATTCTTCAAAAGTGTTTTCATGTGTAAAATGGAAGCCAAAATATTATTAATAGATACCCATTCACGTATTGGCAGGATCTGAGGACAAAAGAAATATCTCAATATGAAGAGAGGCGCCTTAAGGTACTTTAAATTTTCAACTTGCTTCTATTCAGGAAGGTGCTTCTTTTTAAAGTCTCATGCACATGCACTAATGTTTTTTTTTGTCTCACAGATGATAGAGGAAAGACTTATTAGGACAAATGAAGAACCAGCTGATGGCATACCATTGAAATTTACTTTCCCAGATGGCACAATGAAAATTAGACGGTTCCAAGTATTTGATCCAATACAGGTAAAGTTGTTGAATGACTCTATCATGTTGAGTGTTATGTTAGTTTTTGTACAAAACTTTTAGTTTTTTTGTGTGTTTTTGTTTTTTAGGCACTGTTTGACTTTGTGGGAACACATTCCTCAGCCACAGAGTATTTTTACATAAGGGAAGCTACATCAGCAGTATCAATATCCAGCACAGTTCCCGGGACTCTTCTGGATCATTACTTGACTGCCCCATTGAACATCCATGTTCGATGGATGGACATGGAGGATGTACAGGTAAATAAATTCCTATATGAAAATGTTGATTATTCCAACTTAATGGAATTCTTTTTTTTTCAGGACTTTAGGAAATACAAACAACTTAGGTCTTGAATTAGTTACCATAATATTTTCAGTGAACGCATGAAGGCTTTTCAGATAATGCTACAATGCTTCTGTATCATCTTTCCAAGTTAATTTACAGGAAAAAAACAACCTCATCTTACATAGAGACCAATGCTTTTATCTTTATTTTAATCTGGAATCTTTTACATTTATTTTTTCAGGCCATTTTCCACCAGCAAAATTCAGTTCTTTTGCCAAGTCCAGATGAATTTGAGACTAGTGAGGTTCAAGATGACCTTGAAATAATGGAATCTATGAATCCAGATGAAATTCACAGTGATGTTGACTTAGTAATCATGGATTCTGCTTCTCAAGAGGAAATGTACTCAAATCACAGTGAAACTGTCTCAGAAATAATGGATCCTGGGCCAGAAATATATACCAACTACATTAACATAATGCCAGACAATGATTTACCTGAGCCAGATGACCAAGGACATCAAGATGATTCTGAAGTTATGTAAGTAGCTATTATATTTTGAGACTGTTGCTTTGTGTCATTTTACGTGAACTTTTAGTTGTATATAAAAACTTTTTTTGATTGCTTGTTTACTTAATGGCTCAGGTATGTGGAAGACATTGTCTGTTCTACAGAGGATATACTTTTGGAGCTTGGGAAAGAAATAAACTACAACTTAAGCTGCAGATTCAACATTAATCGAAAAAATATACTAGATGGTGCATTCAGAGCATTTGGACGAAAATCGTACGATCCCTTCAGAAGAATTTCTGTTCGATTTTCTGATGAATGTGGAAATTTTGAAGAGGCTGTGGATTTGGGAGGCCCACGGAGGGAGTTCCTTAGCTTGCTCATGGAAGAAATTGAAAAATCTGCAGTGCTTGCTGGCCCAGATGGATGCAAAAACCTTGCTCTTGACTCTGTTGGTGCGCACTTTCATTTGATCTTTGTAAATCACACAAAAATTAATTTCAGTACTTCCACTGAACCATATGGTATTTTTCACTGCCCACGTTCATTTAAACAGAAATGTCCAATTATGCTAAAGGATAGATCTTTTTTTTTAGCTGGTAGTGATCCTGTTATGGATCATACCCTTTTCACATTGTTATATTAATTTTCACTTTTCCACTTCAGCTGTCAGAGAAGACAGATACTATCTTGTTGGAAAAGCAATAGCTGTCAGCATGGTTCATGGGGGACCATCTCCAGGATTCTTTTCGTCCACTTTGTTTGAATGCATCAGTAATGGACAAGTCTCACCCACCATAGAAGATGTGAATGACTTGGACTTGCAAGCTAAAATCAAAAAGGTATTTTTTGTATATTTATAAAAGTATTTATATCCTCAACTACACATGATTTTATTAAAATCTTTTGAATCAAATTAAAATGTCACTATTTCTATAGTAATTTATTAAAATGCTGATTATTTTCCCTCAGATTTCTGATGCTTCCACCATGGAGGAGTTGTGTGAGGCAACAGAGTGTAGCAGTGAATACCTGGCCAATGCAGGATGCCTTCGAGCTGTAAAATGCCTAAAAGACAAAAATCTGCTTTTACAAGACATCCTACTCTTCCAAGTTGTGAACAGACTTCATGGTCCACTTGAACAGTAAGAATGATGTATGATTACATGAAGAATAGTCTATTTTAATTGGTCAGTTGCACCATTAAAGTGATAGTTGAACCAAAAATCAAAATTCTGTCATAATTTAATCACACTTAAGTTCCTCCAGACCTGTATGTGTTTTATTTTCTTCTGCTGACCACAAAGAGGATATTTTAAAGAATGTGGGTAACCAGACAGTTGTTGGTCCCTATTGACTTCAATAGTATGACTATAATCTTTTGTGTTCTGCAGAAGAAAGAAACTCATACAGGACTTGTTTTTGTGTCAACTATCCCTTTAAGGCTGCTATTTCTTGATAACAGCTGCATATTTGAACAGTAAGGCAGAGCTCTAAATAACTCTTACTACTTTTTATTACTTAATACTATCCATACTACTTTTACGATTTAGTATTTAGGAGGGAGAGTGCTATGGGTGGTATGCCATTCCAAATTCAGCAGCAATAAATTTGTGCTCTTGTTCTCTCAGATCACTGCAGTCATTAGTTAGTGTTAGGGTTATCAAGCTAATAGATAAATAAACCTGAGAAATTGTTTGGGGTTGAAATAATTTTTTGGGACATAGTTGTAACTGAGTGCAGTAATGCACAGTCAGATGGTCATTATTTCAGCAATAGGTACATTACAAGTTGAATTAAGGTTCCTGAATTAAAGTCTCTCTTATCACAATGTACATGCAAATTAATATATATTTAATGTGTTATTTTGTACCGTCTTGAATTATGTATTTATTTTTTCATTTTATAATGACTAGCAAATTCTTTAACCCATTAGAATATATTTTTTGTTTGTCAAAGACGCTTATAACACTTTTCCAACAGTTTTTTGTAGCATTTCAAAAGTATTTTTTTTTTTTCTTGAAGACTTAAGGAGGGCCTGAGGACTCTAGGACTGTTGGAGGCTGTTGTTAAACACAAAGACGCCTTCAGACCCCTATTTTGCAGCCCACCACAGCCACTTACGGCAGATGCCCTTGATCATTTATTCGATATTCGCTACTCCACTGCTGGAAGTAACAAGCGGGCAGAGGAAAACACCATAGTCGCATTCTGGAGGGACTACCTTCTAGATGCAGAAGGTAAGTAATTGGACTCAGTGGTGGTTTCTTGTATAATAGGAACTGTAAAGCCCTAAGACAGTATGCACCATTTAAGGCCGGGACACACCAAGCCGACGATCGGCTGTCTGGCCTCGTCGGGCAGTTGGTGGGCGTCGGTAAAGCGCGTCGGTTCGGTGTGTTCAGCACGTCGGCTTTTGTCGGGCTCGCGTCGGCCAAAGTTTGCCCGATTCAACATGTTGAATCGGCGTCGGGCTTGTCGGGGCCGTCTGAGAAAGAGCGCGCTCTGATTGGCTGTTCACACATCGAATCAGAGCGCGTGGAGGACTTGAACGTGAAGTGACGTAACACGCAAACGAAGGATTCAAGAGGGAACCGGTGTCATGAGAAATCCAGTCCCCACCGGGAATCGGGTCTCCATTAGGACCCAGAGTGATCTTATTGGTTCAATTGACTTCTAATGGGTATCATATTTAGCGCCTGATTACAATTCCTGCAAAATCACGTTATATTTTATATAGTAAAAAATGTGTTATAATGAATAGAATATACATTTAACATAAATACAATGGATATATTATAAATAAATTAGCATTTATTAATCTTTAATATTGTCTCCTAACTGAAAGAATATATACAGAAGCAATCCTGAGGCAAGATATTAATTAAAACCACTTAAAATGTATTTACTTGTGCATTATTTATCAGATGTTATAGTGTTATAGCATTTAAATAAGTTTTTTCCATAAAGAAATTAAGTTAATAAATTACTTTTTATAGATTAATTACATCATTGTATTATATGTATTATATGTATGTTGCTTTTTATAAAATATAAAACATTTTTGATCAGGCATTACCTCCGGGATCCTAATGGAGACCCGATTCCGGGTGGGGACTCAATTTCTCACCACACTGGCTCGCTGTCATCATTTCGCAATTCACATTCATGTATATATTCATACTCATACACGTACATATAGGACACACAAACTATTAAGCCTGTTAACTTGAATTAATTGTAAGAATAAGGCTGCTCCCATTTAATATGACTTATGAACAAGGTATAAAATTGTAAACAAATATATGAATATGAATTGTAAACAAGTATATGATTTAATGATATATTTGCTGTGTACACAACGTTCGTTATGTTTGAACGATAGAAATAGATACTCTTTGTATTTGTAAAGATTCCCTATTGAAACTCCTTGTTGGGTCATTTTTTTTACTAGTCTTGTTCTTCTGGGAGACATGAGGACCAGGTGATAATGTTCAAGAATGTGGAGACATTAGTGCTATATGCATGCAAGTACAGGGCACAATAAGCTTGGCAGACGGTAATGTCTGAATGTGTAAATGTGTGAATATTGGGTCTTTAGGGATAAGTGGCCATTTTACGCAGAAGTGTACTTTCATTGTTATGCAATGAATAGTTTTTTGCAAGAATAACGGCGATTACTGTTCACCCTAACGTGTATTGTGAGAGCTTTGAAATGTTATAATTTTCAAATGAAAATAAGTATAAGTACATAAAAATGCTACTATATATATAATAACAATTTTATATATGTGTGTGCGTACAACAGGTGTTATATTGATATTGACTGTACTGATATATAGTACAATTTCCCAGTGATGTAAACACGTTGACTTTAAAAAAAATCCTCTGGTGTACTTTTAAGTCCTTTTTTATCGCTAAACCAAGAGCTGACAGCGCCAGGGCCATTTGCAGATTGTCAGACATCTTCACAAAACCGAATCTCTCTGTGGTGAGCGATGAAGTAAATGCTTCGGAAACGCTGATTTGTTTGCACAGGCAATACTACTTCGGGGTTCTCTTCTTGGAATGAAAATACAGACTACTGCCAACTGCGGGTACGCAACGTTATATCTCCTCACGCATGCGCAGAAAGCACCTTCTAGTTTGTAGTCCGGTGTCATCAGTTCGGTGTGTTCGAGCTCAGTTTAATTGCCCAGACGCCCGCAGACGCAGCCGACTAGAGGCGACAAGACGGTCGGCTTTCGTCGGTGCTAGTTGGGTGGCGTCGGGTTGGTGTGTCCCGGTCTTTACACCAAAACACAGGATTTGCTGAATTACTTTGGCTTAGTTTCTTTAGTTCCTTGTCTATTCTTTTTGTGCTAAAGCAGGGGTGTCCAAACTCTGTCCTGGAGCACTGGTGTCCTGAGTTTACCTCCAAACTTGCTTCAACACACCTGCTTGGAAGATTCTAGCATGCCTAGTAAGACATTAATTAGTCGTTTCGGGTGTTTAATTAGGGTACGAGCTAAAATCCGCAGGATGCCGGCCCTCCAGGACCAGGATTGGACACCCCTGGTCTAATTACTGAACCTTTTCATATTTATTCATTCATTCATTCTTTTCACAGAGGGCACCTCTAGCTGCACGCTACAGAAAATTCTTACATTTGCAACTGGATGCAGTGCTCTTCCCGCAGTTGGATTAAAGCCAAAGCCATCAATTGAATTCTTACACCCTGTTGATACTTCACCGTGGGATACTTCACAGAGAGAGAAGTTTCCAACTGCAAACACTTGCATTAATTGCTTGCGTCTCCCGTTGCACAAGAACTATGACCTTTTTAAGTCTAATATGGACTTTGCCATTTGCAACACACAAGGGTTTGGTCAGGAGTAGCCTGAGAAAAATTCAACATTCTGCAACGTAATAAAATGTTTAAAGAGTTAAGAAAAAGTTAGTGAAAACTTTAAATATTAAATACCAGTATTAATAAGTTTTATGCTGAAAAAGTTTTACACCGTTCTTAATAATGGTTTCAAAAAGGGTTTAATGTAGTTTTGCATCAAATTTTGTTTTGCATCAATTTTAATGGACATAACTGTGAACAAAATAAAGAAATGCAAACTGTTTTGAATTTTTTTTTAATAGAATGACTTTTTGTTAATGTTTTTAATGACTGTTTGTTTAGCTGAATGGAAGTTTAAAAACCTGACAAAAGATAATGCCTCAGCAGACAATTAGCAGATATTCTAAAGCTTTGGTTCTACAATAAAAAATAAATCAAACACACTACAGAAACAAATGAGCAAGCTAGTTTTCCAAATATTTTTTCACTCGGTCAGTGACAGTCGTTGAGAAATTCCATTGCAGCACCTTTGATATTTTAGTTTTAAGTCTGCAATGCCTTCTATCGCTCTCAAAACCTCTTCCTGTTGCTCCTGGCTAAGGTCAACACTGGGTTGCTGGACATTAACAGCAGGGAACTGGTCATCCAATTCAACTGGGAAACTGTGAATACCATGTTGTGCCAGAAGTGCTTCTATATTTTGCTCTCTGAATGGATCATCACCAAACACATGGTTGATAGAGGTGCTATCGACTCCCATGTTTGTCAGCATGCCATCTGTCCAGATCTGAGAGGGTGTTCGGTTGTTTTCTGTTCTTAGACGGTGATGATTCCACGCTTCATGAAACCTGCTCAGTCTGCTTTGTATTTCCGGTAAGTACACAAGCTGAAGAGAAAGCCTGTGAATGTCATTTTCAGGATCTAGGGTACCACTGTCCTCAAGGCTGTAGAATTCCTTGTAGAAACTCTGCAAAACATGCAGGAAAACATCCCTCCAAAGACGCTCAATCCTCTGATTGTGCACTGATTCCCCTGTGATGTGGCTTCTGTGCTCCACTCCATGAACAAGATTCATGAACAATGCCACTTGGGTGTTTTCTCCACCATGATCTGACCGCACTCTAGATGGAAGTCCATACACACACGTGGCTTTTAAGAACTGTGTAAGCACTGTGGCAGATCTGTTGTCTGTATTACAGTTCAAGTACGTTATAAGGCGAGAATATCCATCTATTGCTCCATGAACGACCAATCCCCATCTAAAAAGAACCATGCACCAGAAAGTTATTTTGCAACTCATTGAAAATCACATAATAAATGTAAATGCTTTTTAAAATTTTTAGTTTAGCTCCAGCTTGCCTCAACACATCTCTAGGAAGTTTTAAGCATGCCTACTAAGATTAACTGGTTCAGGTAAGTTTAATTAGGATAGGAGCCAATACATGCAGGACAGAAGCCTTGTAGGAGGGTTGTTGCTAGAAGGGATACAACTTCGACATATTTGCTTTTTCTAACCTATTTCCTCCAGTATTGCAGTTCTTAATTGAGAATTATGGAATCATTACACAATTCATGTACAACTGAACGTGACAAGACAATAAACTTCTTTGCATTTTCAACATATCTGGCAAAATGGTCACATCCAAACTAGAATTAGACCTAGAATTTCCATTTTTCAAATTTATTAGCTTCTTTGTTTGTTTTAACTGATTAACAAAAAAAAATCAATCAAACCAGAACATGAGGTTTAACAAAATTCTAATTACCTGATAAGGCGCATATTCCCATCCATATGCCACAGACTGTTTGGATATGGCACAGAATATGTTCTTCTGGCCACAGCAGCACTCCATCTACGTGCAGCAGCAGCTGGGTCAATGTTACTCAACATCACTCTCACTCTGTGTCTTGTTACCAGCAAGCCCTCTGCTCTCAGGAATGCTCTCATCATCTGTGATGTGGTATGCAAACAATGACACAAAGGCTTTGATTAAAAGTATTATACTTGAAGAACTTCTCCCAAAAAAAGCATTTTCATAATTTACTCTGCAAACCAGTAAGAATTAGATTTACTTAAATGTTTGTATTTGCATGTTCATAATTTACAGTTGTTTTTTTTAACAAAATGGCATTAAATAAATAAAATATAAATTAAGATAAAAAAAGCGTCTACAAAGTTCATATTTACAGTAATTAATGTAGAACACAGTGTGAAATTCATAAATTAAGTACAATGATAATTAAATTAAAATAAATTTACTTTTAAAATTACATTTTGTTGATGTTAAATGTTAATGTTAAAAAAATACAATTATTTAAAAAAGAAAAGATAAAAAAGGTACCTCATTTCCAGAACTAGGATAGAGTGTATGAAGTCGTCTAACGTGCCTTTCCAACTCGACGTCAGTCAACGAAGTTGTTGACCTCCTAATTGACATCCCCATTGCTTTTGTTCTCTTATATAAAAATGATGCAGAGCATCCCAAAAGTCGAGCCATGCGCTTGATGGTGTAGCCCTGTGTCATCAAGAATTCCAGCTGCTGTCTCATCACTGTGATTTTGGGTCTCCCTCGCTGACCTTTTAATACACAGAACCATGATTCAAGCACTGTTGAGCAAAAATCACTAGCAACAACTATAAACAGAACTCCTATTAAGAACAAGCAAACTGAATTCTTATTTATGTTCACTGATGCTCCATAAGGAAACACGATGCATTAAGAGCCGGTGGTGAAAACTTTGTGAATTTGACGATCAGGGTAAATTGAACTTATTTTGTCTCCTGGGGAACTTGTATCTTCTGTAGCTTCTGATGGGCACTGAATGAAAAAAAAAAATTTATATATATATATATATATATATATCTGGGTTTCCGTTGTCAGGTAATTACCGGACATTGGCCGAAAAAAAAAAAGAAATGTCCGACAAAATTAAATCTCTCCGGTCAAATTGTCCGATTAAAATTGCCTAATAATCCCGCCCCCCTATCACAATCTGAATTTGAGAATAAGCCTAAAATGTATAAAGCAAAAATACACCGACCTTTAGCTATGTTATAAAGGAACAGGCTCTACCGTTTGAAAGTTTTTAAACATTATTACATGGCTTGTTTGAATTCCAATGTGGAATGCGGTCTGTTATTTCTTGGTATCAGACCGCTGCGAAGCACTAACGGCGCCAGGATTTTGATTGTGGGCCTCCAGAAAACTGGATGGGCCAGTTAAAATAAGCCAAAAAATAAAATAATAAATAAAAACGGGTTCCCCTTCATCTCCTTTTCAGCGCTTTTCTGGACACTGAGGACAGTGACTCAGTAGCCTTCCTGAATTTAATGCGTAGCATAGGTAATAAAAAAACTTTTTGGTTGCTTTTTTAATACAATTACAATTTCATTTAATTTATTGTTTAATAAAGTTATAGGCCTATTATGCTATTTTTAGTTTATTAACAGCAACAACAGCTCAGCTGTAGCCTAAAGATGAAGTTGACTATTGCCTTCTCCGTAGTGAACGCGCCTAGAGAGAAATGCACATCATGGATTACATAATCAGAGAGTAGCCTATTTCTTTTCGTTTTAAATTGTTAAAAATACATTTCAAGCTTTCTTAAAATATATTTCATGTCTGTGAGGCCTACGCTGAGTTTCGTTAAATTAGGATGAGATGCGCTCCTGTTCACGAGCAATGCAAGTGACCTCTCGGGCGCCTGCATGATTAGGCCTATCGTCTGCTATATTTGCTGCTTATATTGGTTAATAAAAAAAAAATTAAAATTAAGATACAATTTATACAAAACGAAATTCACTTCAAAAAAGTCTTTCTACAAAACCAAACTTAATTAAGTGGTCAAAATCATGTCTGACCCGCTCCATGTCTCTCGATATATTGCGCATCCTATCTTACTTGTGCGGTTCACTTTTCATAATCAACATAAATTAAAAAATAACATTATAATATTTTAACAAATATTTAACTAAATGAGCTTATTTAATGGCTACAACACGTAGGTTATAGTAGACCTAGACTCTCTATTTGTACAAATTGCTGCACATTCATTTTATTCTGAAATTTGCACACTAAGTTGAAAGGCATTTGTTTGTGCATGCATAGCAAAACATATCTGCAACATTTATCAAGTTCACTGATAATTATGCGCGCATTTATTAATTATTATCTTAATGAATAATGAAAGAAGGACGAACCATATAAACTGCGTTGTTTGTTTAGAATGGAATGGATTGCAAATAGATCCGAATGAAGAAACGTACAAAACCATAGTAGAAAATGGTTTGTTAAACTATGAATGTGAAACCATAGTAAAAACAATTGGCGTTGATTGACGCCAATCGGACGTTAATGTTTTTTTTCCATTTTTTTATTATTTGAAAGTTAGGCTAATAAACATGTTGCATTCGGCCTGATTATGTAATTTTTAGCGCAATTTTCCACCGGACAAAATTGCGATTGTTAACTCATGATTTCTGTTCTGTCTGTGCGCACCAATCTTGCACTTCTATCTACTCCTCAACCAGACCACCTAGAGACTTTGGGTTTTCGGCATTATGTTAAGGAAGGTCTAATCTCGGGAACGCACAAAAAAAATCCAGGAAAAAATTTACTATCTCTTAGTGTTGTGATCCCATGACGTCAGAAAATTGCGCTAAAACACTCACTGAGTTTTTATTACTTGTTTAAGTTACATAGCCTGCCTCCAGTTTTCCTCAACTTGACTAATTAAGAGGCGATATTTGACCGGCATATTATCAAAATGTCCGGAAAACGAAACCTCTGCCGGTCACTTTGACCGGCACCATTTTTTTCTAGCGGAAACTCTGATATATATATATATATGTAGGCAAAATAAGAAAAATGTACACATCTTCAAACATGTTCAAACATTTAAATCCATCGGCTCTTAATGCATTGTATTTCCTTCTGGTGCATCAGTGAGTGTTTGAACCTTTTGTAATAGTTACATGAGTCCCTCGGTTGTCCTCAGTGCGAAAAGATGGATTTTTAAATATATTTTTTTCAGATAAGCAGTGGGCAATTTAACTGCTCAGGACAAACAAGAGACTCATGAACAACCACCACTAAACAAACAAACAAACAAACAAAAAACAGCTGTGGATAATTCAATTAACTATGGAAGCCCATTTATTGCGATTTTTTTTTTCCAGAGTTGTGATATAAACTCGCAATGCTGACTTTTTTTCTCAGAATTCTGAGATATAAACCAAAGTCCCTCTTTTATATAAACTCGCAATTGCGACTTAATTGCGAGATATATAGTCTCAATTGCGAGTTATAAAGTCAGAATCCTGACTTTTTTCTCACAATTGCGATTTTTTATCTATAGCAATTCTGACTTTTGTTTCTCTTTGCTACACTTTGTGGCAGAGCACAATAGAAAACGAGATCTTTTCTTGTTCAAACGACATATGTCATAAAAACGATATGATTTTCTCATAGCTATAAGGTACATGGTTATAATATGTGAGCGAGCTAAGCGCTTGTCAGCGTTGCCTTCGCCACAGTCCTGACATAAAGCAGGATGTGCGCTGCTTAAGTTATAGAAATACAGTTTACATTATTTTAATGTAATGGTTTCAATTGTAGCAGCATGTTTATTAGGATTAATCTGTCTAACTGCAAAATCCAAATACTAACCGAAAGAAAAAGAATATAAATGACAAACGGTTTGATTGTATTGTGAAGATAATAATTTCGTTCTGTTTTAAAAATGGAAAAAGAAATTAGGCTGAGCCAGATTTTTCTATTTTTGTTCAAAAAGAGAGCTTTCAATATTTGTGCTTGGGCGGCCCTGAAAAGCCACTTTTCAATTTCAGCTCAACCTGTCTCTCTCCCATCAGAACAGAGCCGGCTCTCCCTATAAGCGAACTAAGCGGCTGCTTAGGGCCCCGCCGCCACTAGAGGGCCCCCTAACTACATATGGTACTCGCCGGTGTCGCCGCGGTTTAACAGTCAACCAACCGTGTGAAATCGTTTTCTTCCCTGGACTTGGATATTTGACCGCAAAAATGAAATCGGGTGCAGAAAAAAGGAGAAAAAAATCCCATTATAGCAGAGCTACTACTCTAACGAAATCCACATTTTAATAAGTTTTTACTGTAGAATTATTTTTGCATTAATTTTTGAACTTGGCACATTACACAATGCACAAAGAGCTGCCTATTGCATTTTCTGCACAATTCGCGGTGCTATTTCACAGCAGCCTCGGAGGGTGCGTTAAATTGGACATTATCCCATTATAGTAGAGCTACTACTCTAACGAAATACAAATTTTAAGCAGTTTTTACTGTAGAATTATTTTTGTATGATTTTTTAAACTTGGCACTTTACACAATGTACAAAGAGCTGCCTATTGCATTTTCTGCACAATTCGCGGCGCTGTTTCTCGGCAACCAGACGGTGCGTTAAAGTGGACATTATCCCATAGTAGAGGCACTATAACGAAACCCACATTTTAAGCAGTTTTAACTGTAGAATTATTTTTGTATGAACTACATGTAATGTGCAACAATGACTCTGTAAAATGTAAAAAGTGTTACCAAGAGTTTTTATTAGATTTATGTAGCCTATTTATTACTAAACATTTTATATATACATTTGGCTAATGATTGTTCGCTGAAATATTATTTTTGTAGTTGGAATATATAGAAAAATAAATACCAACTCAAACTAGAATCTTTTGCAGAATTTTTAATCTCTTTGATACATCAATATAGAAGAATGTGTTTAAATCACTTTAGAAGGAAGCATAGAAATTAGCCTACTGGTCCAACTTCTCCCTCTTTTTAAAGTGTGGAAAAGGGAAAAGAAGTTCAAAGATCGAGACTCCGGCAACACTTGTAGTAGGCCTATATGCAACAACTTTATTGAAGACTTTTTAATACTAAAGGTTTAAATCTGTAATCTTTACTTTTACTGTTTCAGTGAGTGTACTTTAATAAGCAGTAAAGTAATTGTGGGCAATCATGTTAAAAGAGGTACAGATGAAATGTGGAAGGGTTAGATTGTATACAGTTGCTGGTTTGCGGTGGCAATACTCCATTATTCACTACAAGGCAGGGCCCCAAAATGATCCTGCTTAGGGCCCCCAGATTTACAGAGCCGGCCCTGCATCAGAATAAATGTTTGTCTGATGCATTCTGCATAGGCTATATTACTTGCAAATATACATCTCATATAAAGCGCAACACTGCACTTTTCGGGTCGCCGGCGCGATCAGCTTACACTGTGATAACAGAGGAAATAAATATAAATGTCTTCCTTATTTTATGCACTTCCACAATAACAACAAAACGTTACAAATTGCTTTGACTGTAGAAACAAATAATAATAATATTAATCATAATAATAGGCTAATCATAAAATCGCCTTTGTAATAATTATTTGGATGACTTAAATTTGATGTAACTGCAAATACGAAATATGAGCAGAAATAAATAAATAAATATTATATAAAAATAATATGCCTAATAATAATAGCTTATTATATATTTCGTTTTGTTTGAGTAACAGAAAAACGAAAATTAAGGAAGATGTTTCGTATTATTATTGATTATTATCAGCGTGGAAAATAGTTATGCTGCTTCACATTTTTGGGAAAATTGCAATACATCTTACGCTACTTTTCAGGATTCTATGGTGAAAGTTCATCTTGCTTACTTTACCTGGACAAAATTATTTCGTGGCCACGACATTTTATCACGTCCCCAAGACAAATCTAATAAGTGAACCCAGCACGCCCCCTACTGGTCACAGCAGTAATAAAATCGCATGGGTGTTTGAATTAATTTAAGGATTAGGCTAATGGTGCAACTGTAATGAATATTAGGGCACTTTGTCTCGTGGCACTGACAACAGACCTATTTTGTTTCATTTCATCTTCCTAAAAAATCTCCCTTAGTTAAACTAGAATTAAATAGGCTTCTATTCGCTACTTCATGTCTGACATAGGCTATAGCTAGGCCAATAGAAGTAATTTGCAAGTTTTGTTTCCTATAAAGGACTTAACAGACATGTTATTAAATTCAGGCTACTTTGGTTTTACTTAGTAGCCTAGACTTGTGACAGTAAATACAAAGCATCTGTGTATGATACAAGCTGCAGTATAGAGGTTATGTATAGTTTAATGTAAACATATTACAGATACCTGAGCGAATTCGAGAGACTGTGAAAGCTTCATCTCTGCGCTCCCCGAGTGACTGTCTGATGAAAACTCTGAGATCCTCAATGCTGCTGAGAAGTTCTTCCATCGTTTCAGAAGATAACAGTCCCTCGATTCTTCTCAAATTTAATAATGAAGAATCAATGGCCATCAGCTGTGCGCTTCCAATGTTTCCCTGGTTTATCGATCGTTCAACATATTTGCATTTTCTACATATTTGTTCAAGTACTTCCGCCATTTTCACCTTCTGTCTTTCCCTTCTTCTTTCCGTCTTCTTCTTTCCGTATCCTGTGTAATCTCTATCCTATACGTTGCTGGCTCATTAATATTCAACATACGATTAGCATACTGGGCAGAAATGCAAATTTTAAAAGTACTAGTATCTATTAAGTTCAAGATATCTTTGGTCTTATAAGTTACTAGTAACTAAACAATAAGAACTAGTTCTATTTTTTGTTAACAGGAAGAGTATAATTAAATACTAGTCACTATTGGAATAAGTACTAGTATCTAATGAATAAGTACTAGTATCTAAAGAAAAAGTACTAGTATCTAATGAATAAGTACTAGTATCTAATGAATAAGTACTAGTACCTAAAGAATAAGTACTAGTATCTAATGAATAAGTACTAGTATCTAATGAATAAGTACTAGTACTTAATGGAAAAGATACTAGTATCTAAAAAATAAGTACTAGTAACATGAAAATAGATACTAGTACGGGAAATAGATTAAATGTCAAAACGGCTTGCCATACTGCAATTGAATTGTAGATATCTGTAATTCTAGTTTGAGATATCTTCAATTTGATTCTGACTAGTCATAACTCCAGTTCAAGATATCTTTAATTCACCTTAATTCAAGATATCTACATGTTCCTTTTCAGATATCTTAAATTAAGTTTTGACTAGGCGAAATGACGTTGTAGATATCTGTAACTGGAGTTATGACTAGGCGAAATTACGTTGTTGATATCTCAAACTGGAGTTAGGGATAGTCATAATTTAATTGTAGATATCTATTATCAAGTTATAGATATCTTGAAATAAATTTTGATTAGAGATATCTGAAATTTGAGATATCTGTAACTTTCATTCTGCCTAGTCAAAATGTAATTACAGATATCTTAAATTAGAGTTTTGACTAGGCGAAATGACGTTGCAGATATCTGTATGCAAATTAGGCCCGCATCACACTTTAGGCGGGAGCGTTGTTTTTTTAATCATTCAAATCGCACCTGTTAACTGTTAACTTAATTAGCACTGATTAGCACCATGTTGGAGCAGCCAGAGGGCGAAGGAATTTTTAATCGTCTTTTTAATGCTGCAGCCCGTGCAAGACAGGAGCTGGCAGCGAGAAATGATGATTCCTTACTTTCCACAACAAGACGATTATTTCGCCGGCGAGTTCATCGAGGTCGAGGTAATTTTTTATTTTTTAACATCAGAATTGCTAATGTGCTATCAGAGGTTCGGGGTAGTTGTTTAATAACTTAAAGCAAAACAGTTGCCAAAATGCATTATAGGGTCTTTTTGTGAATGTACTCGAGTCAAATGTAGCCTGCTACTTCGTTTAAAATTTATATTGACAATAAAAACTTCACTTTTAAGGTCTAACTAATGGCTTTTTGAATGGGTTCGCTAGGTGCACTAGCAGCTAGAACTACTGCAAATATACATGAAAAATAGCTATTTCTTAAATCTCAAGAAGGCACGACAACATGACACTTTGCTTTTAGTATTATAAGGGTCCCTATGAACTCAAGCATTGAGAACATTGTTCGTGTACAAAGACGAGTTTGTTAGCACAAGACCTAGCTCACTTTTTTTTTTTTTTTTTTTTTGCGTAATTATAAATCAGTACAAATGAAATACAGAACCATGAACATGTGGGGATACAGAGATAAGGAAAAACTAAAAGTTACATTTATAAAACGTAAAGCTTTTTTTATTGGAGGGTTTTTTTTTTTTTTTTTGAAGTGATGACAATAATTTTAAATCATAAGAAAATACTTTGCAGTTAGGTATTTGAATTTATGGTAGGCCTGTCTTGCTTTGTGAATATGATACCATCATACAAAAATTTTATATATCTAGCTTTTTATTTTCAGAGACATCCGAGTGAAAAAGAACCTTACTGACAGAAATATTACACAACTGATGAAATGCAAGATGGAAGCTGAAATTTAAAACCACAATTTAGTCTTCGTGAGCTTAATGTAGTTTTGTTTTGATACATTTAAACCATATAGTTCAATCTTAAGAATAAAGTCTCCACTATTGTTTACTAAGTCTGAAACAAAAAAACAATGCCCTTATTAAACCAATAAGGGAAGAAAAATGATTTACAGGCTGATAATATTGGTTGTTCCATATGATATGAGGAGAAAAATTGTGTTTAAAGATCAGCTTCCATGACATAACATGGAAAGTTTCATAGGTAGTCTCGTACATTTAAAGTCACAAGAAAGCAAAAATTTTAAATTTCCACATCTTTTAAAAATCAAATTAGGAATCCAAAACCAGACTGAATTCCCCTTTAAACATTTTTTTCCAACCAGTTTTTTAAAAACCTGGTTCAAGGTAAAAAGTCTAAAACATGCAAACCTTCCTTTGAGTACGGTTGAGTTCAATATTTCCTGCTGGTGTGTTGCCCTTTATTTTTCCATATAAATTTAAAATTAAGTGTCAATAAATTTACAGGCAACCGAATCAACATAAATGGATATAGAAGGATAAACAAAGTGTGAAATTCCTTCAGCTTTAGATAACAGCGTTCTGCCATATATTGTAAGTTCTCTTTAAGCTAAAGATCTTTTTGGCAGAATCTAATTTAGGGGAATTCAGAGAATTCTTTTTTTCTGTTCTAAGGAAGTTAAGTGTTATTGCACTTCCATTGCAAGAATAACATGCATGCCAGCATCTTTATTAAAGTGTATTAGAGTGAATCTCTCTCATAAATCTTATGTTAACTATAGCTTACAGTAATTTTAAGCATGAATCCCCCCCCCCCCCACACACACACACACACACACACACATTTTAGCCAAGAATTACTGCTGACACTTATGTATTTGTGTTTTACAGGAGGATCTGGTGGCCGCAGGGAAAACCCTATTTGGCAAGCAAAACTTTTCCTCCTCCCAGGGCCAGATAATGGTTTTCTGCCCCCCACAATAGAACTTGAGGAACTGGCTAAACATGGATTAGGTAAATGTGAGATTGAAGCAGATAAGAATTGAGTGTTATTTACTTGTACACCTTATCTTACCTTCTTGCAAAGAAAGCTATGGAATGAGCTGCTTTGAATTTTGTTAGCTTGAGCCTGTATGGTCCGATTTGTTGTAATGTCTCTATATTGGGAAACATTTGACTGTTAATACATTTAACATTTGTTTTAAAGAAATATTGTAGAGCAGTTTACTCTTTGATGCATTTCTATAACAGTTTCCATGTAGCCATTTTAATAGTTACACCTATGCAACACTTTCTCATGTTAAGGCATCACTTTGAAAGTGTCCAGAAATACCTCCCAATGAATCCTTTTGCATTAGCTATCTGAAGTTAGTCAGTGGTGGTTATGGTTAGTGTGAGGATCTGGGTGGTGCATTCAGACGCTAAGGCAAGCTACACCATATATTGTATGTTAATGTTCTTTCACATATGGTCAAATGTGTGATGGCCTTGTGAGTGAGACCAGGCTCTTTCTTCTGCAATTTTCTTAGTGTATGGGTTTGTTTAGATTCAAAGCTGTAAACTTTGTAGAAACACAAATGATCTTAGGTTAACTGTCATACAGGTGTACTTTTGGGGTTTGGCAACACTACGATTATGTCTGAAAATGAGTCCTGAATGCTAGGAGTCCTGAAAGATCTTGCAGCAACTAATGAATGTTACTTTGCCACTAGGAACTGATTATACTGATGTTTACTTTTCCATTT
This sequence comes from Squalius cephalus, assembly GCF_949319135.1. NCBI lineage: Eukaryota > Metazoa > Chordata > Actinopteri > Cypriniformes > Leuciscidae > Squalius > Squalius cephalus. The sequence goes on from NC_137134.1 coordinate 4,391,023, forward strand.
TTAGGAAAACCTGTGCATGAGTCAACGGAGGCCGGATGCACAAACTCAAAGATTGTGTTAAACTGGAGTTTATCTGAATTAAACAACTTTGTTTGCCAAAGCTACCCTCGTATCAGTTTAAATTTGGTAGGCTTTGAATTGGCAAGGACAGGCAAAGGACGCAAGATCCAGAAATTGCAAGTTAGTTCTGTGAAGGAACTAAAAGCTGTTGTTGGCAAAAGCAGGCTTTACATCATGCCACGAGCCAATGTTTTGCAGGTATGGAATTATGCACAGGGATTTATATCATACTATCATATAAATGTGTTCTCTGTAATGTCTATGCCTATAACTGAAGTTACCCTCTGCTCAGGTAACATCACCACCCTCTGCCATGTCCCAGAATTCATTCCCACCACTCGCAGCTCCAGCAGTAGATGAGACCTCAGAAGTGGTTTCAGATCAGGTCCATATTAAAATGATTGCACATCTAATGATTTTATGTCCACTATACACTTTTTAGTGATGAGTGACAAATACAAATAAAAACCCTTTTGTTATTTTTTTTAAAATGTACAGTATTAAGATGTATCTATTTATTCTGTGTGATGTCTGAGCAGTTACATTCCCTAGGATAACAGTTTTTTCTACAGATGGATATTTTCAGTTTCAATTCAGTTGAATTGGCCTTTCATTAACCTTAATATAAATGATATGTTTTTGCACAGTGCACATTTAATGTTAGGTGACAGTTCAAGTAACTTCTTTACTGTGCAGTGACTAACAAATTCTTTGTCATTATATATTTTTTGTCTTCTCTTAGGTAATGACACCATCCGCAGCCATTCCCCAGAACTCACAACCATCCAGCACTACAGCACTTGATGAAATCTCCTTCAGCTCTGAGACTACAGAATCTGTAAATCTCCGTGTGAGTGAAGTTATTTTTGATGTTGTCAATGGTTGTAAATATGACTGATTTGTGACTCATAGTTGTACTTTATTTCCTTCAGGAGTGGCGAGCTGTACGTTCCCAGCAAGATGAAGAATATAATGCTGCTTTGTTGGCAGATATAGAAAAGGTAATTTGACTATTCACAGTTTGCTTGCCAAGGTTAAATTTTTGCTTAAAACAAAAAATGTGTATTACATATATGGTATTTCAGGACAGAAGGAGGCACAGCTATGAGGTTCTGGAAGAAAAGCGCAAAAAGGTTAGTGCTGCCACTAAATATTTTATTGTTTAATTTTTAGCGCAATTTTCCACCGGACAAAATTGCGATTGTTAACTCATGATTTCCGTTCTGTCTGTGCGCACCAATCTTGCACTTCTATCTACTCCTCAACCAGACCCAGGGTTTTTCCTGGGTCAAAATTGGTCTTCGGTGGTGGCTGACCGACATGGTCATCCACACACAGCAAAGAGTACCCTAGTACCCACATGATCCGCAAGCCCAATATTGACAATAAATGTTACATTTAAAATAAATACAAAGAAACAGTTTGTGATTTTTTTTTTCTTATCCTATTTATTCATGAAAAAATGATCACTGACAGGCTAGTAAAAGAAAGCGATTACAACTTATTTTATATCTATACCTTGATGTTTGTTTCTTTTGTTCCTCGTTGTTAATATTTGGTTGTTCATTCTTTTTATTTTATTTTTTGGGGGGGCCATCATAGGGGTGGGCGATATGCCAAAAATATCATAACACAATTTTTTTTTCAGGAAAATCACGATTCACGGTTTTATCACGATTCTTTTTATATTTTGTTTTTACTATTTTGTGACTGAGCATTACAGCCAAACTAATGTCCATATTTTAAAAAACAAAGCCTTAGGTAACAACAAAAAAAACTAAATGGCAGACAGGGGCAAAGATAAAAATATTTGTCATTATTTTCTTTGTTATTAAATATTAAGATCAAAGATACACATTACACATACACAACTTAATATACAAATTAAATAAACAGTGCTTTATGTTTTCAGCTACAGTAGGTGTATTTAACAGTAGCATTGAAGAAAGTAATTAAATGAACAAATATGAAATTAAAACAAAATAGACTTCACTGTATGAATTATACATTGATACTTATTAAAGCTACTTAAAGTTATCAGTCAATAGTTTTGTTGGTTTATTAACATTAAAGGAATAGTTCTCCTAAAAATTCAAATTGTCATAATTTACTCTTTCAAGTTGTTTTAAACTCGAATAAGTTTGTTTCTTCTGTTAAAAATAGAAGTTATTTGGAAGAATGTGGGTAACCAAACAGTTGATGTACCCCAGTGACTACCATAGTATATTTTTCTCCTATGGAAGTCAATGGGGACCAGCTACTGTTTGGATAGCCACATTCTTCAAAATATTAATATTAGAAAAATATTAGAAAATATTAGAAGGAAATTAATACAGGTTTGGAACAAGACAACATTAGAGTGCGTAAATGATGAGAAGTTTTATTTTTGGGTGAACTATCCCTTTAAGGACAAGCGGCAGCGTGTTTACTGAAGCTACTGTCTCTTTAAAAGAGCTGCGCGCGACGCGTCTAACGCATTTTGACAAGCAGATTTACTCAATTTTCTCAAGTTTGCTTTCACTTTAGACATAACTGACTTTATGTAAACCTTGTGTGTATTTAACAGTATAAGCACAATAAGACTCGAAAGATAACTTAGTCCAGTATCCAGGCGCTGGTAGACAGGCTTTTAGTGCATGTGAGCTTCACATGCACGCGCTGAGAAACGCACGCGTCGAGAACAGCGCATCAGCACGCGAATTAAATGTTTAACCGACAAGGCATTAAAGCACATGCAAATTATGAACCTTTGTGAACTGCAGTGTCCTGTCCCTCGGCTCAAAGGAGTCATTAGGTCGCGAATCGGACTTTAGCGGACGTGTTGTGTGGGAAATTGGGAATCCAGACTGTTAGGACATCACGAAAGATTTGTCAACACACACAAAAACACTTCAAACTTTTTTTTTTTTTTTTGCGTTTATTTAAAGTTATGTCAGCTGCATGTGCGGAATGCTTGTCACAAGTTGTAAGAGAAGATAAGGCATTTTTTTTTTGACTGCAATTCACACCCAGCGCTAATTCAGCAAAAATATTCTCCGAATGCACCGCGTGAAACATGGATTCGGTCTTCCGACCTTTAGGATCAGTTGATTTTGATGCGAAGGGAGAGAGCAAAGACAGAACTGAAGACGGGGAGTGCCCGCGCGGGGGTGGGGCGATGTGATCGTTCTCTCCGTCACTCCGTCAGTAGCCTGCTTCACTCACAAAACCCAATTACAGATCAAATAAGGCTTTGGCGGGACAAAAAATCGTTTTGGCGGCCGCCAAAAAATTTTCAATGTAGGAAAAACCCTGAGACCACCTAGAGACTTCGGGTTTTCGGCATTGTTAAGGAAGGTCTAATCTTGGGAACCCACAAAAAAAACAAAAAAAAATCCAGGAAAAGATTTACTATCTCTTAGTGTTGTGATCCCATGAGGTCAGAAAATTGCGCTAAAACACTCACCGAGGTTTTATTACTTGTTTATATATATATCTCTATCTATATCCTTTTTTTTTTCTTTTTTTTTTAGGCCATTGAGGAAAGACGCCAGCGAATGACAGCCCGTGTTGAACCTCTTGATGGAAAATATCTGAAAGCCAAATATCCAAATGGAGATGTGAATAAGAGGAAGTTCATCATGTCTGATCCAATTCAAGTAAGAAGTTCATTGTGAAGGATTAAGGTGTTTTTTACATAGATGTTTTATTTAGTTATTTTTCCTCATTTCTGGATATCTTTATTAATATTTGCCATCATGGGCTCTTTGTTTTTAGGTCTTGTTTGATTTTATTGGAACAGATGAAATGGCCAGTGAGGTGTTCAGAATCCAGGAAGCTACTACTTCAAATGCTATAGAAAGCACTTCTACTGGGTCAATTTCAGATCATGGAATCAAACCGTTCTCTACATTGTATGTCCTTTGGACATCCCCTTTTGATTATCTGGTAAGTTACTACGACAGTATCACTTGAACAATTTTTTATTTTTTTTCATAATGATTTTGATTTGGCCATATGCATTACCTTTTATTGATCAGTTATCATTTTTTGGCCTGATTGTCCCTGTTAAGTTTTCTTAAGGCTTGTTAAGAATCCCTGCGTCCCAGTTTACCTACTTATACCATGCCCTAAAAGTATGTGCTCTTTTTGTGAAGAAAAAGTACATACTTTTGAGTGTGTGAGAAGACTAGGCAAGCTTTTGGGACATACTATCCAGTCATAAAACGGACACCATAAACTGGCCTGTCAATCATCTTTTCACAGTTAATATCCTCCACAATTTCATTTAATTTGCTACTAGCCTGAGAGAAAATATTTATGAGCCTTGCATGTAAAGACATTTACATTTATGCATTTGGCAGATGCTTTTATCCAAAGCGACTTACATTGCATTCAAGGTACACATTTTACATTTTGTCAGTTCTTCCTTTCCCTTGGAATCGAACCCATGACCTTGGCATTGCTAGTGCCAACGCTCTACTGTTTGAGCTACAGGAAAGCCTGTAAAGACTCTAACAATGTGAACTTTTATTACACATGAATTCTAGAAGAGTTTTTAGTTAAGATGAAATCTAACTTGAATAACATTAAATAAACATTTTTATCAGTTGAAATTTTTATTATTAGTGACTCAAACCCCCTCTCCATCGGTCTTGCATGTTTGAAACCTCGCTATGTGTCCATCCACCTATTTCTGTGAATTTTGCCTGAAAACATGCACATAAACTAAGATGGAAACACATTTACCAAATAAAATCCAGTACTTGACAGATTATAGCTCATCATGCCCAAATGTATAGTCAGTACAGTTGTGTTCAGTCTGCGATTACAGTCTACATTAATGTCTGTGTGTTTCATTTCAGGAAAAACACTGTGACCCTGTAAATGTTGCCCAGCCTCCAGTGGATTCGCCCTTTGTTCAGTCTCCAGTGGCTCTATCCCCTGCCCAGTCTCCAGTGGCTCTATCCCCTGCCCAGTCTCCAGTGGCTCTATCCCCTGCCCAGTCTCCAGTGGCTCTATCCCCTGCCCAGTCTCCAGTGGCTCTATCCCCTGCCCAGTCTCCAGTGGCTCTATCCCCTGCCCAGTCTCCAGTGGCTCTATCCCCTGCCCAGTCTCCAGTGGCTCTATCCCCTGCCCAGTCTCCAGTCGCTCTATCCCCTGCCCAGTCTCCAGTCGCTCTATCCCCTGCCCAGTCTCCAGTCGCTCTGGCCTCTGCGGCTTTGTTCACAGCCCAGACTCCATTCATAAATTTTAATTTTGAAGACCAACCTACAGAGCCAATTGTCATTGATATTGATGAAGAGACACCACTTAGTTTTCCATCTCCCCAGCAATCAGACATTGTAGATCTATCCCTAATAGATCAAGGGAGGTCCGTGGTCCTAGATGAGTATGTTCCTATATATGCTTATTTACTTAGTTAAATACTTTTTATGCATTCGCAAATTAACAAACACTCGCACACAAAGCCACCATCTCTTCATTTAAAAATAATGGGATGAGGTTGCTTTGTGACTGGAAGTCCCTGCATGTGTGAGCGGGGCTTTATGCAACTAGCAATATTCTAAAATATACCATAATGTTCAGCATTTGACTAAAAACAATCCAATCTTTGTCTCTTGCAGGGTTGACCTACAGACCATTCTAAAAAAAACTGCAAAGCAAAATCAATGGAAACATCTGCCCAAAAGCAAACCAAATAAATGTGTTCAGAGAAAACATACTACAGTGCAGCCTGCAAGCTATCAAGCGGCGACGATTCAACCCACAAGCAAAATTAGATGTAGTGTTTGTTGATGCTGAGGAAAATGGGGAAGGGGCAATAGATGAAGGCGGCCCTACTAGAGAATATTTGCGGTTGTTGATGCGGGCCATCCATCAATCAAATGTCTTTCAGGGCCATGAGAAAGACCGGAGTTTGGCTCTAGACACACAAGGTCAGTACTCCTGTTATAAAAGAAAGCTTTTGTGTCAGGTTATGTTTTAATGCTATTCAGCTATTTGGTATTCATGGAAAAAATGCTTTTTTTTTTCTCTCCCGCCACTACTGGTCAGATGATGCTTTTGGATTCCACTTTAACAGTCGAATAGTCTTTTTGATCTTTTGTGTTTGTATTTTTGAGGGTTCATAAACTGACAAATCAAATTTCCTAAGTTTCACATTGTACTATTAAAACATTCTGCTTGTTTCAGAAATATCTAACTTGGTAGTCCAGTAAAGGGTTTTATTCAAGGGTTTTATTGATTCCAGACTCGTAAAATGTCCGTTATAATGACAGTGCTACACTGTAGTCTCATGCTATTTACACCTTGTTTGCGCTATTAGTTATGATAAAATGATTTTGTGAGAACGCAGAAATCATGTTGCAAAGATGAGATCACTGCATTCACTTGATTAATGCTCAGTGCTCGTTCCTGCAACCTTTCAGGTGATGAGGGTAGATCTAAATATAATCCTATAATCTACAACTCACACTGTTAATCTATACAGCGTTATAATAAAAATTTGTAAAAGTATTCAGTAGTTACACGTGTATGTAACTGTTTCATATGCAAAGATGTTTTTGTTGAAGCTGCCACAAAATAAAAAAGGTAACTGACTTTTTATCTAACAATTCTGACTTTTTGCTCCCAATTGTGCAATTTCTGTTTTACTTTAGCTTTGGAGAATAGGTTGTATGCATCAGTGGGGAAGATGATTGCTATGTGTGTCGTCCATGGAGGAGTTGGCCCACATTTCTTCTCTGAAAGACTTTTTCAGCAGATCTGTGGCATCCCAACATCCTCTGCCTCAGTGGATGAGGTTGGAGATCATACATTGAGGGAGCAACTAATCAAGGTACAGAGATGTTTGAGAATTTCAATAATTGTTTAAAAATGATGCTATTATTAAAGATCATGTGTATTTGGAAAATATGTTGACATGCTTCAATGTTTAAAAAAAACATTATTTTTCATATGCAGTGCACTATTTTAGCTCCTCTACTATGCCCAGCCTCTCTCAAATGTGGCGTTTTCTACAAAGCCCCTCCTTCCATCTGCTCTGATTGGTCAGCTGACCCAGTGCATTGTGATTGACAAAATACCCTCAAGTGTGTGTCAGAAATATAATGCCCCTTACCATAATTGTGAAGCTACAGCTTTCAAAGTACATATAAAAACAGTTAATGGGTACATGTTGCTCAGCTCTGCTTGAGCAGGCATCAGTGTCATACAGAACACAGGGCATCTAGAGCTGCTTTTCCACCATCAGGCTGAACGTTTCTCTTTGCTTAACAGTTTCATTCTTTTTTTCGCAACTGTTTTAGATACAGGAAGCAACAACTGTTCAGGAGGCAAATTGTGCCATTGCAGAAGCAGCAGACAGCTTAAGTATCATTGGTGCCTTGAGATATATATCACACTTGACAGAAAGGAACTCTCTTGTCCAGTCAGCTGCAGAGTTCTTTGTGAATGGGAGACTGCGGGCTGCCTTGGACCAGTAAGTGATTTAAAGGGTTAGTCTGCCCAAATATTGAAATTCTGTTGTTAATTATTCACCCTCATGGGTTTCCACACCCCAGGGGCCTCATGTATCAATCTTGCGTACGCACAAAAACTTTGCGTACGCCAGCTTTCACACTCACGGTCGTATGTACTAACAGTGAAATTAACGCGAGAATGTGCGTTCCTCCACGCCAATTTCATGTCTAGTGTACGTACATTTCTCATTGTTTTTGTCCGTTGGCGACTCTTACAGGCAATGAAGTGAAGTTGCAAACATTACACAACGAATTGTTCTACAAGTCTATCGCACCACCAACCGAGGGAAGCATTGATTCATTTGCAATTTATAAAATAATTTACATATATTGTCACACGAGCCTTATGGGAATATTCTATCAATTATGCAATTAAGTAAGAACATATAAAAGCATATGCAAATTGATACAACCCTTAGTCTATAAATAAAATAAAATAAATTTCTAATATAATATTAATAAAAAATTATTTATATATATATTTATTATTATTATTATTATTATTATTATAATTTATATAATAATTCAGCATTGACGGCATCAGCCAAACTCTCACGCTCATATTTTTTCCTTTTTTTATTAATTCCGGAGGACAAAGTTCCAAATAAAATATTTTTTCTCGTTTCTACCTCCGATAGTAGCACCTACACACTTTCTGTAAAGTTTCGAATCTTGCCGCTTGCTTTAGCCATTTTCTTACTGCTTTCTTTTGCCAAAGTGGACTCATTACCATATTTAAATTGCCCTAATTAAGGGAGGAGACTGGGTGGGGCGTTGTGCTCGTGCATGTGCGCTCAATTTTACGTTAACTGGGATGTACAAAGAGAATATGTGTGGGATCCTTCGTACGCAGAGATTCATACATCTGATTTTTTTTGTGCGTACGCACATTTACAGCTTTGTCCGTACACAATGTTTTAGTATGAATTCCACGCAAGTCTTTGTACATGAGGCCCCAGGACTTTAGTTAGTAAATTAAGCCTTTACTTTTTGACAACATAACTAATCATCAGCTTGAAACTTCCATTGACTGCTTTGTTTGTTATGCAGGTTTTCAGAAGGGTTGCAAACTCTCGGTTTGCTGGAAGAGATGCAGAAATATCCTGCACTTTTTAATGACATGTTCGTCAATGAGCAGAGGCCCCTTCAAGCAAAGGACCTCAGCAGTCTTTTTTATGTGAACTTTTCCCCACAAGGCAGCAACAGAAGGGCAAAGGAAAACCAGACCATATGCTACTGGAGGGACTGGTTGATCGATGTTGAAGGTATGACATGTTTTTATGTAATGTTAAAGGTATGCCATGTAAAAAAAATATAAATAAATTCAACATGTTTAAAATTTCTACAGTATAATGAGTGAATACTTAAATCCATTTTCCAAATTGTATTTGTGCCTTGTCCTGAATCATTACAATTACAGTAAATATTTATATTCAGATATTTATATTCAAATATTTATGTTTCATTATGAGCAGGACACATTTAAAGGAGCATTTAAATTAATAGCTAGAATGCTAACGCTACTTAATGTAGCTTTTAATTCTCTTGTAATGTGTCATTTGTATTTGTTTTATGCTATTGTTCCTCTATAAACAGTGATTAATAAAAACAGTGACTTAGATTTAAAGAAAACAAGTGTTTGAAGTGAAAAATTATTAGATTTTTGGTAAATCTAACCATTATGCAGAACAAATACTTAGGATTGTGTGTTTTTTTTGTTTTGTTTTTTGTAATCAGACAATATATAGAAACCCTGCAGCTAGATGTAGTCATAATTAGACAGGCTGGCTAATTCTGTTTAGAACAAAATATCGCTGTCAAAGAACTGCATGTACCACACATTTTAGGTTAGTCTTTTGAGGTTTGTGATTTTTCTGTACATATATTTTACAGAGGGAGAGACTGATGGAGTCACTCTTGAAATGATAATGGAGTTTGCCACTGGAGCCTCCACAGTGCCACCTCTGGGTTTCCCCCAATAGAGTTCCTCCATCAAGACAGGAAAATCTTTCCAGAGGCCAATACTTGCCTCATTATACTACGACTGCCGATACACACAGAATATGAACTGTTCAAGACCTACATGACAGAGGGGATCATGCAGAGCCCATATTTTGGTGTTGCATGAAATGTTAAAATGTTATTTTTTCCTCTTTTTTAAGGAATAGTTCAGCAATAAAATAAAAATGTTGTCAATGATTTGACTTACAGAAGTCTCATGCTTTAAGCTTTAATATTAGCCTACCTTTTTACACTTAAGTAATTTTAGGTACAGTCACAACTGAGTACAGCTTTTATAAATTTAAATTTCCATTAAGAAGCACCTTGAAGTCAAATATGTTTGAGATGTGCATCATTGCAAAATAAAATGCATTGTTCTGCATTATGCATGTTCGTGTTTATTGTGGAAAACTGTTACATTGCTCATTAACTGTTCAGGTTCTCTCACTTGTTCACCAGCTTTTCATCGAAAATATATATATTTTTTCAATGTTAGCATCTAAGTATTTATTAATTTTTCAACAGAGCATTCTTGTAGTTAAAACTTTTACATATTAAAATATTACAAAATAACATTCTTTATAACACTCTAATCTGCAACACTAGTTTACCAAAACATTATCAATTTCTGCACAACAAACCTGAAACTTAATCTTTAAATCTGTAATATGGTCAATACCATGGGAAACCGTTTCCATTTGCTGAGGAGTAAGGTTAATTTGAGTGTTCAAAAGTTACTGCTGGGATTTCTTAATTTTCAGCTGTGGGCAAAGACTCAATGCCATGTGAAGGTTGTTGCTGGGATCAAGCAGTTCAGAATCTTCAAGACTGTAGAATATGCTGTAGAATGATTGTAGCTCGTGTAAATATACATCCCTCCACAAACGTTCTATCCTTTGGTTGGATGGATTCCCCAGTAATGTGACTAATGGATTGATGTTAAAGGGATAGTTCACCCAAAAATTAAAATTCTGTCATTTACTCACCCTCAAGTTGTTCCAAACCTGTATGAGTTTCTTTGTTCTGCTGAACACAAAGGAAGATATTTGGAAGAATGTTTGTAATCAACTGATCTCGGTCCCCATTGACTTCCATAGTATACTATGGAAGTCAATGTATTCTGTAGTCAATTATATATTTTCTGTATTCCATAGTATACTATGGAAGTCAATGGGGACCAAGATCTGTTTGGTTACAAACATTCTTCCAAATATCTTCCTTTGTGTTCAGTAGAACAAAGAAACTCATACAGGTTTGGAACAACTTGAGGGTGAGTAAATGATGACAGAATTTTCATTTTTGGGTGAACTATCCCTTTAAGGATTTTTTGGCAGTTAAACCTGTTGATCTAAAATTTTCATTCAAGCCATTAAACATTCAATCTTTTTTCATACATTACCAGTTTATTCATCTTTTATTATTCATTTTGTCAATCCCATTCAAAATAGTTAGATCCTTCTCCATTTTTCCAAGGATTAATTGAATTTCTTTTTCATGCATTTTCAAGTCTTGTCTATTGATTCATATTCAATTTAAACCTTAAGATGTTTCACATTTTTCATACATTAAGAGTTCAACATTTAAATCTCATTCATACTAATTAGATGATTTTCTGTTGTTTTTTTTCTACAAAAAAGGAACAACAGTAGAAAGGAACAATACAAATATTGTCAGCCAACAATACTACAAAAAAAAGAAAGACGAAACATAACACAGCACCAACAGTGCTGTTAGCTACTGCCAATGTTTGGACTGGCACCCACAAATCTGGCACACCTGACATTAGCTCCATGCATCAGCTGTAGCTGCACCGACCATACCGCCTTATTTGAACAGAAAATATAACTTAAAGCTCTTTAAACTAAAAATGTCTTACAGTCAGTCCTGGATAATATATGCAGCCAATAAACTTTTGTCTCTGGGCTTGGAATTGGACTATACCTGAGTTTGCAAAATACTGATAATTGCAGTACAGCAAGCCTGATATTTTATCTTTAGATCAGAAAGGTGTTGGATTGCATTGTGTACAGATGTCTGTTGTTGCTGAGTGAGGATGAGTTGAGGTGGCTCTACATTAACAGCTGGGAACTCTTCCTCATCAAGTGTAGGCAGTGTTTGAATTCCATACTGCGCTAGGATGGCATCAATGTTTTGGTCGCTGTAGGGATTTTCCCCAAACACATTGTTGACAGCTGTGCTGTCTGTTGCAATGTTTTTGAGCATGCCCTCTGTCCAGAGTTGAGTTGGTGTGCGATTATTTTCTGTTCGCAACGGATGGAGGTTCCAGGCCTGTCTAAACTGCTCCAGTCTTTTTTGAATCTCAGGAAGATAAACAATATGCAGTGAAAGTCTGTGGACATCATCATCTGGGTTTAGAACCTCTGAATCCTCTAAGGAGTAGAACATAAGGTAAAACTGCTGCAACACATGCAAAAATACATCACGCCAAAGGCGTTCAATTCTCTGATTGTGAACTGATTGTCCGGTTATGAAACCTCTGTGTTCAAGTCCTTGAACTAGATGCATGAATAAAGCCACAAGGACATTTTCACCACCATGGTCAGATCTGACTCTTGATGGTAAGGCATAGAGGCATGTTGCTTTCAAAAACTGAGAAAGCACTGTTGTGGCACGATTGTCTGTGCTGCAGTTGAGGTAAGTAATCAGACGGGAGTATCCATCAATTGCACCATGAATCACAAAGCCCCATCTAGAAAGGTTGAAAAACAAATATTACTTGAAAATGAAGATACTATTGACAGTAGACTGCAAACAATATAGCTGTAAACTCCATTTTTTTAATTTGCTGAAGTTCTTTTCAAAATATTAAAAAGGTAATAATAACCTTATGAGACGCATGTTCCCATCAATGTGCCACAAACTATTGGGGTAAGGTACATGATAAACACGTCTTGCAACTGTCTGGCTCCATCTCCTTGCAGCAGCAGTAGGATTGACCCGTGTCAACATCTCACGCACCCTGGACCGTGTAACAAGCACACCCTGTGTGCGCAACAGGGCTCTTATCATCTGCAACAGATTTGTGAAAAGATCTAAATTGACATGATATTCACAAAACAATGGCACACAAATGTGAATTAAATACAGCCTAAAGATAAAGACCTCCAATTACCTCATTTCCAGAATTAGGGTATTGGCTCTGAAGTTGCCTCACACGTTGTTCTAGTTCACCATCATCTATTGCAGACAGCATACTTCTAACAGGTATACCCAGCAACTTTGATTTCTTGTACAGAAATGATGAGGAGCATCCCAGTATTTCAGCAGTTTTTGAAATTGTATGGCCTTGCTTCAGCAGAAATTCAATGTGTTCTCTGGTAACATCAATGGCTGGTCGGCCTCTTCTCCCTACAAAAAGAACAGGGTTTAATTGCAACGTTACTATGCATCAAGTTCAAATTAAGTTGTGACAAAAAAGGTTTTATAAAAAGATAAACCTCACATATTTCAGCCTTTAAATCATTTTTTATAAAAAGAATGAGTCAAAAAAAGATAAATGAATGATATTTACAATGCACATGATTAGCTTATTTTTTATTATTAATAGTAAGATTCGGTCCGATTTGCCTGTGGCGTCTGTCGTTACTATGCAACCATGCGCTGCTCTCCACAACGGACAAAGATTTCCACCACCGAAAAATGCTTGCTGTAGCTTTGCTACAAGATTTATTAACAAATAAGAGAAAAACACCTGTAATGATTGGTTGGTTCTTGTCATATGGTTTGTGGCATTCAGAAAAGTTGCGCCTGGAAAAAAATGAGCGCGCTTGTCGCGCGCCTACATTTGAATGAACTTGAGCGCGCAAAAGACGCGATATGTGAACGGCCCCTTGGCGAGCTACCTCAAATCAGGAGAGGGAGTAAAATCTTTCCGTGGCAGGGGCAGCTGCCACTGGCGCCTGTCACTCGACCTGCCACCACTATATGCGCCTGTCACTCGACCTGCCACCGCTATACGCGCCAGTCACTCGACCTGCCACCGCTATACGCGCCTGTCCCGCGACCCGTCACGGCTATACGCGCCTGTCCCGCGACCCGTCACGGCTATACGCGGCTGTCCCGCGACCTGCCACCGCTATACGCGGCTGTCCCGCGGCCTGCCACCGCTATACGCGGCTGTCCCGCGACTCGTCACGGCTATACGCGCCTGTCCCGCGACCCGTCACGGCTATACTCGCCTGTCCCGCTTTCTGTCACGGTACTCGCCTGTCCCGCGACCCGTCGCGGCTATACTCGCCTGTCCCGCTTTCTGTCACGGTACTCGCCTGTCCCGCGACCCGTCACGGCTATACGCGGCTGTCCCGCTTTCTGTCACGGTTATACTCGCCTGTCCCGCGACCTAGTCACGGCTATGCGGCTGTTGATCTGAAAATCAAACAGTTCTAGCCTATCTTATAAGATGGTTAAATGGTATATCACTTTCGACCAGTAGGTGGCGCAGTTACGAAATCGATGTGATGTGGTCAGAGTGAGGTGACAATGACAAACCTTACCAGTGGCATTACAATAGGCAGATTTATTCTAAAGTTATCAACATTTTTGGAAAATATGTAGGCCTATTGCACTGTCTTGAAATATTCTATAGGCTATCCTTTGAATTACAAAATAGGCTACAATGAAAGAAGCTATTTCATATTAGCACTAGTGCAAGTTTATAAGATATACATGACAGATCTACAAGATAGCATGCAGTGAGGTTGGCTTGAGATAGCCTATTATTATTATTACTATATTTAGCCTATTATTATTATTATTATCATCATTATCAATATTATTATTATTATTATTAGGCTAAGCCTGCCTAGCCTACTACTATTTTGTGTAGGCTACATGTAGAATTACAACTAGCCATCTTTTTTTAAACGTGAGTGACAGGCGCATAGGCCTATAGCCTTGACGGGCGCGGGACCTGCACATAATAGCCATGATGACGGGTCGCGGGACAGGCGCGTATATAGCCGTGCCCGTGACAGGTTGAGTGACAGGCGATAGCCGTGACGGGTCGCGGGACAGCGTATAGCCTACCCGTGACCATGGGTGGCGCTAGCGAGGGGCTAGCAGGTGCTTCAGCACCCCCAAGAAAGACCAAAGCACCACGATAGCACCCCCAAAAATAATTTCTGGAAGCAAAATTTCAGGCTGTATTCTATGAAAGCCCTGGACCGCATTTTTAAGAAAAAAAGAAAACATATCTTGTTATTTCGAGATATTAAGTCGTTATTTCGACAAAAGAAGTCTTATTTCGACATAAGTCGTTATTTCGACATACTGTATGTTATTTCGACATAAAATCTCGTTATTTCGACATAATAAGGTAAGGGGACATTCTCTGCATTAAGCCACATTAGGCGTTCTTATAATGGTTTTCTATGGGCGGAAAATGCTTAACGTGTAGCCTAATTAAACTTTGCGTTCATATTCTGGGCTCATCTGATTTTTTTTTTTTTTTTTTGTGTACATAGCATAGCCTACTTTGTTATGATTTTAGTATCATAATGAATAATAAATGCATGCACAATTATCCATGAACTTGATTTGAACAAATGCCTTTCAACTTGTGTGTGCACAATTCAGAATTCAGGCCTACTATAGCCTACTGTTGTAGCCATTAAATAAGCGCATTTAGTTTCATATTTGTAAAAATATTATAGTATTATTTTTTTCCATTTACGTTGATTTATGAAAAGTGAACAGCAGCACGAGTAAGAGGATGCGCAAATGGAGAGACATGGAGCGGGTCAGACATGATTTTGACCACTTCATTAACTTTTGTTTTGTAGAAAGCCTTTCTTTAAAGTGAATTTCGTTTTGTATAAATTGTATCTTAATTTTAATATTTTTTTCATCAACCAATTACCTGGATAAATAAGCAGCAAATCAGACAATATAATCATGGAGGCGCCAGTGCGGTCACTTGAATTGCACGTGCCCTCGAGCGCATCTCATCCTAATTTAACGAAACGCAGTGTATGCCTCACAAAGACATGAGAAATACATCAAATACACAAAGCTTGAAATGTCTTTAAACGAAATAATTCAAAACGAAAAGAAAAAGGCTACTCTCTGATTATGTAATCAATCCATTATGTGCATTTCTCTCTATTGGCGCGTTCACTACGAATATGGTGATCGTCAACTTCTTATTTGCAGCCGACGCTGTCAGAAAACACTAGTTTATTAATAAAAATCAATGCACGCGTCATCGGATTTACAAATGCACAGCTGTTTGTTGCACGCACACATATTATGTCGGAATAACGATGTTGAAATAACATTATTATTAATAAAACTATTTGATTGAATGCTGAATGGTGGGCTTGTTCAATTTAATAAAATTAAAACTTTAATTGTGGTCAATAAAATTATTTAATATTAGGCTAAATATTTAGTGGGCAAGTTTTGCTCATTTATGCATGTAGCCTATATATATATATAAAGTATATAGCTCCCCCTAAATACAGCTCCCCTGTCAATGATCTAGCACCCCCTCAGCACATGTTAAAAATTCTCTGGCGTCGCCCCTGGCGTGACGGGTCGAGTGACAGACGAGTATAGCCGTGACAGGTCGCGGGACAGCCTCATATACCCGTGACCGGTCGCGGGACAGGCGAGTATAGCAGCGACAGGTCAAGGGACAGCCGCATATAGCCGTGACGGGTCGCGGGACAGGCGAGTATAACCTTGACAGAAAGCAGGACATGCGAGTATAGCCGTGACGGGTCGCGGGACAGGCGAGTATAGCCGTGACAGTAAGCGGGACAGGCGAGTATAGCCGTGACGGGTCGACTGACAGGCGAGTATAGCCGTGACAGGTCGCGGGACAGGCGCATATAGCCGTGACGGGTTGACTGACAGGCGACTGAGGCGAGTATAGCCGCGACAGGTCGCGGGACAGGCGCATATAGCTGTGACGTGTCGACTGACAGGCAAGTATAGCTGCGACAGGTCGCGGGAAAGGCGCATATAGCGGTGGCAGGTCGCGGGACAGACACATATTGCCGTGACAGGCGCATATAGCCGTGGCAGGTCGAGTGACAGGCACATATAGCCGTGGCAGGTCGAGTGACAGGCGCGTATAGCGGTGGCAGGTCGAGTGACAGGCACGTAAAGCGGTGGCAGGTCGAGTGACAGGCGCGTATAGCGGTGGCAGGTCGAGTGACAGGCACGTATAGCCGTGGCAGGTCGAGTAACAGGCGCGTATAGCGGTGGCAGGTCGAGTGACAGGCACGTAAAGCGGTGGCAGGTCGAGTGACAGGCACGTAAAGCGGTGGCAGGTCGAGTGACAGGCATGTAAAGCGGTGGCAGGTCGAGTGACAGGCGCCAGTGGCAGCTGCCCCTGCCACGGAAAGATTTTACCCTTACTGTCAGGCCACGAGCTACTGGTAGCTCGCGAGCGACGTGTTGGAGACCCCGCTAAATGTTTTAAACGGCCGGATTTCCCCTTTAACGTTAATGCAATGATAATGCAGTGATAAACAGACTCACCTGAACTAATGCGCCTGACAGAGAAACGTCTGTCTTCCCCAGCATGGAAATCTGCGTCTATTCGAGTTTTTAGTTGAGCCAAACTGCTTTTGAGTTCATTGTTTGTGTCTGGTGATAGCAAATGCTCAATTCTTCCGCGATTTCTTTCACACTGTTCAATAGAACGACGTTCTCTCTCTCCACAAATCCCCTGTGTGAGGGCTCGTTGAATTTCATGCCATTTTCTGGTGGTTTTTTCGATTACAGCCAACGCCATGACTGCTTTCTTCTTCTATTCACAGAAATAAGGAAATGAACCCACTTCTTCTTTGATTAGGGCGGGGAGGGGAAATTACGTATTTATGGATATCTAAAATAGAGCAACGTCATGCACAATAATTTGCACTAGTCATAATGACGTTTGAGATATCTTTAACTTTAATTCTGCCTAGGCGAAACTGAATTACAGATATCTGCAATTGTCATTTAAGATGTGTGACGAGTTTAATGTCGTTTTCAATGACATCATTGCAAATATCTGTAATTCAGTTTTGCCTAGTCAAAACTGAATTACAGATATCTCTATCTGTCGTTTCGACTAGTCACAATTACGTTACAGATATCTTGAATGACAATTCCAACTATCCAAAATGTAATTACGACTAGTCAGAAAGACATTGTTGATATCTACAATGTTAATTCCGGATAGTCAAAATTAGCTTTTAAATGTTAAAATGGCTTGCCATACTCGACTGCAGAATCCGACAGGTGTGCCTTGCGCTCGCGAGAGATTTTTGACATACGTCAGCATGACATCAGAGCAAGGCGGACAGCACTCGGACACATTTCTAACCAGCATGCATCTCGCGCTGATCACCGGTGATCGATTCTGCGCAGATTTTGCTCATCTCAAACAAGCCTATTGGAATACTTGATCACTCGAGCGTCACTTCATCGCGTCATCAGCAGCGCTCAAAGGATCTGCCCTTATGTTGTTGAAGTTTGTTTATTTAAGAAATTCACAATAAATAATAATAAATCAAGATACCCTGTTGAAAAATGTGAGATGTGTGGTTTATATAAACTGCAAAGGTAAAGTATAAAGTAAAATGATTGTGACCGATGTGAAGGGGGAGGAGAATTTAGACGTGCGTCACGTTTAAGTCGATAAAACTCTTCCGCATAGGATACACCTGTGTATCCTCGCTCATGACTCCTCAGGAAGCCTCCTAACTCCTCGATCCTCGACTCCTCGCGGTGCAATGAGAGAATTGAGATGTCCTTCAAGATGGCTGAGCTCGATCAGTTTCCGGGTCATAG
This sequence comes from Squalius cephalus, assembly GCF_949319135.1. NCBI lineage: Eukaryota > Metazoa > Chordata > Actinopteri > Cypriniformes > Leuciscidae > Squalius > Squalius cephalus. Next base: position 4,409,391 of record NC_137134.1, read on the forward strand.
GATGGAGGACGGAGAAGAGAGGAGACGAGGAGGGATATTGAGAAGCACAAGACTCGCTCATTAACACGGTCGCCTGCCGCCTCCTACTGGCGGTTTAGTTTCAAAGTATCATTCTTTTCAACATTCCTTATTTGTTTATTCAAAAAATATTTACACTCCCATAATCTCATTTAATACAGTAATTTTTCAATGTAAATTATTTTATTTGATTGGTAACAGCCTAGTGTCTTATTATTCTAATATTGAATGATCAAATTTAAGAATTTGAAATGAAAGATGGAGCATGCATTTAATAAAATGAGGGAAAAATGCCCTTTATAAAGGTTAAAAAATATAACCTTTAATAGTTATAATAACCTTATATTGGTTCTTCATAGTTCTAACTGGATGCCTCGTTCATGTCTTCCTCTGCAAAACAGGGGAAAAAACATAATTTATCAAACTATTTCCCAATATACACCGCGTTATTAATAGCTCGAATGATTTATACTTAGTGAGAGAAAATAAAAATCAGTTTTCTCACCTGCCTCCGTCGCTTTCATAACAAGACGAAAGTGGAGGCTGTTTGTTTGTTTGTTTGTTTGTTTGTTTGTTTGTTTGTTTGTTTGTTTGTTAGATTATAAATGATGCGAATGAACCCACTGCTGTTCTGCCGTGTCTGTTTACAGAACCATAGTGACGGGAGTGGGGATCGAGGACATCGTGTCAGACACACAATCAGGCTTCATCAGAGGACGTTCAATACATAATAATATACGACTTATACTTGACTTACTTGACTATAATTACCTAATAGAAAACAAGAGCCTAATTCTTTTTCTGGACTTTTTTAAAGCTTTTGACTCGATCGAACACAGATTTATGTTTCGGACTTTAGAGCTCCTAGGATTTGGTGAACAATTTATAAACATAGTCAAATTAATTTACAAAGATACAAATAGTACAGTCCTTCTGCCGCAAGGAACTTCCCCAAGATTCCGATTCAAAAAGGTATTAAGCAGGGATGTCCTATATCCCCACTGTTATTTATTATTGCAGCCGAGATGTTATCCATTCTTATTAAAATTTCAGATTTTAAAAAACTAACAATATTTGATCAACAACTGACAATAAGCCAACTTGCTGATGATACAGCCATATTTATGGAAAATAGCGACCAACTCCCAAAAATCCTTGAAACAATAGGTTTCTTTTCAAAAGCGTCTGGGCTAAAATTGAATCTCAATAAATGCGAACTTCTACCTATTCATGATTGTAATCTCTCAGTTATTCATTCCATCCCTGTGAAAACAACAGTTAAGTATCTAGGCATACAAATTACAAAGGACGTGAATCAATTAACCAATCTTAATATTTGGGGGAACTTGGGAAAATGTAAAGCTCATCTCAACTCTTGGTCTCAGAGAGATCTATCTATTATCGGGCGAACATTACTTACTAAAACTGAAACCATCTCTCTCTTCATCTACCCAGCCCAATCATTGTCAGTTCCCAAGGAAGCAATCAAAGCAATAAACCAAGCAAACTTTAACTACATCTGGAAAGGTAAAACGCATTATATAAAAAAGATGATCAGAAACTATGAAGAAGGCGGGGTTAGGGCAATTGATTTTGAATGTATTGATGGTACAATCAAAACCAACTGGCTAAAACAATTTCTAAATAAAAAAACACAAATTTGGTTTCACATTCCCAACAATATCTTTATGAAACTTGGTGGCATCAAATTTCTCCTTAGTTGTGATTATGACCTCAAGAAACTTCCCTATAAAATCTCTTCATTTCATTATCAAACTCTGTTTTATTGGAAAATGATACAAGCATAATTTTAGTCCCCACAATATCCCAATATGGAACTGCAGGTATATTTTAAATAATCGTAAATCTCTGTTTTTACAAAACTGGTTAGATAAGGGCATTTGGTCTGTTTCTCATTTACTGGACTGCAATGGTAACTTACTCTCATCCGAGGATTTCTGTGCTAAATTTAATATTATAGACAAACAGCAATATAAAAAAGTTTTTAATGCAATTCCTAAGCAAGTTCTTTTAATGATATCTCACCGGCATCGAGACTTTTCGACTCCAAAGCTTCCTTCGCTTTTGGTACAGGGGAGTAATCTGTTCGAATGTAAAATAAGTAACCTCGTTATTAGACAAATATTTAACAAAGAACTGTACCCGTTTTCTAGATCTTACAATTCAATCTCTAATTTTTTTTCCAAAAAAGACGCTGATTGTTTAAGATCCTTATTCTTTAAATTTCCAATTGTGCCAAAGGTTAAGGAAGTGCACTACAAGGTCCTAAATGGAATCTATCCATCTTCTGAGTTTCTTTCTAATAGATTTGGTTTTGACTGTAAGGACTGTGTGTTTTGTACCAATAACGCAGAAACCACAGATCACATGTTCTATGATTGTATTTACATCAATGCCCTCTGGAGGGATTTATTCCATTGGTTGTCTAAATATCTGCCTGTTCCTGTTTTAAAGAAAGAAAATGTTTTGTATGGTTTTATTGTCAAAGATAACTATCACAATATGTTGATCAACTCCATAGTAATACTTGGAAAATTCTTCATACATAAGAACAGATTTATGAAATCCATTCCCAAATTTTTTGCTTTTCACAAAGAATTGTACTGTTACTTTTCATCTCTGAAACACATGAAAGGAAAGAATGCTGTGAAACTTTGTACAATCTCGAAATGCTAAAAAAATCCCTAGCTCTCTCCCGGGTTTTTTTTTTGTTTGTTTTTTGTTTTTGTTTTTTTTTCTCTTTCTTAATTATGTTAATCTATCTCTTGTAAATCTCTCGCTTCTCTTAAGCGTCTTTTGTGTATGACTCTGTCCGCAAGCCATCTTAAACTGTCATGTTCAAATGGTAATGTTTATAATTGTTATGTCTGTACTGGAAAGATTTCAATAAAAAAAAACAAAAAAAACATAGTGACGGGAACTGAGGAAGTGACGACATTCACTTAAAGTCACCATGAATTCAAAATTGATCATATTTTTTTAACAGAATATTACAATGTTTATCATTATTCTTATTGTTTAATTCGTGTGCACTTTAATCTTTAATCAATAAATTTAGCATCAATTCTCCCTCTTTTTTAATGAAAGAATGAAAAATTAGCATGAGTGAGAAATGTTCATTTGCTCCATCTAGTGGCAATAGTCATAAAATGCATGTAAAATGCATGCAACCCAATGCAATGCAATGAGTTATTTTGTGGTTTTTGTGTTTAAATTAAAGAATGTGGAAAATGTGCTTTTTTTGTGTGTTGTTTTCCCTTTCCCTGAGGAGAATTACGTTGAAAACGAAAGTAAAAGAGTAAAAATGTCCAGCTTTCTTGACGTTAGAGGAACGTGTTTTAAAAGGTATAATGTTCCTGAAACGTTCTTGTTGAAACGTGACATTCAAGAACATAAAAATGTCCAGTTTCCTGAACGTTGCTAGAATGTTATTGAAAGGTTAGTGTGATGTTCCTGAAACATTCTTTCAATCATCTTTCGAAAGAGTAATAAGAACACAAACTACAACTTTATTCAGACACAGCCTTGAACTGAAGATAAAAGACATGAACTCTCTGAAGATCTGACTAAACAACTCCACAAACAGCGTTACCAGCTTCACTTTTTATTGCTAACCAGACTGACTTTATTCACTGTCACAGAGAATGCAGAGAAGATGTAGAGAAGGCTTTTGACTGGGTGGAGTGGAAATACCTCTTTTACACACTAGAGAAATTTGGTTTTGGTGATAACTTTATTTCTTGGGTGAGGTTATTATATTCCGCCCCCCAAGCGTCTGTCAGAACCAACAATGCCCGTTCTGACTATTTTCCCTCTACCGCGGTCCACTCGTCAGGGATGTCCCTTGAGTCCACTCCTCTTCGCCATCGCTATCGAACCTCTTGCTATTGCACTGAGGGTTGATTCAACTATAAAAGATATAAAAAGAATGGGTACAGAGCAAAAAGTGTCTTTGTATGCGGATGATCTCCTCCTTTATATTTCTGATTTAGCTAGATCGATACCGGCAGCTCTTAATACTTTGAAATCATTCGGAATAATTTCTGGTTACAAATTAAATCTGAGCAAGAGTGAAATTTCTCCACTGAATTCTGCAGCTAGGGACTATAATTTTCCATTTATGATTGCACACCATAGATTTACTTATTTAACTTTGCTAATTTGTTACTCCAGATGGAGAAAGATTTTGAGCGCTGGTCTTTGAATTAATTCTTCCAGCCAAGGATAGGGGAAGCAGTTAAAATGAATATTCTTCCCAAATTCTCCTGTTATTTTCAGTCTATACCCATTTTCCTGCCTGAACACTTTTTTTTTCGTAAAATTGATTCCCTGATCCTAGGATTTATCTGGAATAAAAAGATACCCACAATTCTTAAGACATTCCTTCATAGACCCAAAATACTTGGGGGAATGGCTCTACTTAATTTACAGTTTTATTATTGGGCTTCAAATCTCAGAGTCATGCAATACTGGTTAAATCAGGATCAGGATCTGGGTGGTTTAATATGGAGGCTACTTCATGCATGCCCACTTCACTGACATGCCCCCATTAAAAGCTCTTCGTCTCCCTATACTAAAAATGTCATTGTTAAAACTACGCTGAGAATCTGAAGGCAATTAGACACCACTTTGGATAACAAACCTATTCTGTCTTCGCACCTGTAGCAGCAAATGTTGCTTTCCCACCATCATTGATGATAGCACTTTTTCACAGTGGTCAGCACTGGGCATTATAACATTTAACGATCTATATATAGATAATGTCTTTGCATCTTTCCAGCAACTAGCAGAAAAATGTACACACCACTTTTTTAGGTATTTGCAGGTTCGTAGCTTCGTTCGAGACATGCACCCTCAATCTCCCTAGAGCTACTCCTATTGACTTTTTTTTCAAGCCCACCCATATTATGAAGGGTATGATCTCATATCTTTATAATGCCATTTGCACTTTGCCCAGCACTTGCAACTATTAAATCTCAGTGGGAGGAGGACATTGGAGAAAACATGTCAGAAGAACAGTGGAAAGTGTGCACTCTTCATCTTTTTGTGCCAGACATGCTCTGATTCAGTTTCAAATTCTCCACCGTACCCACTGGACCAAAGCTAGACTGTTAAAAATATATCCTGAAGTGGATCCCACATGTGACCGTTGTCACCAGGCCCACGCAACTACTGCACACATGTTTTGGTCCTGTCCCTCCCTACAAAATTAATTTGTAAAACATTATCTGAAGTTCTAACAAATCATATTGAACCTCTGGCTTTCACTGCTTTATTCGGTACTCTTCCCACTTCTCTTGATATGCCCAAATACAAGTCTGACTTCGTAGCCTTTGTCACACTGCTGGCAAGGCGTTTCATTTTATTAAACTGGAAATCGACTCATTCTTTATGGATTCAAGATATTTTCCATTTTATTAAGCTAGAAAAAATCAGACACACAATGAAGAGATCCTCGGATAATTTCAATAGAATTTGGGGATCTTTCCTATAGGATATGTAAAGAAATGAAAGGCCTTCATTCACCTGACTACACATCTCCTCTAGTAATTATTTCCCTCCCCCGGTATATAGATTGGTACCCTGCTTTAGGGATATGTCGGATGTGCTCAGGATGTTTAGCACCTTTTTGTACCTGTGAAATTATTCTTTTTTTTAATTATTATTATTTTATTCATTTATTTATAGTTTTGGATGACCATAGTTTTTTTTTTTTACTATTTGCTTGTCTTACTATCTTGTTGTTATTATTATTATTAATATTATTATTGTTCTTTTTTTCTAGTATAAATTGTATTCTTTTGTTATTTGTTGTGTGGATCCTTTTATTAACAATATATATATATATATATATATATATATATATATATATATATATATACTGTATATGTATGTGTGTGTGTATATATATATATGAAGGTTATATATATGTTTTGTAAGTGTATGTTATATTTTGTTTAAATGGAAAATTTAAATAAAGTGAGAAAAAAAAAAACATTTGCAAACCAGTAAGTGCAATTCTCCAAACAATTCATACAAACCGCAGAACACAATGGATTATCTGCAAAAGCCTAAAAACCCTTAGTTCACCTCTCAAAAGTAAGTATTTATGTCAGTGAACTCTGCCATCAGAATGACAAGTCCTTGAGTCATTGTTCTCAAACAAGATAAAACAATTTTACATTTTAACAAAAAAAAAACACATTTTCCACATTCTTTAATTTAAATACAAAATAACTCATTGCATTGCTTTGCTCTGCCGACCTCTTGTGGACAAAAATAGTATAACATGGCATTTCATGACGATTGCCACTAGATGGAGCAAATGAACATTTCTTACTCATGTTAATTTTTTATCTGTTTTTTTGTGTGTGTGTGTGTGTGTGTGTTTATTTAAAATAAGACAGATCTGATATTATTTTAATCTTACATCAGTTATTTAACAGTTGAGATAGTTGTTTAATGCAGAAACACTCGCTTTTCGTTTTCAACAACGTAATTCTGCAGGGAAAACCAGTCAAGGAAAACATACCAGGGCTCGACATTAACGCTTGTCCTTGTCTTTTTTTAATTAAAGAAGCAAATGTTAAATTGTACATAATTATTTTTTTATTTATTTTTTGAGACATACATTTTAAAAAAAAAAAGTGTTTACAGATAGGGGAGAGTGGGGCACAACCTTACGCTTTTAGACTTTCTCAGTTTGTGTAAATCTACTTAAGGTTCAGAGTATTTATTTTCCCCTTAATTTCACACATCTAGTAGTGGTTTTGTTTCATTACAGCGTATACTTTTCTCTTGATTTACCTTGAATGAATGAAGTGAAATGAGACAACATGCCCCAAGTAGACATTATCACATGATCATATGACAGATTAAAATGTTATCTGATCTAATCAAAAAATATACAAAAGACAAAATAAAATATTTTGTCAATAAAATAAAATTATCAACTTTTTCATATAAAATAATGGCAATTTTAATCATTAAAAATACGGAGAATTTGTTCCTCATATAGATGAACAGTTCAAAATGATATGTGATGCAGAATTAACAATCGAAGAGCTTGATTCTGCTGTTATGTGTTTGTCATTGGATAAATCACCTGGCCCAGATGGTATTACGTCTAATTTTTAGCGCCATTTTTGGGACTTTATTAGGGCCCAAGCCCTGAAAGGGCGAAGGCCCTATTGTTTCCGTAAGGATTATTATTATTTTTATTTTTTTTTATTTTTCTTCATTATTTTTTTTTTTGCCTTTTTGCCACTTTTGGGGCCCTTAACATGCTCAAAAACTCTTGAAATTTTGCACACACGTCAGGTACTGGGTACTGGGGCGTGGCAGGGGGGGCTCGGCAGCGCCCCCTGGAATGGGGTCCGAAAACTTGGTCCATAAATCAAACACGCTTGCATGTAATAATATGAAACTCAGTACACATATAGATCTCATCGGGCCGAACAACTTTCGTGCTCTAAGTTTTACAAAAGCCCAACAGGAAGTCGGTTATTATACGTTGTTTGGAAAACGCATACAATGGAATGTGAAATACTCCTCCTAGGGATTTCATCCGATCGCCACCAAACTCGGTGAGAATAAAGTCAAGACATTGAGGATGAATTCTTGCGAACGGATTTTTGATATCTCGAACGGTTTGGCCGTGGCGAGGAAACGAATTTATGGCGAATAATGGGACACAGGAAGTGTGTTATAACTTCTGCATACATTAACTGATCTTGATGAAACTTCAGCAGTGTGTTCGTTGTAAGAGGCCGATCACATGGATGTGACTATTGTGAGTCAAAGTTATAGCGCCACCAACTGGCACCAGGAAGTGTGTCACTTTCAAAATGCTTTGAAGTCACCCTCTTAATTTTACCCGATTTGCTTCAAACTTTATGTGTATAATGTAAACACAGGGCAGATGTAGACCTGTGAAAGGATTATTGATATCTTAGATACTGTTGCCGTGGCAACGCATCAAGTTTTAATATTCTTTTCGGATGCGTTTGAGACTCTTAACATGCTTGAAATTGGATGAAACTCGACAGACACATAACACTTATTAGCCAGTAGACATGTGAAAAGTTTCAGAAACGGGCGTGGCAGGGGGGCTCAACAGCGCCCCCTTGAACAGGGTCTGAAAACTTGGTCCATATATCAAACACGCTTGCATGAATTAATATGAAACTCGGTACACATATAGATCTCGTCGGGCCGAACAACTTTCCCTCTGTCAAGTTTCACGCCAGCCCAACAGGAAGTCAGCTATTATGGGTTGTTTGGAAAACGCTTGCTGTGGAATGTGATGTACTCCTCCTAGAGAATTCATTCAATCACCTCCAAACTCAGTCAGCATGAAGTAAAGACATTGAGGATACTAAATTGCGGACGGATTTTTGATATCTTGAACGGTTTGGCCGTGGTGAGGAAACAAATTTATGGCGAGAAAAGAGAGACACGAAGTGTTATAACTTCTGCATAGATTAACTGATCTTGATGAAACTTCAGCAGTGTGTTCGTGGTAAGAGGCCGATCAGATGGATGTGACTATTGTGAGTCAAAGTTATAGCGCCACCAACTGGCAGCAGGAAGTGTGTCACTTTCAACATACTTTTGACAAAAGTGGGGGGGTTAGTTTTAAATACAGTAAAAAAAAAAAATTTTTTTATATTGTTCTCATCAAGCCGGACAACTTTCTAATTTACATTCATTAGCTCAGAGCAAAAGGAAGTCAGATATTTTGGTCTGAATGTGGATTTTTTTGCAAAATCAGCCTATGAATTTTTAGCCACTCCTCTTAAACTATTTATTTTATTCCCACCAAACTTTTTCAACATGATGAAAATACATTAAATATGCTAAATTGTGAACGGATAATAAATATCTCAAACGGTTTTGCTATGGCGAGGGATTAAAGTAATGTCCAAAAAGGAAAAACTAAAAGCCTCAAATTTTCTAAAAATGTAATTATATACCATTTATTTCTATATAAAAGTATACAAACATCACAACTAAACATTTTATTCTTTTTTTTCAATTTAAGAATGAATTTTAAGTTTAAAAACTGCCAGAATGGTTGTTTAGTCTAAACAATACATAAATAAAGTCAAACATAGTGCTATACTGCCCTCTTGTGTTCAAAATCAGGTAGGCCTATTATATCTATATAAAAATATACTAGGTATGTGACGGTGAGAATATTTTACCACCGGTTAACTGACGTGTGACACCGCTGGGGGCTTTTTAATCGCTAACTTAAAAACGAAAGTAAAATATGTTCGTCCGCACTGACATTTATATTGGTTGAGCGAGCGTTTCAAATGAATTCCTATGGAAGTAGGAATTAACTGAAAAAGGTTCACTCTGTTCTGCTCGTTCCTCGCCGTGGACGCGCACCGTTATGAATGCCCGTGCAGCCATGAGCATTTTAGTTTCATTTTAAAATTAGCGCCTTTCGGGGGGTGGATTGCTTGAAATTATTTTACAAAAGCACAATTTTGTGTTTTATTGCAACTGTACACAAATATAAGTTAACACTTTGCAGTTTGAATGTCGTCCTGTATAATGACGGAGTATGTTTGTGTCTACTGTTCAATCGCGCCCACGCCACACACACACACACACACACACACACGTAAACACGGTTTACTATCTTTGTGGGTACTCTCCATGGACTTAATGGTTTTTATACTGTACAAACTGTATATTCTATCTCCTCACACTAACCCTACCCCTAAACCTACCTATCCCATAAAACTTTCTGCATTTTTACATTTCCAAAAAAACTCATTCTGTATGATTTATAATCTTGTTTACCCATGGGGACCTCTATTTAGGTCCCCACTGTGACACGAGTCCCCATGAGTCTGTGTGCATTCAGGTTAAAGTCCCCACCGGGATAGAAAAACATGAACACACACACACACACACACACACACACACTCCAGCATTACAATCTTGACATCGCAGCCTGTTCATTATAGCCTTAATAAAATATAATAATAAAATAGTCAACCTAACATATAAAAATTACACTGCTCTAAATAGTCAGTAGTACAATTCGTACATTCACAGTAAGCACCGCTCGCTCCACTGTGATGTTTCCAAGCAAATTTTTGCGCATGTGAAGAGGATGATTTTTTCCGTCGATATTGGAACACGAGTGAAGAACAAAGCCTATAATAAAGAATAGTTTAGCATCCAAATACATCGCAAATGTTGAAACATTTTGATTCTGATGAGAGGGTTACGTGAGCCCAACACTGCTTACTTTCATTTTTACTTTTACATTAAATTTAAAGGATTTGTTGTGGAATATTTTGAGTGTATTATAAAATCTGAAAAAAAAAAAATAATAATAATAATAATAAAAAAAAAATGAATAAATAAATAAATAAATAAATAAATAAATAAATAAATAAATAAGTATGTATATATATATATATATATAGCTGCGAGCAGCGATGAAGGGCCAAAGCCGGCGGCACCGCCACCCTAAAGGCACCGGGGTTGCGGTGCCACCGGCTTGGGCCCGTAATCGCTGCTCGCAGCTATATTTTACTTTTTATTTACTTTACTTTGGGGAATTTATTTTTGCAGCTTTTCAGGAAATCACTAAAACCGTGGTTCTATACATAACAATATTCGACTGGTTTTGGACTTGCTGGAGTATAATCAAGAAACAGAGGATGATGGGGTTCTTTTATTTTTAGATTTCTATAAAGCCTTTGATATGTTAGAACATTCATTTATTTTTAAATGTTTGAAAATGTATGGGTTTGGTGAACATGTTTGTAATGTTATTCAGTTATTCTACACAAATACCAATAGTTCAGTGGCCCTACCAACAGGTACTTCACCCAGATTTGATATTAAGAGAGGAGTTAAACAAGGATGCCCCATCTCACCCTTATTGTTTATTCTGGCTACAGAGATGTTGGCTCTCCTAATTAAAAACTCAAATATTGAAAAATTAAATGTGTTTGGACAGGAAATTATACTTAGTCAATTGGCTGACGATACAACATTATTTTTAAAAGGTCTTGACCAGGTTCCTAAAGCAATTGAGATAGTTAACTATTTTTCTAAATTCTCAGAAATTATTACCATACATGAATGCCCTCTTAAAATTTCACATAATATTCCAGTCAAGTCGACTGTCAGATATTTAGGCATAAACATTTCTAAGGATGAGGTCATGATGGAAAAGCAAAATGTCTGGAATAGGTGGAATGAATGCAAAGGCAGGCTTGATGCATGGATGCAAAGGGATTTGTCTATCTTTGGTAGAATTTATTTAACTAAAATGGAAAGTGTGTATCTATCCTGCATCTTGTCTCTCCATTTCTAATAGAGCTATTAAGACCATTAATCAAATTCATTTCAATTATATATGGAGTAAACGTGTGCACTATATAAAGAGGGCAAATCTTATACAAGATTATGAAAATGGTGGATTACAAGCCTTTGACTTCTATTGTATAAATGGTATGTTCGTTGAAGGTCAAATGGCTTAAAAAATGTATAATAAATGAAACTAATTTCTGGTTTTGCATTCCCAGAGGTATATTTAGAAAATTGGGTGGAATTGATTTTCTACTGAGATTTGATTTTACTGTTTCAAGACTGCCAATCAAATTATCTTCCTTTCACCAGCAGATTTTGTTATATAACCACAACTTTTCTCCACACAGATTCCCTATATGGAACAATAGATTTATTGTATCTAGATACAAGTCTCTATGTGTTCTTGATTGGCTTGAAAACGGTATTTGGTCAGTTCTTCGTTTACTGTAATGGATGAAGATGGGAGCTTGTTAACTTTTAGAGACTTCTGTACTAAATACAATTTACAATGTGAGCGTGTCTTAAATGCCATTCCAAAAAGTTTTATAAATTTTGTACAAAACGCTTCTGTCAACATGCCAGATGGATCTTGTGAACTCCCAACAAACTTATTCACTCTTATTCGTTCTATATTATATCCGACATTTCTGTATAATAACTGTGTTTTGCAAGCTTATGACATTTGTTAAAGAATTGCGAACACAGTATATTAGCTTTCCAGTGGCTCCTAAAGCTAAGGAAACCCATTTTAAAATATTCAATGGTCAAGTGAATTTTTAAGACAACGGTTTAATTTTGAAGAAAATGCCTGTACTTTTTGTCAAGTTGACAATGATCACCTTTTTTTTTCTTGTGTTTTTTCAAATACCTTTTGGGAAAATATGTCTTACTGGTTGGAGACAAAGATTCATTCACTGCCAACTTTTGCTAGGAAGCATATTATGTTTGGAATGTTGTTGGATGAGGAAAAAAAAATATTTTTTTATTAATGTAATGTTGATTCTGGGCAAATTCTTTATTCATAAATGCGAAGACGAAACCTTATTTTTCTGTATTTAAAAGAGACTTTATTTGTAATTTCTTTCCATCGTTGCAATGTATGAAAAGTAAAAAGGCCCAGAAATTAGGTCCGTGTACTTTTTGATCATTTAATTTCCTGTTTGGAATGGAATAACGAGAAATGGTCCGTGTAACGCTTTGCAGTTCTTTGTTCAATTTGAAATTTAATAAGCAGAAATGAGAAAACGGCCCCTTTATTCGTTTTTCGTTTTTTCAAAAAAACAAAAAAACGAGATTTCGGCTTGATTTTTCGTTTTTTGGTTCACAGGCAAAAAAACGAATAAATGACTTCAAAATTCGTTTTCCACATCTGGGCGGCCTGACACGCCCCCTTCCGCCGATTGGTCAAGAAAATCTGAGCATGTGACGTCATCAGTTGTCGCTCAGGGGTGCGTTTCCCGAAAGCATCGTTGGCCAACTATGGTCGCAAGTTCATCGCAATGTCCATTGAACTCTATTGGTAACGATGGAACTTGCGACCATAGTTGGCCAACGATGCTTTCGGGAAACGCACCCCAGGTCAGGTCTGTTCAACAAAATAATAGTCCTCTACGATGGCTACAGATTCTTAAACTGTACAGGGCAGGTCCGGGCTTTCTTCTGTGCAACTTTACACGTTTCACAGAAATCATTACATCAGAAATATGAATTATTAGTCTGCCACCAGCCTGTTTTATTTAGCTGTGTGTGGTGAAGCTGCGCTTGACAGCGCCGAGCGGGAGAGGCTCACTGCCCAGCGGGCACCTTGATGTCAAAATGACGTCAAAAAATAGGTCAAAAATGAAAGTCATATTGACGTCAAAGTATCGATGTCAATTTGATGTCAAGATTTTGACCTCTGCTGATGTCATTTTGCCAAACAAAAATGTGAAATGCATGGTCGTACATTTATTACCAGCTTCACTTTAAACTAACCAGATTTACTTTATTTAACTTCCGGTTTAATGAAATCATAATCATAAATATTTTTGTATTTTAAAGTCACCATGATGGTGGTTAGCGTTTGCTTTAGTTGTGCTCTTGACCCATTACTTGTTAATGTTAAATTTTCTCTGGCTGCTATAATTGTGTGTTTATAAAGCACATTTGTTATAGCTAAATAAAGCCATGAGATCAGGTGATGTTGGCTGTTTATTGATGATGATGAAGATATCATCATGTAGTGGCCTGAATCCTTGATCTAATTCAGAGTCTAATGCTTTTATTATATAGGACTTGTGTTTTTAAAGTTTTATAATAGAAGCCATTTAATTTAACAGCATGTGAGCAATGTTGTTTATCAAATAATATAAAGAATTTTAAAAACATTTAATGCATTAAACTTTTACTTCTGCATTATTACTTAGCCATCAAGAATCAGTGTATGACTCTCAACAATGGTGACAATCAATGAAATGCTTCAGCTGCAGTGCATGCTGGGTACCACCAATCAAAACTCACCCTTATCTCCCAGCATGCATTGCAGCTTTAATACATCATGCAGCTGGAGTTGATCTGATTATCTGGTTATTTTGTTTGATTGTCACCATTGTTGAGATTCATATGCTGTTTCTTGATGTCTGTGTGTGTCTAAGTACTGCCATAGACTAAAGGGTTTTGTGCACTAAATAGTAAAAAAAAAAAAAAAAAAAGTATATTATTTAATAAAGCTGTGGACATGCTGAAGAATCTAATGATTTCTATTATGAATAAAACAATATTGAAGCCAATATTAAGTCCTATATAATCAAAACACTAAATAAGATCAGGGATTCAGGCAAGTGCATGATGATAATATCATCATCATCAATAAACAGCCAGCATCACCTGATCTCATTTTCTCATGGCTTTTTTAGCTACAACACATGTGCTTTATAAACACATAATTATAGCAGCCAGAGAAAATTTTACATTTAAGAGTCAAGGGTCAAGAGCACAACTAAAGGAACCGCTAACCACCATCATGGTGACTTTAAAATACAAAATATGATTTCATTAAACCGGAAATTAAATAAAGTACATCTGGTTAGTTTTAAGTGAAGCTGGTAATAAGTGTACGGTCATGCATTTCACCTTTTTGTTTGGCAAAATGACATCAGCAGAGGTCAAAATCTTGACATCAAATTGACATCAACACTCTGACGTCAATATGACTTTCATTTTTGACCTATTTCGTGACGTCATTTTGACATCAATGTTGACGTCATATTGATGTTAAATTGACGTCAAGGTGCCCGCTGGGTGACCAATGTCCAGTCAGCAGTCAGAACTTTTCTTTTAGACGCTCCGTTTTGCCACGGGATGGTGATTGCAAATACTGTAATGCCAATCGGCTGATGGTGAAATACATTTTTACTGAAACTGTAGGCTAATCATAGCCGCGACCCGTGAGAATGAGACAGATGATTGACAGGACGATAGCGGAGGCAATTAAAGGCGCAAGATAACTTATGTTAACAAAAACATAAATAAAAAAAGTGTTTAATATAAGTGACTTTGTCTTTGTTTTATTGTTTTTGTTGTTTTTAATCAAATAATTGTGAACCACAAACTGAGCCTTCGTTTTAAAAGGGCAATTTCCAAATATATTTTATTTATTTGTTATAATATGGGTATTTTATAATACAGCATAAATAAAAACAAACACACGTAATATGTATGCCTATAGGCAAAACACCACAGTTTTTTGGTTTTGTTTGTGTGAACTTTCATCCCCAACCATATTTCTTCATGCTCCACGCTCAGCACCCCTACTTCCCATGGTAGGCCTACTAACTGTAATTAACATGTAAAATCTTTGGTATATCTATATGTAATATTTAAAAACACTTTACAGTGTGATGGAAATAAACTTTTCTTAAAGCGTGTTGTATAGCCTACTGTAATAGACAATTGTCCTGCAGAATGATGAGGTTTTTTGTAAGAAAAACATTGCGAGCAAATGTCGAATTGTTGTTTAAAATATAAATCAACAACATAAGAGGCTTTAGGCTGTCTGATGAACTCTGTATGAACAAACACACAGCTTTGCAGTATACGTGGCACAGAAGCAGCATCTGACCCTGCATTTAGATGTACATTACACACTGTCTAATGCAGCTCAAAGGAGGCACTGTGAATTTGCATAGCAATTTCATTCTAAGCGGCCATTAAATGTGAAGTGACAACATGAAACACTACAGTCTTTCAATAGGCCTATATAAAAAAGCAAGTCAGCCTGATAATGATTGAATACCAATTTACTCATTTAGGCTCACAATAAGCAGATTACATAATTATACCATGAAAAAAAAATATATAGGCTATATATGTGTGTGTGTGTGTGTGTGTGTGTGTGTGTGTGTGTGTGTGTGTGTGTGTGTGTGTGTGTGTGTGTGTGTAAAGGTATGTTACTTACTGGTGGAACCCAAACAGAAGTCCAGTTCTGGCTGTATAATCAAACAATAAAAACGAGAAACAATGCATGCCATCAAGAACATTTATTGATTCCACAGGAACTTGATCCAGTTTCCCCCATTTTTACTAATAACTATGTGTTAATTCAGAGGACAGTAAGGCAAACTATTAAGCATGAACTCGATGAACAGGATCAATTAACATTTTCAAAGCATTTTGGAACTCTTCTTGGTGGAAATTGACAGCACGTTCAAAAAGAGATGAAATGTCAGGATACTGCATAGAAAACGTATGGAGTTCAATTGCCTTTGCAATATTTTGCATTTATATATTTTTGTATAGGCTATATTTTATAGTTTTCAGATGATTTGATATAATTTAATTGATTAGTTTGTTAAATACACATACTTTATCTGTTTGATTATTGTATTATATTTAATACAATATCTCTTCAGTTTAAACCATAAACGCATGCTCTCCATTCAAGTGGACATCTGAAAATCTCTTTGAAAAATTTGTAAAATGAAAAATAAAAAATAAAATCTTGTTTTCCATGCCCTAAGAGCAATAAAAACACATAGGAAAAAAAATCCTGACTTAGGTTATCATAATTCATGCATGAAATGGTTAAACACTTTTTTTATTTATGTTTTTGTTAACATAAGTCATCTTGCGCCTTTAATTGCCTCCGCTATCGTCCTGTCAATCATCTGTCTCATTCTCACGGGTCGCGGCTATGATTAGCCTACAGTTTCAGTAAAAATGTATTTCACCCTCAGCCGATTGGCATTACAGTATTTGCAATCACCATCCCGTGGCAAAACGGAGCGTCTAAAAGAAAAGTTCTGACTGCTGACTGGACATTGGTCAGTGAGCCTCTCCCGCTCGGCGCTGTCAAGCGCAGCTTCACCACACACAGCTAAATAAAACAGGCTGGTGGCAGACTAATAATTAATATTTCTGATGTAATGATTTCTGTGAAACGTGTAAAGTTGCACAGAAGAAAGCCCGGACCTGCCCTGTACAGTTTAAGAATCTGTAACCATAGTAGAGGACTATTATTTTGTTGAACAGACCTGACCAGGGGTGCGTTTCCCGAAAGCATCGTTGGCCAACTATGGTCGCAAGTTCATCGCAATGTCCATTGAACTCTATTGGTAACGACGGAACTTGCGACCATAGTTGGCCAACGATGCTTTCGGGAAACGCACCCCTGAGCGACAACTGATGACGTCACATGCTCAGATTTGCTTGACCAATCGGCGGAAGGGGGCGTGTCAGGCCGCCCAGATGTGGAAAACGAATTTTGAAGTCATTTATTCATTTATTCGTTTTTTTGCCTGAACAAAGAACTGCAAAGCGTTACACGGACCAGAAATGAAAACAAGCTCGTTTATTCGTTTTTTAGTTTAGTTTAAAAAACGAAAAATGAGATTTTGGCTCTATTTTTCATTTTTCGTTAGTGGTTTACAAATCGGTTTATGGGCTCGATATTTCATTTGCACACATGGGCGGCGCTGAAACGCCCCTTTCATCTGATTGGTCAAACCGCTCCGCCTTCAGTAAGCTACGAGCTTTTCTTTCTGTACAGGCAGAATAAGAGTCAGTACGAGTGCGGCAGGGACAAATCATACACTATAATAAAATAATGTCTGAAACCACCACTCACTGTTAAATACGCACAATAGTAAGCAGAATATGTTGCTGCTCACGTAATTCGTGCTGCAAGCGACCCCATTAATGTGAGCCACAGTATATGACAGATTATTTTAGCATGATATATTTCCCTTTGATACATACAGTGCATCCCGTCTCTTTGGATAAAAGGGAAGTGGAAATAAAAATCGATGAATGTCCGTAACATTTACCATTTACATCAAAGGGCAGGTAGGCGTGTGTGGCGTATAAATAATTTTGAAAATTGAATAGAAATAAAGATTATATTTATGATGTGTAGCCTACTCAGTTCACATGAAAAGAAAGAGACAGAAAAGAGAGAAGCTAGAAGTGAACGTAGCCTACATTAATACTGACAAAATTAGCAGGGTTTGGGATTAATTAAATCATGTTGGTTGAAGAGCACGGCATACCTTTAAAATGTTATTAGTTTTATTATAAAACTAATACAGTTTTATTACATACTGAAATGGTCGATGTTTCTCTGAGTTTTCTTTATTATGTTGGCTTGAAAAAGCCAGCAGATATTTAAACATTATTATTATGTATTATTATTATTATGAGAAATAGAAATTAAATGCATCACCAAACTCAGCTCAGACGTTCAGACTGGTCTGACTCGCTTATATATTTTCTAACTGGTCAGACTGACTTTCCCAAAAAATCCATTGACTTGCGTTATCTGAGCAATGAGGGCCGTAATACTTAATGCTGTCCACTAGAGGGGGCGACAGGACAATAAGTGTTTTCTACTCTCTTTCCCTGTTTGCATCAGTTTAAATGACAAATAAATGCATGCATTTCATTCATAAATAGGCCATATCTGTGTATGAGAACAAGCTTTACACTTTAAGATCTATCTATCTATCTATCTATCTATCTATCTATCTATCTATCTATCTATCACAGACCATCTTTTTTTAAACTGTTATTTAAAACGGTGGTCTGCTATATTTCACAAAGGAAGCCCATTTGTGCGGCCATTGGCGTTATATGAGAAGGATATTATTCTGAATAAATTATCATACAGTTTTTTTATTCGCTTTGGTACTATTTTCACAAGTAAGGTGTACATTTTCAAAACTCTTAGTACAAAAATCCAAACTGATCACACTTGTAACACAGCTAGTCATTCTTTCAAAACCTGATGTAATGCTTTCAGTCAGTTGCACATGTTTTCAGTCCACATAATCATTGTTTCAAACACAAGATTATTGTAATATGTAATGAGAACATTTGGTTTAATCACAGAAACACAACGGTATATGATCTTCTTTCAATTTAGTACTTTTACAGTAACAATCAGCTCATTCAACAGCAAACAATGCAAGATACATGTTTCAAATCACCGTTGTTGCTGAAATAATTACAGTAATACAGGCTATGCCACATTAGAAAATACATGTGCATAACCTAACTTATGTAATTTTATCCATAATGTTTGTAATAGTATCTATCCAGTGTGTTATCAAAAGGTGTGATGAAGCACAGCCATGATGTTCTGTGCTAGAACAGAGTTTGCTGGCAATGAATACAGTAAATGATTTTTACTATTTGACTGAATATACTGTAGTGGACCTTTACAGATGAAGGTTGAGTTACAGTAATCTAACTACCATGTCTCTACCATGTTTTTACAGTATCACATAGCATACATACTGTAATGTAAAATGCTGTATTTGATGCCGTCTGTCTCCCTTCTACTGATGCATCTCTGATCAATCTGATGTTTTACAGTCATTGACTCTCCCTTATACTCTATTCTGCTTTACAGTATTTGCACAAATGGCAAATTTCACTGTATCTTTCTCTCTCTCTCTCTCTCTCTCTCTCTCTCTCTCTCTCTCACACACACACACACACACACACACACACACACACACATGCGTGTTCACACTCTTTGAACATGATGGAGGTTATTACTGTATCTATAAATCACTTATGTAAAAATAATTCATTACATTTGGTTTTCCATATCAGAAATTGCAAACAAGTTCTATAGAAACTGTATATAGAATCAATATCTATTGAAATCTATAGGTGTACCAAATGATTCATTGATTAACCATTAAGATCAGTTGGATTAAATAATAGACAAATGTATTAAACTGAACAAGAAGAGATGCATTAAGTTTGGTAGTAAGAGCTTTATGAAAGGCAGTTGCTGTGAATGAAACATTTATGTAGATGAAACACTTATTTTGTGTTGTGGAAAGGATACTTTGTGATTTTGTGTATTGTACTAACACAATTGAAAACATAATGAAATGTTTGAAAAAAGTGCACTTTTGATGATCTGTTGTGATATTAGCACTAAGAGTTTGGAAAATGTACACCTAACTTGTGAAAATAGTACCAAAGCGAATAAAAAAAACTGTATTATTCTGAATATGAGCCTACTGTAAAATTTGCTGTCTTAAAAATGCGTTTTGATCAATGTAGTTATTCCAGACGCCTCCCGGTGCTATATTCGTATTGGAATGGTGTGATTACAGATTCTGAACAGATGTTTTACACAGCAGTAGGCTATATTCCCATTGGGTTGTTGCGTTTTCATGTTTTATGGGAAGTTTAGACATATTTTTTATACTGTAACTGTGTTATAACTAACTCTAATGTAACAGTTATGGTCATCTACGGACATGTTACAGACATCATGCCTATTATTTTATTTTTTTATTTTTTTATTTCCACTTCCCTTTTATCCAAAGTGACGGGACTATTTGCACTGTATTTATCAATTGGAAATATATCATGCTAAAATAATCTGTCATAGCCTATAGCCTACTGTGGCTATTATTGGGGTCGCTTGCAAGTCGCAGCAGCACGAATTACGTGAGCAGCAACATATTCTGCTTAATATTGTGAGTATATTTAACAGTGAGTGGTGGTTTCAGAGATTATTTTATTATAGTGTATGATTTGTCCCTGCCGCACTCTTACTGACTCTTATTCCTCCTGTACAGAAAGAAAAGCTCGTAGCTTACTGAAGGCGGAGCGGTTTGACCAATCAGATGAAAGGGGCGTTTCAGCGCCGCCCACGTGTGCAAATGAAATATCGAGCCCATAAACCGATTTGTAAACCACTAACGAAAAATGAAAAATAGAGCCAAAATCTAATTTTTCGTTTTTTAAACTAAACTAAAAAACGAATAAACGAGCTTGTTTTCATTTCTCGTTATTCCATTCCAAACAGGAAATGAAATGATCAAAAAGTACACGGACCAAATTGGCTAGAATAATAAGAGACCTTGATCTCTTTGAAGAGGAATGAAGAGACTGTTCTTTTTTTCTTTTTTCCTTCAAATATATGTATTCTTTTGTCATTATCCATTTATTTGACTGTCATGTGCCTACTCATTTATCTGTATTTGTCAATGCCATTATAGATGTATATTCTGTTTTTTGTTACTTTTTTGGTGTTCAATAAAACATAAAAAATAAAAAATAAAAACTTTTTGATCATTTGATTTCCTGTTTGGAATGGAATAATGAGAAATGAAAACCAGCTCGTTTATTCGTTTTTTAGTTAAAAAAAATGAAAAATGAGGTTTTGGCTTGATTTTTCATTTTTCGTTTGTGGTTTACAAATCGGTTTATGGGTTCGATATTTCATTTGCACACGTGGGCGGCGCAGAAACGCCCCTTTCATCTGATTGGTCGAAACGCTCCGCCTTCAGTAAGCGACGAGCTTTTCTTTCTGTCAGGCAGAATAAGAGTCAGTACGAGTGCGGCACTGACAAATGCACTGTAATAAAATATAAAATGTCCGAAACCACCACTCACTGTTAACTAACTACAATATTTGAAGCAGAAATATGTTGCTGGTCACGTAATTCGCGCTGCTGAGACTTGCAAGCGAACCCAATAATGTGAACCACAGTATATGACAGATTATTTTAGCATGATGTATTTCCCATTGATAAATACAGTGCAAATAGTTCCGTTTCTTTGTGTAAAAGGGAAGTGGAAATAAAAATAAGGCAATAATAGGCTGAACTGTACCATATGTAGGCTACAGTACGGACCATATGTCCGTAACATTTACCACTCTGGTCTTTTATTTACATCAAAAGGCAGGTAGACGTGTGTGACATATGTAGGCTATAAATAATTTAGAAATTTTAATAGACAAAATGTATATTTATGAATGTATGCATGTGTAGAAGCTAGTGAACGTACATTAATACTGACAAAATTAGCAGGTTTGGGATTAATTAAAATCATGTCGGTTGAAGAGCACGGCATAGGCCTACCTTTAAAATGTTATTAGTTTTATTATAAAACTAATAAAATTTTATTACATACTGAATTGGTCGATGTTTCTCTGAGTTTTCTTTATTATGTTGGCTTTAGAAAGCCAGCATATATTTAAACATTATTATTATTATTATTATTATTATTATTATTATTATTATTATTATTATGAGAAATTGCCTCCGCCTTAATGCTTCACCAAACTCAGCTCAGACCTTTAGACTGGTCTGACTCGCTTATATCTTTTCTAACTGGTCTGACTTACTTTCCCGCTCTTCGGGTAATATATGGAAACTAAATAATATACTTTTATCAAATTATGGTTTTTTCAAACAAATAAAATCCCTCTGTCTAAAAGTAAAAGGAATGGATATGTCAAGTGGGAATGGTTTAAATTTGAAACAAAGAGGTTGGCAATTGAAACGGGAAAAAGCATGTCAAAAACAAGTAAACTTAAACAGAAAGAAATACTGAAAAGGATTAACATACTCTGTGGTAAAACTAATGCTTCGGAGGAAGAACTAACGGAGTTGAATTCCCTCCAAAAACAGCAAGAAAAAGCAAGTGGAGCCTTTGTACGATCCAGGGCTAGATGGATCGAAGAAAGAAGGTGAGAAGACCACAACATATTTCTATGGCTTAGAAAAGTCTAGGTAGTCTAAAAAAAGAATCTGCAAATTAACAGAAAATGACACAGTCATAAGCCCCTTTCACACAGAGATTCCGAAAAATACACGGATAAAGTGACCCGGGATTTGACCCGGGTTCGTTTGATTTTGGTTCATTCACACTGCCAGTGATTTTCTGGAATCAGAGAGCGCGTTCACACGTTGTCCCGGAAAGACACGTGACATCGATGTGACTTGTAATGTCTCAGCAGCGTCTTCAGTTTGCTTTTGAGCTGCGATTTCTCTCTCGAGAAACCACGCTTGTGCATTTATTTCTCTGATTCGATCATAAACTTGCGCATTACGTACCGCTTCACAGCTAGCGAACGATCCCGCGCTTCAGCGTCATCACTGCGACACGGCATTATTACGGCTTTTGTTCACACAGCGCGCGTTCCGGGACTGAACACGGCAATGTTACTAGGTCCTCAACCCGGCATCGATGCCGGCATCAATCCCGGGTCGTGTTTGCGTTCACACAGAAGGCGTTCCGGCAATTTGCCGGCAATTTGCCGGGTTCAATTCGAAAGGGGCTATAGAAGAGCCTATAGCCAAATACAGGAGGAAGTTCAACTCTTTTACTCTGACTTATAGCTCAAATTTCCTCAAAGAGGACTGTGAATCCCTTTTACTCTGATTAAGAGCAATATTAAAAGGATTGGGGAGAATGACAAAAAAAAGGTTAGACGGCAAAATAAATCTGCAAGAAATAGAAAATGCCCTGAAAAAAACTGAAACATGGGAAGTCACCTGGAATTGATGGGTTTACCTCGGAATTTTTTACGTTTTTTGGGGAAGATATCAAAGAATTGTTATTGAATGCATTTATCGAATGTCTTACTCCAACAATAACCCTACTCCCCAAAACAAAAAAAGATAAAACAAATTTAGACAATTGGAGGCCTATTATTAAGTTATATTATAGGCTATAAGTTATTAGCGTTAATATATGCAGAGAGATTGAAAACAGTAATTGATAAAATAGTAGATGAAACTCAGTCTGCGTTTATAAAAGGTAGAAGTGTGTAATAATGTGAGATTAATATTGGACATGCTGGACTATCGGTCTATTCTGGAATCGGAAAGCCTGATTTTATTTTACAAAGCTTTCGATTCTATAGAACTCGATTTTTTTATTTTCTACTTTAGAAAATTTTGGATTCGACAAAAAATGTTGTTCAGTAATCATGTTCTATACGTTCTAATGTTCTATACTGATATTTGCAGTTATGTCTCCTTAAACGCAGGACTAACACCAAGAATAAATATAACTTGCGGAATAAGACAAGGATGTCCAATTAGTCCAAAGTTGTTCATTTTATGTTCACAGCTACTAGTATATCTGATATTAAATCATCCAAATTTTCAGGGTAGCCTATACAATTTTTTGATTACGAATTTCGCCTTAGTCAGTTTGCAGACGACACTAGCCGCGTTTCCATTACCCTTCAAATTGCGCAAATTGAAATTGCGAATTGAAAATACGCCCAATGGAAACACGTCAATTTCGCCAAAACTCCCATTTATCGCAAAAAAGTTTTTCCGCTGGTTTTTCAAGCAATTCGAAAAATAAATATTTCCCAAAACTGCAATGGAAACAGTTTTTGCGCATTTACAGGTCACCTGACGTAGATGACGCGGTGTGTTTGGACAGAATACGAGACAGAGTTCTTTATTAAATTCATAAAAGACAAAATAATGATAGAAATACTGGATTCTAAACCTCAAAGAAATGCCACAATCAAGACCTCGAAGCAGAAATGAGGGAGACCCAGAAACACCTCACATGTGCCGCTCACAGTATAAGGGTCTTTCCTTGCACATTAATGCAATAACACACCTACGTTTCCTTCCATTAATAATAATAATAATGTCTAGTGCGGTACGTGGCTGTTATATATATATATAAACTTACCAAGGTCCGTTGCCATGATCGTCCGTTGGAATGACTTATCGCGAGAGGAAAAAATTACGTTTCAGTTGCATAACATCGGTTAATGGAAACACCGTCATTTCGCAATAGTTTTTTATCGATATTTAGAAAAAATCGCAAAAGATTTGCGCGAATCTTTAATGGGATAAATTATTTATGTATTTATGTATGTATTTATTATTATGTATTTCTATGGTTAGCAATTCATTGCAAATAATTTCAATTTTTTCCAAAGCTTCAGGTCTTCGTTTATATTATAATGAACTACTTGCGTTATATGACTGTATAGATACAGAAATCCCTGTTAAAAAAAATAAGTTAAATATCTTGGAGTTAAGATGGTTAAAGATGAAAAACAAAGAGAGGAAATTAATATGAAAGAAAAAATTGATCAAATATCAATTTTCCTTATTCAAATTTTCCTTATTCAAATATCAATTATCCTTGATAATGCACTGGCTTAGTAGAGATCTTTCCATTTTTGGGCGTTACTTATTACTTAAGGCTGAGGGTATCCAAACTGATTTATCCATGTCAATCCTTTACATTGCTCCAAAAAACGCGAGGAAAATTAACTATATATAAATTTATATGGTGAAATAAGACCAACTATGTTGGTTAAAGGGGGGATCAAAACATTGGATTTTGAGGCAATGTTAGGAACATTTAAAATAAAGTGGTTGAAAGAGTTTCTATTGAAGCCGGATTCAATATGGTTTCAAATTCCAAAAAGTATTTTCAAGAGGTTCGGTGGGTTAAACTTTCTTTTGAAATGTGACTTTGAAATTTTCTAATTTTTTTTTAAATTATCTGAGTTTCATAAACAAGTTTGCATCATTGGAAGATGGTATTTACCCATAACTTTACCCCTCATTGTGCCACCTTGTGGAATAATAGAGTAATTTGTATCAAACAAAAAGTCTTTGTTCAAGTTCACTAATTTTATGGAAAAGCTGGTTGAACAATTTACAATCGAAGATATTCTTATTTATAATTCTAACTGACGAGGGACATTTCACTTTTGATTAACCTTATCATCATTATGGGTTTGAACATTCACAAAAATAAATGGAAAAAACAATTGCCAAATGTAAACTGTTTTAAAAATGAATTTCGTATGTTATTATCCTCCTTGAACCTTGTAAAAAATTCTAAACAAACTGTAGAAGCTATTTGTTATGCTGCTGAAATGTTTTTGGTCCTGTTACACATATTATTTATTTGAGAACAATGCCTTATTTATTATTATTTTTATTTATTTTTTTGATCTTTTTCATTGTCAAAACTGCATTTTGTTGATACCTTGCCTTTTTCTTTGCTGTTGTCTCCATGAGAGTTTGTAATAAACATTAATAAAAAAATAAAAAAATAAAAAAGACTTACTTTCCCCAAAAAATCCATTGACTTGCGTTATCTGAGCAATGAGGGCCGTAATACTTAATGCTGTCCAGTAGAGGGGGCGACAGGACAATAAGTGTTTTCTACTCTCTTTCCCTGTTTGCATAAGTTTAAATGACAAATAAATTCATGAATTTCATTCATAAATAGGCCATATCTGTGTATCCACTCTCTAGTTTATTTTAAGATATTGCTATTCACACTGGGTTTTGCAGTTAATTGTCCATCTGGAACTTTTATTTGTCATGAGCTCTATATTTAAGAGGTACTAGAAAAAAAATATGATTCAACAACACAAACTCTGTTTTTACTAGGCAAATTTGCATTGCATTGCACACCAGAACTAACTCAATCCCATGTTCATTAAAGAGATGATGTGAGTGTTGTTGCATTCCATTGCATTGTATTGCACTAACGATCTAACAATGCAATGCAATGCAATGCAACAACACACATATGTCTTGAATGAACATGGGATTGAGTTAGTTCTGGTGTGCAATGCGAAAAGTGCATATGTTATTCTTCAGTGCGCAACGTTAGATCGTTAGTGCAATGCAATGCAAGAAGTGCATAGCCTATGTTATTCTTCAATGCACAATTAGTTCACACAATTCACAATTAGATAGTTTGTGCAAAGCAACAACACATATGTTATCTCTCTCTCTAACATGGGATTGAGTTAGTTCTGGTGTGCAATGCGAAAAGTGCATATGTTATTCTTCAGTGCGCAACGTTAGATCGTTAGTGCAATGCAATGCAATGCACCAACACACGTTATCTCTTTAATGAACATGGGAATGATTTAGTTCTGGTGTGCAATGCAATGCAATGCAATGCAAAAAGTGCATAACCTATATGTTATTCTTCAGTGCACAACGTTAGATCGCTATGCAATGCAATGCAACAACACACATATTATCTATATAATGAACTTGGGAATGATTTTGTTCTGGTGTGCATTGCAATGCAATGCGAAAAGTACATAACCTATATGTTATTCTTCAGTGCACAACGTTAGATCGTTAGTGCAATGCAATGCAATGACCCAACACTCATGTCATGTCTTTAATGAACATGGGATTGAGTTAGTTCTGGTGTGCAATGCAATGCAATGCGAAAAGTCCATATGTTATTCTTCAGTGCACAACGTTAGATCGTTAGTGCAGTGCGATTCAATGCAAATGCAATGCAATGCAATGTAATGTAATGTAATGTAATGTAATGAAATGCAATGCAATGCAACAACACACATATCATCTCTATAATGAACATGGGAATGATTTTGTTCTGGTGTGCAGTGCAATGCAATGCGAAAAGAGCATATGTTATTTTTCAGTGCACAACATAACATTAGATCGTTAGTGCAATGCAATGCACAAATGCAATGCAACAATGCAACAACATACGTTATGTCTTTAATCAACATAGGTTATGCACTTTTTGCATTGCAATGCATTGCACACTAGAACTACCTCATTCCCATATGTTATTCTTCAGTGCACAACGTTAGATCGTTAGTGCAATGCAATGCATTGCACCAACACACGTTATCTCTTTAGTGAACATGGGAATGATTTAGTTCTGGTGTGCAATGCAATGCAATGCAATGCAAAAAGTGCATAACCGATATGTTATTCTTCAGTTATTCTTAGATCGCTAAGTGCATTGCAATGCCATGCAAAGCAATGCAAATCAATGCAATGCAATGCAATGCAATGCAATGCAATGCAATGCAATACAATGCAGTGCAACAACACACGGTATGTCTTTAATCAACATGGGAATGAGGTAGTTCTGGTGTGCAATGCAATGCAAAAAGTGCATAACATGTTATTCTTCAGTGCACAACGTTAGATCGTTAGTGCAATGCAATGCAATGCAACAACACACATATCATCTCTATAATGAACTTGGGAATGATTTTGTTCTGGTGTGCAATGCAATGCGAAAAGAGCATAACCTATATGTTATTCTTCAGTGCACAACGTTAGATCGTTAGTGCAATGCAATGCAATGCAATGCAATGCAGTGCAATGCAATGCAAATAAAAGCAATGCAATGCAGTGCAATGCAATGCAAATAAATGCAATGCATTGCAGTTCAATGCAATGCAAATAAAAGCAATGCAATGCAATGCAGTGCAATGCAATGCAAATAAATGCAATGCAATGCAATGCAATGCAATGCAATGCAATGCAATGCAAAAACACACGTTATGTCTATAATCAACATGGGAATGAGGTAGTTCAACATGGGAATGAGGTAGTGCAATGCAATGCAAAAAGTGCATAACATATGTTATTCTTCAGTGCACAACGTTAGATCGTTAGTGCAATGCAGTGCAAAGCAATGCAAAGCAATGCAAAGCAATGCAAAGCAATGCAAAGCAATGCAAAGCAATGCAAAGCAATGCAAAGCAATGCAATGCAATGCAATGCAATACAATGCAATGCAATACATTGAATTGCATTGCATTGCAATACATTGCAATGCAATGCAATGCAATGCAATGCAATGCAATGCAATGCAATACAATGCAATGCAATGCAACAACACACGTTATGTCTTTAATGAACATGGGAATGATTTAGTTCTGGTGTGCAATGCAATGCAAAAAGTGCATAACATATGTTATTCTTCAGTGCACAACGTTAGATCGTTAGTGCAATGCAGTGCAAAGCAATGCAAAGCAATGCAAAGCAATGCAAAGCAATGCAAAGCAATGCAAAGCAATGCAAAGCAATGCAAAGCAATGCAAAGCAATGCAATACAATGCAATGCAATGCAACAACACACGTTATGTCTTTAATGAACATGGGAATGATTTAGTTCTGGTGTGCAATGCAATGCAAAAAGTGCAATGCAATGCAAATAAAAGCAATGCAATGCAGTGCAATGCAATGCAAATAAATGCAATGCAATGCAGTTCAATGCAATGCAAATAAAAGCAATGCAATGCAATGCAGTGCAATGCAATGCAAATAAATGCAATGCAAAGCAATGCAAAGCAATGCAATGCAATGCAATGCAATGCAATGCAATACAATGCAATGCAATGCAACAACACACGTTATGTCTTTAATGAACATGGGAATGATTTAGTTCTGGTGTGCAATGCAATGCAAAAAGTGCAATGCAATGCAAATAAAAGCAATGCAATGCAGTGCAATGCAATGCAAATAAATGCAATGCAATGCAATGCAATGCAGTGCAATGCAATGCAATGCAATGCAATGCAATGCAATTAAATGCAATGCAATGCAATGCAATGCAGTGCAGTGCAATGCAAATAAATACAATGCAATGCAACAACACACGTTATGTCTTTAATCAACATGGGAATGAGGTAGTTCTGGTGTGCAATGTAATGCAATGCAAAAACACTCGTTATGTCTTTAATCAACATGGGTAGTTCTGGTGTGCAATGCAATGCGAAAAGTGCATAACCTATATGTTATTCTTCAGTGCACAACGTTAGATCGTTAGTGCAATGCAATGCAATGCAATGCAATGTAATGCAATACAATGCAATGCAGTGCAATGCAGTGCAATGCAGTGCAATGCAGTGCAATGCAGTGCAATGCAATGCAAATAAATGCAATGCAATGCAATACAATGCAATGCAACAACACACGTTATGTCTTTAATCAACATGGGAATGAGGTAGTTCTGGTGTGCAATGCAATGCAAAAAGTGCATAACATATGTTAATTCTTCAGTGCACAACGTTAGATCGTTAGTGCAATGCAATGCAATTCAATGCAATGCAATGCAACAACACACATATCATAACTATAATGAACTTGGGAATGATTTAGTTCTGGTGTGCAATGCAATGCAATGCAGTATAGTGCAATGCAATGCAATGCAATGCAATAACACTCGTTATGTCTTTAATCAACATGGGAATGAGGTTTTCATGGTGTGCAATGCAATGCAAAAAGTGCATAACATATATTATTCTTCAGTGCACAACTTTAGATCGTTAGTGCAATGCAATTCAATGCAATGCAATGCAATGCAACAACACACATATCATCTCTATAATGATTGACACATATCATCTCTATAATGAATGATTTTGTTCTGGTGTGCAATGCAATGCGAAAAGTGCATAACCTATATGTTATTCTTCAGTGCACAACGTTAGATCGTTAGTGCAATGCAGTGCAAATCAATGCAAATCAATGCAATGCAATGCAACAACACACGTTATGTCTTTAATCAACATGGGAATGAGGTAGTTCTGGTGTGCAATGCAATGCAAAAGTGCATAACATATGTTATTCTTCAGTGCACAACGTTAGGTCGTTAGTGCAATGCAATGCAAAGCAATGCAAAGCAATGCAAAGCAATGCAAAGCAATGCAATACATTGAATTGCATTGCATTGCATTGCAATACATTGCAATGAAATGCAATGCAATGCAATGCAACAACACACGTTATGTCTTTAATCAACATTGGAATGAGGTAGTTCTGGTGTGCAATGCAATGCAAAAACACTCGTTATGTCTTTAATCAACATGGGAATGAGGTAGTTCTGGTGTGCAATGCAATGCGAAAAGTGCATAACCTATATGTTATTCTTCAGTGCACAACGTTAGATCGTTAGTGCAATGCAATGCAGTGCAAAGCAATGCAAAGCAATGCAAAGCAATGCAAAGCAATGCAATGCAAAGCAATGCAATGCAGTGCAATGCAGTGAAATGCAATGCAAATAAAGCAATGCAATGCAACAACACACGTTATGTCTTTAATCAACATGGGAATGAGGTAGTTCTGGTGTGCAATGCAATGCAAAAAGTGCATAACATATGTTAATTCTTCAGTGCACAACGTTAGATCGTTTGTGCAATGCAATGCAATGCAATGCAATGCAACAACACACATATCATCTCTATAATGAACATGGAATGATTTTGTTCTGGTGTGCAATGCAATGCAAAAAGTGCATAACCTAAATGTCATTCTTCAGTGCACAACGTTACTAACGATCGTTAGTGCAATGCAATGTAAAGCAACAACACACTTTATATATTTAATCAACATGGGAATGATTTAGTTCTGGTGTGCAATGCAATGCAATGTGAAATATGCATAACCTATAAGTTATTCTTCAGTGCACAACGTTAGATCGTTTGTGCAATGCAATTGCAACAAACACATATGTTATCTCTTTAATGAACATGGGAATGAGTTAGTTCTGGTGTGCAATGCAATGCAAGTAGAGCACAGACAATAATGTTATTCTTCAATGCACAACGTTAGACATTTTGTGCAAAGCAACAACACATATGTTATCTCTCTAATGAACATGGCATTGAGTTAGTTTTGGTGTGCAATGCAATGCAAAGCACGAAGTGCATAACCTATGTTTCTTTAATGATGCTCAACGTTAGATCGTTTGTGCAAAGCACATAATGTTATAACAATGAGCTACACATCTCTTCTGGCCAAAGAGTCCTTAAAAATGTTATATCATCCTGAAAAAGGTCCAAATTTGACATACTGAATTTTTTTCTGGCCAAGGAGTACTCGAAACTTGACCTTTCCATTTATACTTGTTGACTTTTTCTGATGTTACGTCAGCCATACAGAAGTCCATATTTGACCCAAGAGTCCTCGATCTTGGACTTTCTATTCATATAGTCCAACTCCTTCTGATGCTTCATAAGCCATATAGATGTCCATATCTGACCTTTTGAACTTATTTGTGGTCAAAGTGTCCTAACATTTTTTCAAACTGTAGAAAGTTATAGACTCTTTTTGATGATAAATCAGCTATACAGAGGTCCCCTTTTGACCTCCAGAACATATTTCTGGCCAAAGAGTCCTTGATCTTGGGCTTTCTATACATACTCATAGACTCCTTCTTCATAAGCCATATAGATTTCCATATCTGACCTTTTGAACTTATTTCTGGTCAAAGTGTCCTCAAAATTTTTCAAACTATATAAAGTTATAGACTCCTTCTGATAATAAATCAGCTATACCAAGGTCACCTTTTGACCTTCTGAACATATTTCTGGCCAAAGAATTCTTGAACATTATCTTGCTATACTACAGATTGACTTGTTGTGATGTTATATTAACCAGCCAGTAGTCTATTTTTGACCTTCTGAACATATTTCTGGCCAGAGACCTTGAACATTTACCTTACTATTTATATTTCTCCTACCATAAAGACTTCTCGTGATGTTATGTCAGCCAGACTGTAGCCATATTTGACTGATTTAACATGTTTTTTGCCAAAGAATCCTCAAAATGTGTTTTACTCTTAGAAACTCATAAACTCCTTCTGATGTTAAATCGGCCATACAGAAGTCCATATTTGACCCAAGGAATATATTTATGGCCATAGAGTTCTCGATCTTGTCCTTTCTATACATACTCATAGACTCCTTCTAATGTTACATAAGCCATATAGATATCCATATCTGACCTTTCGAACTTATTTCTGGTCATCAAAAGTTTTTAAACTATATAAAGTTAACTCTTTCTGATGATAAATCAGCTATACAAAGGTCACCTTTTGACCTTTTGAACATATTTCTGGCCAAAGAGTTCTTGAACATTATCTTGCTTGAACTTTTGACTACAGATTGACTTGTTGTGATGTTATATTAACCAGCCAGTAGTCTATTTTTGACCTACTGAAAATATTTCTGGCCAGAGTCCGTGAACATTAACTCACTATACAATATAGACTGACTTCTTGCAATGCCAAACCAGGCAGGCAGTAGTCCATATTTGACCGATTGAAAAAAAATTTGACCAAAGAGTTCTCAAAAGTATTTTGTCTGTCATAATCTATAGACTCCTTCTGATGTCCGAAAATATTACTGGCCAAAGAGTCCTTAAAGATTAACACTATACATTCAGATTGATATCTTCGGATGTTATATCATCATGACAAAAGTCCATATTTGACATACTGAAATTTTTTCTGGTCAAAGAGTCTCAACTTGACCATTCTATATATACTCATTGACTCTTTCTGATTCTTCATTAGCTATATAGATGTCCATATCTGGCAAATTGAAAATATTTTTGGCAAAAAGGTCCTCACAAGTTAACTTACTAAATACTCATAGACTTCTTCTGATGATACATCACTTTAACAGGTATGTGACCCTCTGAATATATTTTTGGCCAAAGAATCATTGAACATTAACTCTCTATACATATTGACTCAAGAGTCAAAATTTGACCTCTTTTGGTCTGATTTATCATCAGATGGAGTCTATACATAGTTTAAAAACTTTTGAGGAACCTTTGACCAGAAATAATAATAAGTCATAAATATGGACATAAATATGGCTTATGAAGAATCAGAAGGAGAC
This sequence comes from Squalius cephalus, assembly GCF_949319135.1. Lineage (NCBI taxonomy): Eukaryota > Metazoa > Chordata > Actinopteri > Cypriniformes > Leuciscidae > Squalius > Squalius cephalus. Next base: position 4,442,488 of record NC_137134.1, read on the forward strand.
TATGAGTATGTATAGAAAGTTCAAGATTGGCCACAAATATGTCCCTTGGGTCAATTATGGACTTCTTTATGGCTGATGTAACATCAGATGGAGTAAACGACTATGTGTAGAAAGAAACAGCATAAGGAGTCAATGAGCATGTATAGAATGTTCAAGATCGAGGACTCTTTTACTAGAAATATGTTCAGTAGGTAAATTATGGAGTACTCTCTGGCTGATGAAGCACTAAAAGGAGTCAATGAGCATGTATAGAAAGTTCAAGTACATAGACTCGTTGGCCAGAAAAAAAAGAAAAAAAAAGTCATTATGGACAGTTGTCTGGCCGATGTACTATCTGAAGGAGTCTATAAGTGTGAATAGAAAGTTCAAGATCAAGGACTCTTCAGTCAGAAATATGTTCAACATGTTAAATCTGAACTACTTTATGGCTAAAGAAACAAAATAAGGCGTCACTGAGAATGTATAGAAAGTTCAAAATCGAGGACTCTTTTACCAGAAATATTTTCAGTAGGTCCATTATTGACTACTGTCTGGCTGATGAAACACTAAAAGGAGTCAATTAGCATGTACAAAATTTTCAAGTCAGAAATATGTTCAACATGTCAAATCTGGACTTCTGTATGGCTAAAGAAACAAAATAAGGCATCACTGAGAATGTATAGAAAGTTCAAGATCGACAACTCTTTTACTTCAATAGTCAATATCTACAATTGTCTGGCCGATGTACTATCTGAAAGAGTCTATAAGTATGAATAGAAAGTTCAAGATCGAGGACTCTTCGGTCAGAAATATGTTCATTATGTCAAATCAGAACTACTGCATGGCTGATGAAACACCAGAAAGAGTCTATGAGTATGTTTAAAAGGTTCAAGATCGAGGACTCTTTTGCCAGAAATATGTTTAGTGGGTCAAATATGGACTGCTGTCTGGCTGATGAATCAGAAGTCAATGAAGATTGAGGAAGAAGATTATGAATAGAAAGTTCAAGTTCAAAGACTCTTCAGGTAGAAATATGTTCAGTGGGTCAATTATCTATATGGAGTCACTGAGAATCTATAGAAAGTTCAAGACAGAGGACTCTTTTACTATAAATATGTTCAGAGGGTCAATTATGGACTATTGTCTGCTTGTGAAACATCAGAAGGAGTCAATGAGCCTATATAGAAAGTTCAAGTTCAAGACTCTTCGGGCAGCAATATGTTCAGTAGGTCAATTATGGACTAATGTCTGGCTGATGAAACACTAAAAGGAGTCAGTTAGCATGTACAGAATGTTCAAGTTCATGGACTTGTTGGCCAGAAATATGTTTAATAATTAATATGGACAATTGTCTGTCCGATGTAACTTTCTGAAAGAGTCTATAATTATGAATAGAAAGTTCAAGATCAAAATCTCTTTGGTCAGAAATATGTTCAACATGTCAAATCTGGACTACTGTATGGCTGAAGAAACATCAGAAGTAAATGATTATGTATAGAAAGTTCAAGTTCATAGACTCTTCGGGCAGAAAAATGTTCAGTAGGTCAATTGTGGACAATTATCTGGCTGATGAAACATCAGAAGGAGTATGTATAGAAAGAATAAGATCAAGGTCTCTTTGGCCAGAAATATGTTCAATTGATCAAATTTTGAAATACTATATTGCTGTTGTAAAATCAGGAGTCATTGAGTATGTATTGAAAAATGTTCATAGACTCAGGTCAGAAATAGGTTTAATAGGTCATATTGATACAATACAATACAATAATGTTTTGCTATTGTAACATCAGAAGGAGTCAATGTATAGAGAAATCAAGATTATAAACCCATCGCTCAGAAATGAGTTTAGTAGTCAATTATGGATCATTTTTTGGCTGAAGTACTATCTGAAACGTACTATCTATGAGTACGTATAGAAAGATCAAGGACTCTTCCAGCCAGAAATATGTTCAATTGTCAAATATGGATAATAGCCTGGGTGATGAAAAATCAGAAGGAGATAGTAATTATGTATAGATAATTAAAGTTCTAGGTCTCTTTGGCCAGATATATGTTCAATGGGTCAAATTTGGACTAACAATATGGTTGATTTAACATCAAAAGTAGTCGATGAGAATGCATATAAACATACCTTTTGACGACTCTTTTGGCCAGAAATATGTTCTCTTGGTCAAATATGGACTACTGTATGGTGGATGTAAAATAGTCTAGGAGAAGGAACAGTAAGTTAAACTTTGATGATTCTTTTGCCAGAAATATGTTCAGTAGGTCAATAACTGACTTCTGTCTCAATGATGAAACATCAGAACAAGCCTATGATTATGTATAGAACGGTCAAGATCGAGGACACTTTGGTTATAGAAATGTTCAATAGGTCAAATTTGAACTATACTGTATGGCTGATGAAACATCAGAAGGATTGTAAAAGCAATTAGTCTCATGTCTAGAAACATGTTCAAAATATAAAATCTGAACTACTGTTCAAATACATTGGATAGCAGATAATTAATTAACAAGTCTACAAGTATGTTTAGAAAGTTCAAGATCGAGGACTCTATGGTCAGAAATATATTCAATGGGTCAAGTATGGACATCTTTCAGGCTGATGAAACATCAGAAGCTGTCAATGAGCATGTACAGAAAGGTCAAGATCAGGGACTCTTTGACCAGAAATATATTAGTAGGTCAAATATGGACTTTTGTATGGCTAATGTATTATTAAGAGAAGTCAATAAGCAGAGAAAGTTAATGTTCAAAGACTCTTTGGCCAAAAATGTGTTCAGTAGTTCAAATAGGAACCTCTGTATGGCTGAATTAACATAATAAGAAACCCTTTGAGGACGATTTGACCAGAAATAAGTTCAGTAAGTCAAATATGGAATTCTATATGTGGCTTATGAACCATCAGAAGGAGTCTAGGAGTGAGAATGCAAAGTTCAAGATTGAGGACTCTTTTTTATCAGAAGGAGTCTATAACTTTATATAGTTTGAAAAATGTTGAGGACACTTTGACCACAAATAAGTTCAAAAGGTCAGATATGGAAATCTATATGGCTTAAGAAGCATCAGAAGGAGTCTATGAGTATGTATAGAAAGCCCAAGATCGAGGACTCTTTGGCAAGAAATATGTTCCTTGGGTCAAATATGGAATTCTGTATGTCTGACGTAACATCAGAAAGAGTCAACAAGTATATATGAAAAGGTCAAGTTTCGAGTACTCACTCCTTGGTCAGAAAAAAATTCGGTAGGTCAAATATGGACTTTTGTCAGGATGATATAACATCCGAAGATATCAGTCTGAATGTATAGTGTTAATCTTTTAGGACTCTTTGGCCAGAAATATGTTCAGGAGGTCAAAAGGGGACCTCTGTATAGCTGATTTATCATCAAAAGGAGTCAATAACTTTCTATAGTTTGAAAAAATGTTAGGACACTTTGACCACAAATAAGTTCAAAAGGTCAGATATGGACATCTATATGGCTTATGAAGCATCAGAAGGAGTCTATGAGTATGTATAGAAAGCTCAAGATCAAGGACTCTTTGGCCAGAAATATGTTCAGGAGGTCAAAAGGGGACCTCTGTATAGCTGATTTATCATCAAAAGGAGTCAATAATTTTATATAGTTTGAATTTTTTTTAGGACACTTTGACAAGAAATAAGTTCAAAAGGATAGATATGGATATCTATATGGCTTATGAAGCATCAGAAGGAGTCGGACTATATGAATAGAAAGCCCAAGATCGAGGACTCTTTGGCCAAAAATATGTTCCTTGGGTCAAATATGGACTTCTTTATGGCTGACGTAACATCAGAAAAATAGCTCATTCTTATAACATTATGTGCTTTGCACATAATGTTGATCTAACATTGAGCATCATTAAAGAAACATAGGTTATGCACTTCGTGCATTGCATTGCATTGCACATCAAAACTAACTCAATGCCATGTTCATTAGACAGATAACATATGTGTTGTTGCTTTGCACAAACTGTCTAACGTTGTGCATTGAAGAATAACATATAGTCTGTGCACTACTTGCATTGCATTGCACAACAGAACTACTCGATCCCATGTTCATTACAAAGATAACGTGTGTTGTTGTATTGCATTGCATTGCACACACGATCTAACATTGTGCATTGAAGAATAACATAGGCTATGTACTTCTTGCTTTGCATTGCATTGCACACCAGAACTAACTCATTCCCATGTTCATTAAAGAGATAACATATGTGTTGTTGCAATTGCATTGCACAAACGATTTAACGTTGTGCACTGAAGAATAACTTATAGGTTATGCATATTTCGCATTGCATTGCACACCAGAACTAAATCATTCCCATGTTCATTAAAGACATAAAACGTGTTGTTGCATTGCATTGTATTGCATTGCATTGATTTGCATTGCTTTGCACTGCATTGCATTGCACTAACGATCTAACGTTGTGCACGTATTGCATTGCATTGCACACCAGAACTAAATCATTCCCATGTTCATTAAAGACATAACGTGTGTTGCTGCATTGCATTGTATTGCACTATATTGATTTGCATTGCTTTGCTTTGCATTGCTTTGCATTGCTCTGCAATGCTTTGCATTGCTTTGCTTTGCATTGCATTGCATTGCATTGCATTGCTTTGCACTGCATTGCATTGCACTAACGATCTAACGTTGTGCACTGATGAATAACATATAGGTTATACACTTTTTGCATTGCATTGCACACTAGAACTTAACCATTCCCATGTTCATTAAAGAGATAACGTGTGTTGTTGCATTGCATTGCATTGCACTAGCGATGTAACGTTGTGCACTCAAGAATAACATATTGCATTGCATTGCATTTATTTGCATTGCTTTGCACTGCATTGTATTGCATTGCACTAGCGATGTAACGTTGTGCACTCAAGAATAACATATAGGTTATGCACTTTATGCATTTCATTGCATTGCACACCAGAACTACCTCATTCCCATGTTGATTAAAGACATAACGTGTGTTGTTGCATTGCATTGCATTGCATTGCATTGCATTGATTTGCAATGCCTTGTACTGCATTGCATTGCATTGCATTGCATTGCATTGCACTAACGATCTAACGTTGTGCACTGAAGAATAACATATAGGTTATGCACTTTTTGCATTGCATTGCACTGCACACCAGAACTAAATCATTCCCATGTTCATTAAAGACATAACACGTGTTGTTGCATTGCATTGTATTGCATTGCATTGATTTGCATTGCTTTGCACTGCATTGCATTGCACTAACGATCTAACGTTGTGCACGTATTTCATTGCATTGCACACCAGAACTAAATCATTCCCATGTTCATTAAAGACATAACGTGTGTTGCTGCATTGCATTGTATTGCATTGCATTGCATTGCTATGTATTGCATTGCATTGCATTTATTTGCATTGCTTTGCACTGCATTGCATTGCATTGCATTGCATTGCAGTGCACTACCGATCTAACGTTGTGCACTGAAGAATAACATATAGGTTATGCACTTTTCGCATTGCATTGCACACCAGAACTACCTCATTCCCATGTTGATTAAAGACATAACGCGTGTTTTTCATTGCATTGTATTGCACTATATTGATTTGCATTGCTTTGCATTGCTTTGCATTGCTTTGCATTGCTTTGCATTGCTTTGCATTGCTTTGCATTGCTTTGCATTGCTCTGCAATGCTTTGCATTGCTTTGCATTGCTGTGCATTGCATTGCATTGCATTGCATTGCATTGCATTGCATTGCTTTGCACTGCATTGCATTGCACTAACTATCTAACGTTGTGCACTGATGAATAACATATAGGTTATACACTTTTTGCATTGCATTGCACACTAGAACTTAACCATTCCCATGTTCATTAAAGAGATAATGTGTGTTGTTGCATTGCACTGCATTGCATTGATTTGCAATGCCTTGTACTGCTTTGCATTGCATTGCATTGCATTGCATTGCATTGCATTGCATTGCATTGCATTGCACTAAAGATCTAACTTTGTGCACTGAAGAATAACATATAGGTTATGCACTTTTTGCATTGTATTGCACACCAGAACTTAACCATTCCCATGTTCATTAAAGAGATAACGTTTGTTGGTGCATTGCATTGCATTGTTGTGCACTCAAGAATAACATATAGTTTATGCACTTTTTGCATTTCATTGCATTGCACACCAGAACTACCTCATTCCCATGTTGATTAAAGACATAACGTGTGTTGTTGCATTGCATTGCATTGCACTAACGATCTAACTTTGTGCACTGATGAATAACATATAGGTTATGCACTTTTTGCATTGCATTGCACACTAGAACTTAACCATTCCCATGTTCATTAAAGAGATGGTATGTGTGTTGTTGCATTGCATTGCACTAACGATCTAACGTTGTGCACTGAAGAATAACATATAGGTTATGCACTTTTCGCATTGCATTGCATTGCACACCAGAACTACCTCATTCCCATGTTGATTAAAAACATAACGTGTGTTGTTGCAATGCATTGGATTGCATTGCATTGCTTTGCATTGCTTTGCATTGCTTTGCATTGCTTTGCATTGCTTTGCATTGCTTTGCTTTGCATTGCTTTGCACTGCATTGCATTGCATTGCACTAACGATCTAACATTGTGCACTGAAAAATAAGATATAGGTTATGCTCTTTTCGCATTGCATTGCACACCAGAACAAAATCATTCCCAAGTTCATTATAGAGATGATATGTGTGTTGTTGCATTGCATTGCATTGCATTGCATTGCTTTGCACTGCATTGCATTGCATTGCACTAACGATCTAAATTTGTGCACGAAAGAATAACATATAGGTTATGCACTTTTTGCATTTCATTGCACACCAGACCTAAATCATTCACATGTTCATTAAAGAGATAACGTTTGTTGGTGCATTGCATTGCACTCGCGATGTAACGTTGTGCACTCAAGAATAACATATAGGTTATGCACTTTTTGCATTTCATTGCATTGCACACCAGAACTACCTCATTCCCATGTTGATTAAAGACATAACGTGTGTTGTTGCATTGTATTGCATTGCATTGCATTGCACTAACGATCTAACTTTGTGCACTGAAGAATAACATATAGGTTATGCACTTTTTGCATTGCATTGCATTGCATATGCACACTAGAACTTAACCATTCCCATGTTCATTAAAGAGATGGTATGTGTGTTGTTGCATTGCATTGCACTAACGATCTAACGTTGTGCACTGAAGAATAACATATAGGTTATGCACTTTTCGCATTGCATTGCATACCAGACTACTAAATCATTCCCATGTTCATTAAAGAGATAACGTGTGTTGTTGCAATTGCATTGCATTTTATTGCACAAACGATCTAACGTTGTGCACTGAAGAAAAACATTTAGGTTATGCACTTTTTGCATTGCATTGCATTGCACATCAGAACTAAATCATTCCCATGTTCATTAAAGAGATGGTATGTTTGTTGTTGCATTGCATTGCATTGCACAAATGATCTAACGTTGTGCTCTGAAGAATAACATATAGCTTATGCACTTTTCGCTTTGCATCATTGCACACCATAAATAAATCATTCCCATGTTCTTTAAAGAGATGATATGTGTGTGGTTGCATTGCATTGCACTAGCGATGTAACGTTGTGCACTGAAGAATAACATATAGGTTATGCACTTTTTGCATTGCATTGCACACTAGAACTTAACTATTCCCATGTTCATTAAAGAGATGGTATTTGTGTTGTTGCATTGCATTGCACTAACGATCTAACGTTGTGCACTGAAGAATAACATATAGGTTATGCACTTTTTGCATTGCATTGCATTGCACACTAGAACTTAACCATTCCCATGTTCATTAAAGAGATGGTATTTGTGTTGTTGCATTGCATTGCACTAACGATCTAACGTTGTGCACTGAAGAATAACAGATAGGTTATACACTTTTTGCATTGCATTGCACACTACAACTTAGCCATTCCCATGTTCATTAAAGAGATAACATATGTGTTGTTGCATTGCACTAACGATCTAACGTTGTGCACTGAAGAATAACATATAGGTTATACACTTTTTGCATTGCATTGCACACTAGAACTTAACCATTCCCATGTTCATTAAAGAGATAACATGTGTGCTGTTGCATTGCATTGCACTAATGATCTAACGTTGTGCATTGAAGAATAACATATAGGCTATGCACTTCTTGCATTGCATTACACACCAGAAGTAACTCATTCCCAAACTACATTGCGTTTTGCTTTGAGGAAATACAATATGTGCTACTGCATTGCATTTCACACAAGATCGTGCATTGAAGAATAACATATAAGCTATGAGTGCATCACAAACATACAATAACTATCTCAACTATCTACATTCCACTGCATAAAATATCTAACTGATATAGTTAGATATAATAATAATACATTATTATTCAACGCTAATTCTTAGATCGTTTGTGCAATGCAACACTCATGTTATGTTTTCATTGCACATGAGGTATGAGGTAGTTTATTCTATGCATTGTAATGCAAGAGGTAAATGCAATAATTTCCCTTAAAAGAATAAATGAATAAGTTAGTTATTGTGCAATGCCAATGCACATATTTCATGTGTCAAATCAGGCCTACAGAGGTCCCTCTTGTCTTATATAACATCACAAGAAGTTAGTCTTGTATGTTTAGTAAGCCAGACAGTAGTCCATATTTGACTGATTGAACATATTTTTGGCAAAAGAGTCCTCAAAAGGTATTTTGTGTATATTATAAACTTATAGACTCCTTCTGATGTTAAATCAGCCATATAGAGGTGCATATTTGACCTATTGAACTTATTTCTGGTCAAATGGTCCTCAAAGGTTTTTAAACAAACTTATAGACTCCTTCTGATGTTACATCACCCATAAAAAAAAGTACATTTTTGACCTACTAAACATATTTCTGCCAAGAGACCATGAAACTTAACTTACTATACGTACATATTGACTTCTCGTGATGTTAACTCAGGCAAGGAGTAGTCGATATTTGACCGATTGAACACATTTTTGGCCAAAGAGGCCTCGAAATGTTGTTTTTTTTTTACTCTTATAAATTTATAGACTCCTTCAATTTATAGACTCGTTAAATCAGCCATATTTCAACTACTGGGAAAAAGAGTACTCGATCTTGAACTTTCTGTACATACTCTAGACATCTTCTGATGCTTCATAAGCCATTTAGAAGTCCATATCTGACCTGTTAAACTTATTTCTGGTCAATGGGTCCTTAAAAGGTTTTAAATATATATAATCTTATATAATATATAATACTTAAGCTATATAATCTTATAGACTAATTCTGATGTTAAATCAGCCATACAGAGGTCACTTTTTTTTACCTCAGTCCATATGTGACCCAAGGAACATATTTCTAATATATAATACTTAAGCTATATAAAGTTATAGACTCCTTCTGATAAAAAAATCAGCTATACAAAGGTCACCTTTTGACCTTCTGAACATATTTCAGGCCAAAGAGTTCTTGAACATTGTCTTGCTATACTACAGACTGACTTCTTGTGATGTTATATTACTGTAACCAGCCAGTGGTCTATTTTTGACCTACTGTACATATTTATGGCCAGAGTCCGTGAACATCAACTCACTATACATATAGACTGACTTCTCGTAATGTAAAATCAGGCAGACAGTAGTCCATATTTGACTGATTGAAAAAAAATTTGACCAAAGAGTTCTCAAAAGGATTTTGTCTAAATGTTAAATCAGCCATACAGAAGTCCATATTTGACCTTCTGAACATATTTCTGGCCAGAGACCTTGAACATTTACCTTACTATTTATATTTCTCCTACCATAAAGACTCCTTCTGATGTTAAATCAGCCATACAGAAGTCCATATTTGACCCAAGGAATATATTTTTGGCCATAGAGTCCTCGATCTTGTGCTTTCTATACGTACTCATAGACTCCTTCTGATGCCTCATAAGCCATATAGATGTCCATATCTGACCTTTTGAACTTATTTGTGGTAAAAGTGTCCTAAAAAAAATTCAAACTATATAAAGTTATAGACTCCTTTTGATGATAAATCAGCTATACAGAGGTCCCCTTTTGACCTACTGAACATATTTCTTACCAAAGAGTCCTCGATCTTGGGCTTTCTATACATACTCATAGACTCCTTCTGATGCTTCATAAGCCATATAGATATCAATATCTGACCTTTTGAACTTATTTGTGGTAAAAGTGTCCTAACATTTTTTCAAACTATAGAAAGTTATAGACTCCTTTTGATGATAAATCAGCTATACAGAGGTCCCCTATTGAACTACTGAACATATTTCTGGCCAAAGAGTCCTCGATCTTATGCTTTCTATACATACTCATAGACTCCTTCTGATGCCTCATAAGCCATATAGATGTCCATATCTGACCTTTTGAACTTATTTGTGGTCAAAGTATCCTAAAAAAAATTCAAACTATATAAAGTTATAGACTCCTTTTGATGATAAATCAGCTATTCAGAGGTCCCCTTTTGACCTACTGAACATATTTCTGGCCAAAGAGTCCTCGATATTGGGATTTCTATACATACTCATAGACTCCTTCTGATGCTTCATAAGCCATATAGATGTCCATATCTGACCTTTTGAACTTATTTGTGGTCAAAGTATCCTAAAAAAAATTCAAACTATATAAAGTTATAGACTCCTTTTGATGATAAATCAGCTACACAGAGGTCCCCTTTTGACCTACTGAACATATTTCTGGCCAAAGAGTCCTCGATCTTATGCTTTCTATACATACTCATAGACTCCTTCTGATGCCTCATAAGCCATATAGATGTCCATATCTGACCTTTTGAACTTATTTGTGGTCAAAGTATCCTAAAAAAAATTCAAACTATATAAAGTTATAGACTCCTTTTGATGATAAATCAGCTATTCAGAGGTCCCCTTTTGACCTACTGAACATATTTCTGGCCAAAGAGTCCTCGATATTGGGATTTCTATACATACTCATAGACTCCTTCTGATGCTTCATAAGCCATATAGATGTCCATATCTGACCTTTTGAACTTATTTGTGGTCAAAGTATCCTAAAAAAAATTCAAACTATATAAAGTTATAGACTCCTTTTGATGATAAATCAGCTATACAGAGGTCCCCTATTGAACTACTGAACATATTTCTGGCCAAAGAGTCCTCGATCTTATGCTTTCTATACATACTCATAGACTCCTTCTGATGCCTCATAAGCCATATAGATGTCCATATCTGACCTTTTGAACTTATTTGTGGTCAAAGTATCCTAAAAAAAATTCAAACTATATAAAGTTATAGACTCCTTTTGATGATAAATCAGCTATTCAGAGGTCCCCTTTTGACCTACTGAACATATTTCTGGCCAAAGAGTCCTCGATATTGGGATTTCTATACATACTCATAGACTCCTTCTGATGCTTCATAAGCCATATAGATGTCCATATCTGACCTTTTGAACTTATTTGTGGTCAAAGTATCCTAAAAAAAATTCAAACTATATAAAGTTATAGACTCCTTTTGATGATAAATCAGCTATACAGAGGTCCCCTTTTGAAATACTGAACATATTTCTGGCCAAAGAGTCCTCAATCTTATGCTTTCTATACATACTCATAGACTCCTTCTGATGCCTCATAAGCCATAAAGATGTCCATATCTGACCTTTTGAACTTATTTGTGGTCAAAGTGTCCTAAAAAAATTCAAACAATAGAAAGTTATAGACTCCTTTTGATGATAAATCAGCTATACAGAGGTCCCCTTTTGACCTCTTGTACATATTTCTGGCCAAAGGGTCCTAAATGATTAACACTATACATTCAGACTGATATCTTCAGGTGTTATATCATCCTGACAAAAGTCCATATTTGACATACAGAATTTTTTTTTGGCCAAGGAGTACTCGAAACTTGACCTTTCCATATATACTCGTTGACTTTTTCTGATGTTACGTCAGCCATACAGAAGTCCATATTTGACCTAAAGAACATATTGTTGGCCAAAGATTCCTCGATCTTGGGCTTTCTATACATACTCATAGTCCAACTCCTTCTGATGCTTCATAAGCCATATAGATGTCCATATCTGACCTTTTGAACTTATTTCTGGTCAAAGTTTCTTCAAAATTTTTCAAACTATGTAAAGTTATAGTCTCTTTCTGATGATAAATCAGCTATACAGAGGTCCCCTTTTGACCTACTGAACATATTTCTGGCCAAAGAGTCCTAAAAGATTAACACTATACATTCAGACTGATATCTTCGGATGTTATATCATCCTGACAAAAGTCCCTATTTGCCCTACCGAATTTTTTTCTGGCCAAGGAGTGAGTACTCGAAACTTGACCTTTCCATATTGTTGACTCTTTCTGATGTTACGTCAGACATACAGAATTCCATATTTGACCCAAGGAACATATTTCTTGCCAAAGAGTCCTCGATCTTGGGCTTTCTATACATACTCATAGACTCCTTCTGATGCTTCATAAGCCATATAGATGTCCATATCTGACCCTTTGAACTTATTTCTGGTCATCAAAAGTTTTTAAACTATATAAAGTTATAGACTCCTTTTGATGATAAATCAGCTATACAGAGGGCCCCTTTTGAACTACTGAACATATTTCTGGCCAAAGAGTCCTCGATCTTATGCTTTCTATACATACCCATAGACTCCTTCTGATGCCTCATAAGCCACATAGATGTCCATATCTGACCTTTTGAACTTATTTATGGTCAAAGTTTCCTAAAAAAAATTCTAACTATATAAAGTTATAGACTCCTTTTGATGATAAATCAAAGTCCATATCTGACCTTTTGAACTTGTGGTCAAAGTGTCCTCAAAATATTTCAAACAATAGAAAGTTATAGACTCCTTTTGATGATAAATCAGCTATACAGCGGTCCCCTTTTGACCTCCTGTACTTATTTCTGGCCAAAGAGTCCTCGATCTTATGCTTTCTGTACATACTCATAGACTCCTTCTGATGCCTCATAAGCCATATAGATGTCCATATCTGACCTTTTGAACTTATTTGTGGTCAAAGTGTCCTAACATTTTTTCAAACTATATAAAGTTATAGACTTCTTTTGATGATAAATCAGCTATACAGAGGGCCCCTTTTGATCCACTGAACATGTTTCTGGCCAAAGAGTCCTCGATATTGGGATTTCTATACATACTCATAGACTCCTTCTGATGCTTCATAAGCCATATAGATGTCCATATCTGACCTTTTGAACTTATTTGTGGTCAAAGTATCCTAAAAAAAATTCAAACTATATAAAGTTATAGACTCCTTTTGATGATAAATCAGCTATACAGAGGTCCCCTTTTGACCTACTGAACATATTTCTGGCCAAAGAGTCCTCGATATTGGGATTTCTATACATACTCATAGACTCCTTCTGATGCTTCATAAGCCATATAGATGTCCATATCTGACATTTTGAACTTATTTGTGGTCAAAGTGTCCTAAAAAAAATTCAAACAATAGAAAGTTATAGACTCCTTTTGATGATAAGTCAGCTATACAGAGGTCCCCTTTTGAAATACTGAACATATTTCTGGCCAAAGAGTCCTCAATCTTATGCTTTCTATACATACTCATAGACTCCTTCTGATGCCTCATAAGCCATAAAGATGTCCATATCTGACCTTTTGAACTTATTTGTGGTCAAAGTGTCCTAAAAAAATTCAAACAATAGAAAGTTATAGACTCCTTTTGATGATAAATCAGCTATACAGAGGTCCCCTTTTGACCTCTTGTACATATTTCTGGCCAAAGGGTCCTAAATGATTAACACTATACATTCAGACTGATATCTTCAGGTGTTATATCATCCTGACAAAAGTCCATATTTGACATACAGAATTTTTTTTTGGCCAAGGAGTACTCGAAACTTGACCTTTCCATATATACTCGTTGACTTTTTCTGATGTTACGTCAGCCATACAGAAGTCCATATTTGACCTAAAGAACATATTGTTGGCCAAAGATTCCTCGATCTTGGGCTTTCTATACATACTCATAGTCCAACTCCTTCTGATGCTTCATAAGCCATATAGATGTCCATATCTGACCTTTTGAACTTATTTCTGGTCAAAGTTTCTTCAAAATTTTTCAAACTATGTAAAGTTATAGTCTCTTTCTGATGATAAATCAGCTATACAGAGGTCCCCTTTTGACCTACTGAACATATTTCTGGCCAAAGAGTCCTAAAAGATTAACACTATACATTCAGACTGATATCTTCGGATGTTATATCATCCTGACAAAAGTCCCTATTTGCCCTACCGAATTTTTTTCTGGCCAAGGAGTGAGTACTCGAAACTTGACCTTTCCATATTGTTGACTCTTTCTGATGTTACGTCAGACATACAGAATTCCATATTTGACCCAAGGAACATATTTCTTGCCAAAGAGTCCTCGATCTTGGGCTTTCTATACATACTCATAGACTCCTTCTGATGCTTCATAAGCCATATAGATGTCCATATCTGACCCTTTGAACTTATTTCTGGTCATCAAAAGTTTTTAAACTATATAAAGTTATAGACTCCTTTTGATGATAAATCAGCTATACAGAGGGCCCCTTTTGAACTACTGAACATATTTCTGGCCAAAGAGTCCTCGATCTTATGCTTTCTATACATACCCATAGACTCCTTCTGATGCCTCATAAGCCACATAGATGTCCATATCTGACCTTTTGAACTTATTTATGGTCAAAGTTTCCTAAAAAAAATTCTAACTATATAAAGTTATAGACTCCTTTTGATGATAAATCAAAGTCCATATCTGACCTTTTGAACTTGTGGTCAAAGTGTCCTCAAAATATTTCAAACAATAGAAAGTTATAGACTCCTTTTGATGATAAATCAGCTATACAGCGGTCCCCTTTTGACCTCCTGTACTTATTTCTGGCCAAAGAGTCCTCGATCTTATGCTTTCTGTACATACTCATAGACTCCTTCTGATGCCTCATAAGCCATATAGATGTCCATATCTGACCTTTTGAACTTATTTGTGGTCAAAGTGTCCTAACATTTTTTCAAACTATATAAAGTTATAGACTTCTTTTGATGATAAATCAGCTATACAGAGGGCCCCTTTTGATCCACTGAACATGTTTCTGGCCAAAGAGTCCTCAATCTTGGGCTTTCTATACATACTCATAGACTCCTTCTGATGCTTCATAAGCCATATAGATGTCCATATCTGACCTTTTGAACTTGTGGTAAAAGTGTCCTCAAAATATTTCAAACAATAGAAAGTTATAGACTCCTTTTGATGATAAATCAGCTATACAGAGGTCCCCTTTTGACCTCCTGTACATATTTCTGGCCAAAGAGTCCTAAAAGATTAACACTATACATTCAGACTGATATCTTCGGATGTTATATCATCCTGACAAAAGTCCCTATTTGCCCTGCCGAATTTTTTTCTGGCCAAGGAGTGAGTACTCGAAACTTGACCTTTCCATATTGTTGACTCTTTCTGATGTTACGTCAGACATACAGAATTCCATATTTGACCCAAGGAACATATTTCTTGCCAAAGAGTCCTCGATCTTGGGCTTTCTATACATACTCATAGACTCCTTCTGATGCTTCATAAGCCATATAGATGTCTATATCTGACCTTTTGAACATATTTCTGGCCAAAGAGTTCTTGAACATTATTTTGCTTGATCTTTTGACTTTTGACTACAGATTGACCTGTTGTGATGTTATATTAACCAGCCAGTAGTCTATTTTTGACCTACTGAAAATATTTCTGGCCAGAGTCCGTGAACATTAACTCACTATACAATATAGACTGACTTCTTGCAATGCCAAACCAGGCAGGCAGTTGTCCATATTTGACCGATTGAAAAAAAATTTGACCAATGAGTTCTCAAAAGGATTTTGTCTGTCATAATCTATAGACTCCTTCTGATGTCCGAAAATATTACTGGCCAAAGAGTCCTTAAAGATTAACACTATACATTCAGATTGATATCTTCGGATGTTATATCATCATGTCAAAAGTCCATATTTGACATACTGAATTTTTTTCTGGTCAAAGAGTCTCAACTTGACCATTCTATATATACTCATTGACTCTTTCTGATTCTTCATTAGCTATATAGATGTCCATATCTGGCGAATTGAAAATATTTTTGGCAAAAAGGTCCTCACAAGTTAACTTACTAAATACTCATAGACTTCTTCTGATGATACATCACTTTAACAGGTATGTGACCCTCTGAATATATTTTTGGCCAAAGAATCATTGAACATTAACTCTCTATACATATTGACTCAAGAGTCAAAATTTGACCTCTTTTGGTCTGATTTATCATCAGATGGAGTCTATAATTTTACATAGTTTAAAAACTTTTGAGGAACCTTTGACCAGAAATAATAATAAGTCATAAATATGGACATAAATATGGCTTATGAAGAATCAGAAGGAGACTATGAGTATGTATAGAAAGTTCAAGATTGGCCACAAATATGTCCCTTGGGTCAATTATGGACTTCTTTATGGCTGATGTAACATCAGATGGAGTAAACGACTATGTGTAGAAAGAAACAGCATAAGGAGTCAATGAGCATGTATAGAATGTTCAAGATCGAGGACTCTTTTACTAGAAATATGTTCAGTAGGTAAATTATGGAGTACTCTCTGGCTGATGAAGCACTAAAAGAAGTCAATGAGCATGTATAGAAAGTTCAAGTACATAGACTCGTTGGCCAGAAAAAAAAAAAAAAAAAAAAAAACATTATGGACAGTTGTCTGGCCGATGTACTATCTGAAGGAGTCTATAAGTGTGAATAGAAAGTTCAAGATCAAGGACTCTTCAGTCAGAAATATGTTCAACATGTTAAATCTGAACTACTTTATGGCTAAAGAAACAAAATAAGGCGTCACTGAGAATGTATAGAAAGTTCAAAATCGAGGACTCTTTTACCAGAAATATTTTCAGTAGGTCCATTATTGACTACTGTCTGGCTGATGAAACACTAAAAGGAGTCAATTAGCATGTACAAAATTTTCAAGTCAGAAATATGTTCAACATGTCAAATCTGGAATTCTGTATGGCTAAAGAAACAAAATAAGGCATCACTGAGAATGTATAGAAAGTTCAAGATCGAGAACTCTTTTACTTCAATAGTCAATATCTACAATTGTCTGGCCGATGTACTATCTGAAAGAGTCTATAAGTATGAATAGAAAGTTCAAGATCGAGGACTCTTCGGTCAGAAATATGTTCATTATGTCAAATCAGAACTACTGCATGGCTGATGAAACACCAGAAAGAGTGTTTCTGAGTATGTTTAAAAGGTTCAAGATCGAGGACTCTTTTGCCAGAAATATGTTTAGTGGGTCAAATATGGACTGCTGTCTGGCTGATGAATCAGAAGTCAATGAAGATTGAGGAAGAAGATTATGAATAGAAAGTTCAAGTTCAAAGACTCTTCAGGTAGAAATATGTTCAGTGGGTCAATTATCTATATGGAGTCACTGAGAATCTATAGAAAGTTCAAGACAGAGGACTCTTTTACTATAAATATGTTCAGAGGGTCAATTATAGACTATTGTCTGCTTGTGAAACATCAGAAGGAGTCAATGAGCCTATATAGAAAGTTCAAGTTCAAGACTCTTCGGGCAGCAATATGTTCAGTAGGTCAATTATGTACTAATGTCTGGCTGATGAAACACTAAAAGGAGTCAGTTAGCATGTACAGAATGTTCAAGTTCATGGACTTGTTGGCCAGAAATATGTTTAATAATTAATTTGGACATTTGTCTGTCCGATGTAACTTTCTGAAAGAGTCTATAATTATGAATAGAAAGTTCAAGATCAAAATCTCTTTGGTCAGAAATATGTTCAACATGTCAAATCTGGACTACTGTATGGCTGAAGAAACATCAGAAGTAAATGATTATGTATAGAAAGTTCAAGTTCATAGACTCTTCGGGCAGAAAAATGTTCAGTAGGTCAATTGTGGACAATTATCTGGCTGATGAAACATCAGAAGGAGTATGTATAGAAAGAATAAGATCAAGGTCTCTTTGGCCAGAAATATGTTCAATTGATCAAATTTTGAAATACTATATTGCTGTTGTAAAATCAGGAGTCATTGAGTATGTATTGAAAAATGTTCATAGACTCATTGGTCAGAAATAGGTTTAATAGGTCATATTGATACAATACAATACATATATAATGTTTTGCTATTGTAACATCAGAAGGAGTCAATGTATAGAGCAGGGGTGGGCAAACTACGGCCCGCGGGCCACATACGAATTAGGCTGTTTAGTCCGGCCCGTCGAGTATTTAAAAAATTGTCTTATGATCGCGTTCATTTTGCCTTTTTCTTGCAATACTTTGTGTTATATATATTATATACATATATATTGCGTTGCATATATTTGACAATCAGAATATCAGATATTTCATGCCATAGCTAATAAATGTAAAAAAGGAAAAAATGACATAAAAGCAGATCATCATTCATTCAGCGCTGTTGTGGCTGCGGTGTGTCACGTAACAAGCAATGACGCGTCACCATGGAAACCAAACAGACAGCGACAAAAGCGCATAGACTTGTTGCACGTTAATGTTTTTTCCTTTTTTTGGAAACTCACGGAGAAAAACATGTTTGGTAACCGCTTGCACGCATGTTTAGTTTTTCCTTTGATTTGTCTGCTATTTAGTTTCTTTGCTCCTCTGCATTTGTGGATGTATCCTGACTGATTCCGTTTTTTATCGCCTGCTCTTTATCGCCCGGCTTTCGACTACGCTCCCCTGTCTGCCATGTACAGAACCCGGTTTTGTTCATTAAATGTTCTGATCTGCCTTTGCTTTTTATGTTTTATTTTATTATACTTAAAATAAATTTATACATTAATTTATTTCGTTTTTTTCCACAAATGTATGACTTTTGGAAGTGCAAATTGATGCCATATGTAGTTTTAATAAAGTTGAATTAACGTAACCTTCTGTCATTTTTACTTTTCTAAGTGTACACTTGCAGGTGTTTTGTTTCTATTTTACTGTTTGGCCCATTAAATAATAATAAGGATAAACAATATTTAAAAAGTATAGGCTATAATTATCTAACATCTGACTAATTAAAAATTAACCTCAAAACATAACATGCTAAATGGGGGATATCTAGCATAAAAAATGTATTGTCAGAATGTCGTCTCTCAGTTGGTGAATTTCGCGCAGACGTTGCCACAACGTAAATGTGTTTGCTCAGCCCGATCTCATGAAAGTGCGAATACATGAATTGTATTTGTAGTGCTTATGATACGCAGTTTTCGCGTGCATATGATACGCACTTTATGGCGTGTAATAGGCACGCACTCCGCAGCCCTAATCCTAACCAAGGGGTTTACAGTGCGTAGCATATGCACGCAAAAAACATTTTTGCCGTATAAAAGGCACGAGAAATAAAATTTGTGGTACAGATACGCACTTTCATGAGATCGTGTTTTATAATCTGCTACTGGGCCGGCCCTCTGTCAAATTTTAAAACCCAGTGTGGCCCTTGAGCCAAAAAGTTTGCCCACCCCTGGTATAGAGAAATCAAGATTATAAACCCATCGCTCAGAAATGAGTTTAGTAGTCAATTATGGATCATTTTTTGGCTGAAGTACTATCTGAAAGCGTCTATGAGTACGTATAGAAAGATCAAGGACTCTTCCAGCCAGAAATATGTTCAATTGTCAAATATGGATAATAGCCTGGGTGATGAAAAATCAGAAGGAGATAGTAATTATGTATAGATAATTAAAGTTCTAGGTCTCTTTGGCCAGATATATGTTCAATGGGTCAAATTTGGACTAACAATATGGTTGATTTAACATCAAAAGTAGTCGATGAGAATGCATATAAACATACCTTTTGACGACTCTTTTGGCCAGAAATATGTTCTCTTGGTCAAATATGGACTACTGTATGGTGGATGTAAAATCAAAAATAGTCTAGGAGAAGGAACAGTAAGTTAAACTTTGATGATTCTTTTGCCAGAAATATGTTCAGTAGGTCAATAACTGACTTCTGTCTCAATGATGAAACATCAGAACAAGCCTATGATTATGTATAGAACGATCAAGATCGAGGACACTTTGGTTATAGAAATGTTCAATAGGTCAAATTTGAACTATACTGTATGGCTGATGAAACATCAGAAGGATTGTAAAAGCAATTAGTCTCATGTCTCATGTCTAGAAATATGTTCAAAATATAAAATCTGAACTACTGTTCAAATACATTGGATAGCAGATAATTAATTAACAAGTCTACAAGTATGTTTAGAAAGTTCAAGATCGAGGACTCTATGGTCAGAAATATATTCAATGGGTCAAGTATGGACATCTTTCAAGCTGATGAAACATCAGAAGCTGTCAATGAGCATGTACAGAAAGGTCAAGATCAGGGACTCTTTGACCAGAAATATATTAGTAGGTCAAATATGGACTTTTGTATGGCTAATGTATTATTAAGAGAAGTCAATAAGCAGAGAAAGTTAATGTTCAAAGACTCTTTGGCCAAAAATGTGTTCAGTAGTTCAAATAGGAACCTCT
Source organism: Squalius cephalus (assembly GCF_949319135.1). NCBI lineage: Eukaryota > Metazoa > Chordata > Actinopteri > Cypriniformes > Leuciscidae > Squalius > Squalius cephalus. The sequence continues at coordinate 4,463,120 of NC_137134.1, forward strand.
GTATGGCTGAATTAACATAATAAGAAACCCTTTGAGGACGATTTGACCAGAAATAAGTTCAGTAAGTCAAATATGGAATTCTATATGTGGCTTATGAACCATCAGAAGGAGTCTAGGAGTGAGAATGCAAAGTTCAAGATTGAGGACTCTTTTTTATCAGAAGGAGTCTATAACTTTATATAGTTTGAAGTTTTTTTAGGACACTTTGACCAGAAATAAGTTCAAAAGGTCAGATATGGACATCTATATGGCTTATGAAGCATCAGAAGGAGTCTATGAGTATGTATAGAAAGCCCAAGATCGAGGACTCTTTGGCCAGAAATATGTTCCTTGGGTCAAATATGGAATTCTGTATGTCTGACGTAACATCAGAAAGAGTCAACAAGTATATATGAAAAGGTCAAGTTTCGAGTACTCACTCCTTGGTCAGAAAAAAATTCGGTAGGTCAAATATGGACTTTTGTCAGGATGATATAACATCCGAAGATATCAGTCTGAATGTATAGTGTTAATCTTTTAGGACTCTTTGGCCAGAAATATGTTCAATATAGGTCAAAAGGGGCCCTTCTGTATAGCTAATATATCATCAGAAGGAGACTATAACTTTATATAGTTTGAAAACATTTTGAGGACACTTTGACCACAAATAAGTTCAAAAGGTCAGATATGGACATCTATATGGCTTATGAAGCATCAGAAGGAGTCTATGAGTATGTATAGAAATCCCAATATCGAGGACTCTTTGGCCAGAAATATGTTCAGTAGGTCAGAAGGGGCCCTCTGTATAGCTGATTTATCATCAAAAGGAGTCAATAACTTTCTATAGTTTGAAAAAATGTTAGGACACTTTGACCACAAATAAGTTCAAAAGGTCAGATATGGACATCTATATGGCTTATGAAGCATCAGAAGGAGTCTATGAGTATGTATAGAAAGCCCAAGATCGAGGACTATTTGGCCAGAAATATGTTCTGGAGGTCAAAAGGGGACCTCTGTATAGCTGACTTATCATCAAAAGGAGTCAATAACTTTCTATAGTTTGAAAAAATGTTAGGACACTTTGACCACAAATAAGTTCAAAAGGTCAGATATGGACATCTATATGGCTTATGAAGCATCAGAAGGAGTCTATGAGTATGTATAGAAAGCTCAAGATCAAGGACTCTTTGGCCAGAAATATGTTCTGGAGGTCAAAAGGGGACCTCTGTATAGCTGATTTATCATCAAAAGGAGTCTATAACTTTATATAGTTTGAATTTTTTTTAGGACACTTTGACAAGAAATAAGTTCAAAAGGTCAGATATGGACATCTATATGGCTTATGAAGCATCAGAAGGAGTCGGACTATATGAATAGAAAGCCCAAGATCGAGGACTCTTTGGCCAAAAATATGTTCCTTGGGTCAAATATGGACTTCTTTATGGCTGACGTAACATCGCATTGCACTAACGATCTAACGTTGTGCACGTATTGCATTGCATTGCACACCAGAACTAAATCATTCCCATGTTCATTAAAGACATAACGTCTGTTGCTGCATTGCATTGTATTGCACTATATTGATTTGCATTGCTTTGCTTTGCATTGCTTTGCATTGCTCTGCAATGCTTTGCATTGCTTTGCTTTGCATTGCATTGCATTGCATTGCATTGCATTGCATTGCATTGCTTTGCACTGCATTGCATTGCATTGCACTAACGATCTAACGTTGTGCACTGATGAATAACATATAGGTTATACACTTTTTGCATTGCATTGCACACTAGAACTTAACCATTCCCATGTTCATTAAAGAGATAACGTGTGTTGTTGCATTGCATTGCATTGCACTAGCGATGTAACGTTGTGCACTCAAGAATAACATATAGTTTATGCACTTTTTTGCATTTCATTGCATTGCACACCAGAACTACCTCATTCCCATGTTGATTAAAGACATAACGTGTGTTGTTGCATTGCATTGCATTGCACTAACGATCTAACTTTGTGCACTGATGAATAACATATAGGTTATGCACTTTTTGCATTGCATTGCACACTAGAACTTAACCATTCCCATGTTCATTAAAGAGATGGTATGTGTGTTGTTGCATTGCACTAACGATCTAACGTTGTGCACTGAAGAATAAACATATAGGTTATGCACTTTTCGCATTGCATTGCATTGCACACCAGAACTACCTCATTCCCATGTTGATTAAAAACATAACGTGTGTTGTTGCAATGCATTGCATTGCATTGCATTGCATTTATTTGCATTGCTTTGCACTGCATTGCATTGCATTGCACTAACGATCTAACGTTGTGCACTGAAGAATAACATATAGATTGCAACACACGTTATGTCTTTAATGAACATGGGAATGATTTAGTTCTGGTGTGCAATGCAATGCAATACGTGCATAACGTATTGCATTGCATTGCACACCAGAACTAAATCATTCCCATGTTCATTAAAGACATAACGTGTGTTTTTGCATTGCATTGTATTGCATTGCATTGTTTTGCATCATTGCTTTGCATTGCTTTGCATTGCTTTGCCATTGCATTGCATTGCATTGCATTGCATTGCATTGCACTAACGATCTAACGTTGTGCACTGAAAAATAAGATATAGGTTATGCTCTTTTCGCATTGCATTGCACACCAGAACAAAATCATTCCCAAGTTCATTATAGAGATGATATGTGTGTTGTTGCATTGCATTGCATTGCATTGCTTTGCACTGCATTGCATTGCATTGCATTGCATTGCATTGCATTGCATTGCACTAACGATCTAACTTTGTGCACGAAAGAATAGCATATATGTTATGCACTTTTTGAATTTCATTGCATTGCACACCAGACCTAAATCATTCCCATGTTCATTAAAGAGATAACGTTTGTTGGTGCATTGCATTGTATTGCATTGCACTAGCGATGTAACGTTGTGCACTCAAGAATAACATAGGTTATGCACTTTATGCATTTCATTGCATTGCACACCAGAACTACCTCATTCCCATGTTGATTAAAGACATAACGTGTGTTGTTGCATTGCATTGCATTGCATTGCATTGATTTGCAATGCCTTGTACTGCATTGCATTGCATTGCATTGCATTGCACTAACGATCTAACGTTGTGCACTGAAGAATAACATATAGGTTATGCACTTTTTGCATTGCATTGCACTGCACACCAGAACTAAATCATTCCCATGTTCATTAAAGACATAACAAGTGTTGTTGCATTGCATTGTATTGCATTGCATTGATTTGCATTGCTTTGCACTGCATTGCATTGCACTAACGATCTAACTTTGTGCACTGATGAATAACATATAGGTTATGCACTTTTTGCATTGCATTGCACACTAGAACTTAACCATTCCCATGTTCATTAAAGAGATGGTATGTGTGTTGTTGCATTGCATTGCACTAACGATCTAACGTTGTGCACTGAAGAATAACATATAGGTTATGCACTTTTCGCATTGCTTTGCATTGCTTTGCATTGCTTTGCATTGCTTTGCATTGCTTTGCATTGCATTGCATTGCATTGCATTGCATTGCATTGCATTGCTTTGCACTGCATTGCATTGCATTGCACTAACGATCTAACATTGTGCACTGAAAAATAAGATATAGGTTATGCTCTTTTCGCATTGCATTGCACACCAGAACAAAATCATTCCCAAGTTCATTATAGAGATGATATGTGTGTTGTTGCATTGCATTGCATTGCATTGCATTGCATTGCATTGCTTTGCACTGCATTGCATTGCATTGCACTAACGATCTAACTTTGTGCACGAAAGAATAACATATAGGTTATGCACTTTTTGCATTTCATTGCACACCAGACCTAAATCATTCCCATGTTCATTAAAGAGATAACGTTTGTTGGTGCATTGCATTGCACTCGCGATGTAACGTTGTGCACTCAAGAATAACATATAGGTTATGCACTTTTTGCATTTCATTGCATTGCACACCAGAACTACCTCATTCCCATGTTGATTAAAGACATAACGTGTGTTGTTGCATTGTATTGCATTGCATTGCATTGCACTAACGATCTAACTTTGTGCACTGAAGAATAACATATAGGTTATGCACTTTTTGCATTGCATTGCATTGCATATGCACACTAGAACTTAACCATTCCCATGTTCATTAAAGAGATGGTATGTGTGTTGTTGCATTGCATTGCGCTAACGATCTAACGTTGTGCACTGAAGAATAACATATAGGTTATGCACTTTTCGCATTGCATTGCATACCAGACTACTAAATCATTCCCATGTTCATTAAAGAGATAACGTGTATTGTTGCAATTGCATTGCATTTTATTGCACAAACGATCTAACGTTGTGCACTGAAGAAAAACATTTAGGTTATGCACTTTTTGCATTGCATTGCATTGCAAATTAGAACTAAATCATTCCCATGTTCATTAAAGAGATAATGTTTGTTGTTGCATTGCATTGCATTGCACAAATGATCTAACGTTGTGCTCTGAAGAATAACATATAGGTTATGCACTTTTCGCTTTGCATCATTGCACACCAGAACTACCTCATTCCCATGTTGATTAAAAACATAACGTGTGTTGTTGCAATGCATTGCATTGCATTGCATTGCATTTATTTGCATTGCTTTGCACTGCATTGCATTGCATTGCACTAACGATCTAACGTTGTGCACTGAAGAATAACATATAGATTGCAACACACGTTATGTCTTTAATGAACATGGGAATGATTTAGTTCTGGTGTGCAATGCAATGCAATACGTGCATAACGTATTGCATTGCATTGCACACCAGAACTAAATCATTCCCATGTTCATTAAAGACATAACGTGTGTTTTTGCATTGCATTGTATTGCATTGCATTGCTTTGCATCATTGCTTTGCATTGCTTTGCATTGCTTTGCATTGCATTGCATTGCATTGCATTGCATTGCATTGCATTGCATTGCATTGCACTAACGATCTAACGTTGTGCACTGAAAAATAAGATATAGGTTATGCTCTTTTCGCATTGCATTGCACACCAGAACAAAATCATTCCCAAGTTCATTATAGAGATGATATGTGTGTTGTTGCATTGCATTGCATTGCATTGCATTGCATTGCATTGCTTTGCACTGCATTGCATTGCATTGCATTGCATTGCACTAACGATCTAACTTTGTGCACGAAAGAATAACATATAGGTTATGCACTTTTTGCATTTCATTGCATTGCACACCAGACCTAAATCATTCCCATGTTCATTAAAGAGATAACGTTTGTTGGTGCATTGCATTGTATTGCATTGCACTAGCGATGTAACGTTGTGCACTCAAGAATAACATAGGTTATGCACTTTATGCATTTCATTGCATTGCACACCAGAACTACCTCATTCCCATGTTGATTAAAGACATAACGTGTGTTGTTGCATTGCATTGCATAGCATTGCATTGATTTGCAATGCCTTGTACTGCATTGCATTGCATTGCATTGCATTGCACTAACGATCTAACGTTGTGCACTGAAGAATAACATATAGGTTATGCACTTTTTGCATTGCATTGCACTGCACACCAGAACTAAATCATTCCCATGTTCATTAAAGACATAACAAGTGTTGTTGCATTGCATTGTATTGCATTGCATTGATTTGCATTGCTTTGCACTGCATTGCATTGCACTAACGATCTAACTTTGTGCACTGATGAATAACATATAGGTTATGCACTTTTTGCATTGCATTGCACACTAGAACTTAACCATTCCCATGTTCATTAAAGAGATGGTATGTGTGTTGTTGCATTGCATTGCACTAACGATCTAACGTTGTGCACTGAAGAATAACATATAGGTTATGCACTTTTCGCATTGCTTTGCATTGCTTTGCATTGCTTTGCATTGCTTTGCATTGCATTGCATTGCATTGCATTGCATTGCATTGCATTGCATTGCATTGCATTGCATTGCATTGCATTGCTTTGCACTGCATTGCATTGCATTGCACTAACGATCTAACATTGTGCACTGAAAAATAAGATATAGGTTATGCTCTTTTCGCATTGCATTGCACACCAGAACAAAATCATTCCCAAGTTCATTATAGAGATGATATGTGTGTTGTTGCATTGCATTGCATTGCATTGCATTGCATTGCTTTGCACTGCATTGCATTGCATTGCACTAACGATCTAACTTTGTGCACGAAAGAATAACATATAGGTTATGCACTTTTTGCATTTCATTGCACACCAGACCTAAATCATTCCCATGTTCATTAAAGAGATAACGTTTGTTGGTGCATTGCATTGCACTCGCGATGTAACGTTGTGCACTCAAGAATAACATATAGGTTATGCACTTTTTGCATTTCATTGCATTGCACACCAGAACTACCTCATTCCCATGTTGATTAAAGACATAACGTGTGTTGTTGCATTGTATTGCATTGCATTGCATTGCACTAACGATCTAACTTTGTGCACTGAAGAATAACATATAGGTTATGCACTTTTTGCATTGCATTGCATTGCATATGCACACTAGAACTTAACCATTCCCATGTTCATTAAAGAGATGGTATGTGTGTTGTTGCATTGCATTGCGCTAACGATCTAACGTTGTGCACTGAAGAATAACATATAGGTTATGCACTTTTCGCATTGCATTGCATTGCATACCAGACTACTAAATCATTCCCATGTTCATTAAAGAGATAACGTGTGTTGTTGCAATTGCATTGCATTTTATTGCACAAACGATTTAACGTTGTGCACTGAAGAAAAACATTTAGGTTATGCACTTTTTACATTGCATTGCATTGCACATCAGAACTAAATCATTCCCATGTTCATTAAAGAGATAATGTTTGTTGTTGCATTGCATTGCATTGCACAAATGATCTAACGTTGTGCTCTGAAGAATAACATATAGGTTATGCACTTTTCGCTTTGCATCATTGCACACCAGAAATAAATCATTCCCATGTTCTTTAAAGAGATGATATGTGTGTGGTTGCATTGCATTGCACTAGCGATGTAACGTTGTGCACTGAAGAATAACATATAGGTTATGCACTTTTTGCATTGCATTGCATTGCATACTAGAACTTAACTATTCCCATGTTCATTAAAGAGATGGTATTTGTGTTGTTGCATTGCATTGCACTAACGATCTAACGTTGTGCACTGAAGAATAACATATAGGTTATGCACTTTTTGCATTGCATTGCATTGCACACTAGAACTTAACCATTCCCATGTTCATTAAAGAGATGGTATTTGTGTTGTTGCATTGCATTGCACTAACGATCTAACGTTGTGCACTGAAGAATAACATATAGGTTATACACTTTTTGCATTGCATTGCACACTACAACTTAACCATTCCCATGTTCATTAAAGAGATAACATATGTGTTGTTGCATTGCACAAACGATCTAACGTTGTGCACTGAAGAATAACATATAGGTTATACACTTTTTGCATTGCATTGCACACTAGAACTTAACCATTCCCATGTTCATTAAAGAGATAACATGTGTGCTGTTGCATTGCATTGCACTAACGATCTAACGTTGTGCATTGAAGAATAACATATAGGCTATGCACTTCTTGCATTGCATTACACACCAGAAGTAACTCATTCCCAAACTACATTGCGTTTTGCTTTGAGGAAATACAATATGTGCTACTGCATTGCATTTCACACAAGATCAAACTTTGTGCATTGAAGAATAACATATAAGCTATGAGTGCATCACAAACATACAATAACTATCTCAACTATCTACATTCCACTGCATAAAATATCTAACTGATATAGTTAGATATAATAATAATACATTATTATTCAACGCTAATTCTTAGATCGTTTGTGCAATGCAACACTCATGTTATGTTTTCATTGCACATGAGGTATGAAGTAGTTTATTCTATGCATTGTAATGCAAGAGGTAAATGCAATAATTTCCCTTAAAAGAATAAATGAATAAGTTAGTTATTGTGCAATGCCAATGCACATATTTCATGTGTCAAATCAGGCCTACAGAGGTCCCTCTTGTCTTATATAACATCACAAGAAGTCAGTCTTGTATGTTTAGTAAGCCAGACAGTAGTCCATATTTGACTGATTGAACATATTTTTGGCAAAAGAGTCCTCAAAAGGTATTTTGTGTATATTATAAACTTATAGACTCCTTCTGATGTTAAATCAGCCATATAGAGGTGCATATTTGACCTATTGAACTTATTTCTGGTCAAATGGTCCTCAAAGGTTTTTAAACAAACTTATAGACTCCTTCTGATGTTACATCACCCATAAAAAAAAGTACATTTTTGACCTACTAAACATATTTCTGCCAAGAGACCATGAAACTTAACTTACTATACGTACATATTGACTTCTCGTGATGTTAACTCAGGCAAGGAGTAGTCGATATTTGACCGATTGAACACATTTTTGGCCAAAGAGGCCTCGAAATTTTTGTTTTTTTTACTCTTATAAATTTATAGACTCCTTCTGATGTTAAATCAGCCATATTTCAACTACTGAGAAAAAGAGTACTCGATCTTGAACTTTCTGTACATACTCTAGACATCTTCTGATGCTTCATAAGCCATTTAGAAGTCCATATCTGACCTGTTAAACTTATTTCTGGTCAATGGGTTCTTAAAAGGTTTTAAATATATATAATCTTATATAATATATAATACTTAAGCTATATAATCTTATAGACTAATTCTGATGTTAAATCAGCCATACAGAGGTCACTTTTTTACCTACTAAACATAATTCGGGCTAAAGAGTACTCAAACTTGAACTTTCTATACATACTTGTTGACTCCTTCTGATGTTGACCCAAGGAACATATTTCTAATATATAATACTTAAGCTATATAAAGTTATAGACTCCTGATAATAAATCAGCTATACAAAGGTCACCTTTTGACCTTCTGAACATATTTCAGGCCAAAGAGTTCTTGAACATTGTCTTGCTATACTACAGATTGACTTCTTGTGATGTTATATTAACCAGCCAGTGGTCTATTTTTGTACATATTTATGGCCAGAGTCCGTGAACATCAACTCACTATACATATAGACTGACTTCTCGTAATGTAAAATCGGCAAGCAATAGTCCATATTTGACTGATTGAAAAAAAATTTGACCAAAGAGTTCTCAAAAGGATTTTGTCTAAATGTATAAACTCCTTCTGATGTTAAATCAGCCATACAGAAGTCCATATTTGACCTTCTGAACATATTTCTGGCCAGAGACCTTGAACATTTACCTTACTATTTATATTTAATAGTAAGGTAAATTAAGTATATTTTACTATTTTAAAATAGTAAGTATATTTTTTGGCCAAAGAATCCTCAAAATGTTTTTTACTCTTAGAAACTCATAGACTCCTTCTGATGTTAAATCTGCCATACAGAAGTCCATATTTGACCCAAGGAATATATTTTTGGCCATCGAGTTCTCGATCTTGACCTTTCTATACATACTCATAGACTCCTTCTAATGTTACATAAGCCATATAGATATCCATATCTGACCTTTTGAACTTATTTCTGGTCATCAAAACTATATAAAGTTATAGACTCTTTCTGATGATAAATAAGCTATTCAGAGGTCCGCTTTTGACCTACTGAACATATTTCTGGCCAAAGAGTCCTAAATGATTAACACTATACATTCAGATTGATATCTTCGGATGTTATATCTTCCTGACAAAAGTCCATATTTGACATACTGAATTTTCTTCTGGCCAAGGAGTACTCGAAACTTGACCTTTCCATACAGACTTGTTGACTCTTTCTGATGTTACGTCAGACATACAGAATTCCATATTTGACCCAAGGAACATATTTCTTGCCAAAGAGTCTTCGATCTTGGGCTTTCTATACATACTCATAGACTCCTTCTTATGCTTCATAAGCCATATAGATGTCCATATCTGACCTTTTGAACTTATTTCTGGTCATCAAAAGTTTTTAAACTATATAAAGTTATAGACTCCTTTTGATGATAAATCAGCTATTCAGAGGTCCCCTTTTGACCTACTGAACATATTTCTGGCCAAAGAGTCCTCGATAATGGGATTTCTATACATACTCATAGACTCCTTCTGATGCTTCATAAGCCATATAGATGTCCATTTCTGACCTTTTGAACTTATTTGTGGTCAAAGTGTCCTAAAAAACATTCAAACTATATAAAGTTATAGACTCCTTTTGATGATAAATAAGCTATACAGAGGTCCCCTTTTGACCTACTGAACATATTTCTGGCCAAAGAGTCCTTGATCTTGGGGCTTTCTATACATACTCATAGACTCCTTCTGATGCTTCATAAGCCATATAGATGTCCATATCTGACCTTTTGAACTTATTTTTGGTCAAAGTGTCCTCAAAATATTTCAAACAATAGGAAGTTATAGACTCCTTTTGATGATAAATCAGCTATACAGAGGTCCCCTTTTGACCTCCAGAACATATTTCTGGCCAAAGAGTCCTCGATCTTATGCTTTCTATACATACTCATAGACTCCTTCTGATGCCTCATAAGCCATTTAGATGTCCATATCTGACCTTTTGAACTTATTTGTGGTCAAAGTGTCCTAAAAAAAATTCAAACTATATAAAGTTATAGACTCCTTTTGATGATAAGTCAGCTATACAGAGGTCCCCTTTTGACCTCCTGAACATGTTTCTGGCCAAAGAGTCCTCGATCTTGGGATTTCTATACATACTCATAGACTCCTTCTGGTGCTTCATAAGCCATATAGATGTCCATATCTGACCTTTTGAACTTATTTGTGGTCAAAGTGTCCTCAAAAGTTTTCAAACTATATAAAGTTATAGACTCCTTTTGATGATAAATCAGCTATACAGAGGTCCCCTTTTGAACTACTGAACATATTTCTGGCCAAAGAGTCCTTGATCTTGGGGCTTTCTATACATACTCATAGACTCCTTCTGATGATTCATAAGCCATATAGATGTCCATATCTGTCCTTTTGAACTTATTTGTGGTCAAAGTGTCCTAAAAAAACTTCAAACTATATAAAGTTATAGACTCCTTTTGATGATAAGTCAGCTATACAGAGGTCCCCTTTTGATCTCCTGAACATGTTTCTGGCCAAAGAGTCCTCGATCTTATGCTTTCTATACATACTCATAGACTCCTTCTGATGCCTCATAAGCCATATAGATGTCCATATCTGACCTTTTGAACTTATTTGTGGTCAAAGTGTCCTAACATTTTTTCAAACTATAGAAAGTTATAGACTCCTTTTGATGATAAATCAGCTATACAGAGGGCCCCTTTTTAACTACTGAACATATTTCTGGCCAAAGAGTCCTCGATCTTATGCTTTCTATACATACTCATAGATTCCTTCTGATGCTTCATAAGCCATATAGATGTCCATATCTGACCTTTTGAACTTATTTGTGGTCAAAGTGTCCTCAAAAGTTTTCAAACTATATAAAGTTATAGACTCCTTTTGATGATAAGTCAGCTATACAGAGGTCCCCTTTTGACCTCCTGAACATGTTTCTGGCCAAAGAGTCCTCGATCTTGGGATTTCTATACATACTCATAGACTCCTTCTGGTGCTTCATAAGCCATATAGATGTCCATATCTGACCTTTTGAACTTATTTGTGGTCAAAGTGTCCTAACATTTTTTCAAACTATAGAAAGTTATAGACTCCTTTTGATGATAAATCAGCTATACAGAGGGCCCCTTTTTAACTACTGAACATATTTCTGGCCAAAGAGTCCTCGATCTTATGCTTTCTATACATACTCATAGACTCCTTCTGGTGCTTCATAAGCCATATAGATGTCCATATCTGACCTTTTGAACTTATTTGTGGTCAAAGTGTCCTCAAAAGTTTTCAAACTATAGAAAGTTATAGACTCCTTTTGATGATAAATCAGCTATACAGAGGTCCCCTTTTGAACTACTGAACATATTTCTGGCCAAAGAGTCCTTGATCTTGGGGCTTTCTATACATACTCATAGACTCCTTCTGATGCTTCATAAGCCATATAGATGTCCATATCTGTCCTTTTGAACTTATTTGTGGTCAAAGTGTCCTAAAAAAAACTTCAAACTATATAAAGTTATAGACTCCTTTTGATGATAAATCAGCTATACAGAGGTCCCCTTTTGATCTCCTGAACATGTTTCTGGCCAAAGAGTCCTCAATCTTGGGCTTTCTATACATACTCATAGACTCCTTCTGATGCTTCATAAGCCATATAGATGTCCATATCTGACCTTTTGAACTTATTTGTGGTCAAAGTGTCCTAAAAAAAATTCAAACTATGTAAGTTATAGAATCCTTTTGATGATAACTCAGCTATACAGAGGTCCCATTTTGACCTCCTGAACATATTTCTGGCCAAAGAGTCCTTGATCTTGGGCTTTCTATTCATACTCATAGACTCCTTCTGATGCTTCATAAGCCATATAGATGTCCATATCTGACCTTTTGAACTTATTTGTGGTCAAAGTGTCCTCAAATTGTTTTTTTAACTATAGAAAGTTATAGACACCTTTTGATGATATATCAGCTATACAGAGGGCCCCTTTTGACCTATACTGAACATATTTCTGGCCAAAGAGTCCTAAAAGATTCACACTATACATTCAGACTGATATCTTCGGATGTTATATCATCCTGACAAAAGTCCATATTTGACCTACCGAATTTTTCTCTGACCAAGGAGTGAGTACTCGAAACTTGACCTTTTATATACTTGTTGACTCTTTCTGATGTTACGTCAGACATACAGAATTCCATATTTGACCCAAGGAACATATTTCTTGCCAAAGAGTCCTCGATCTTGGGCTTTCTATACATACTCATAGACTCCTTCTGATGCTTCATAAGCCATATAGATGTCCATATTGATGTCCTTTTGAACTTATTTCTGGTCAAAGTGTCCTCAAAATTTTTCAAACTATATAAAGTTATAGACTCCTTCTGATAAAAAAAGAGTCCTCAATCTTGAACTTTGCATTCTCACTCCTAGACTCCTTCTGATGGTTCATAAGCCACATATAGAATTCCATATTTGACCTACTGAACTTATTTCTGGTCAAATGGTCCTCAAAGGGTTTCTTATTATGTTAATTCAGCCATACAGAGGTTCCTATTTGAACTACTGAACACATTTTTGGCCAAAGAGTCTTTGAACATTAACTTTCTCTGCTTATTGACTTCTCTTAATAATACATTAGCCATACAAAAGTCCATATTTGACCTACTAATATATTTCTGGTCAAAGAGTCCCTGATCTTGACCTTTCTGTACATGCTCATTGACAGCTTCTGATGTTTCATCAGCCTGAAAGATGTCCATACTTGACCCATTGAATATATTTCTGACCATAGAGTCCTCGATCTTGAACTTTCTAAACATACTTGTAGACTTGTTAATTAATTATCTGCTATCCAATGTATTTGAACAGTAGTTCAAATTTTATATTTTGAACATATTTCTAGACATGAGACATGAGACTATTTGCTTTTACAATCCTTCTGATGTTTCATCAGCCATACAGTATAGTTCAAATTTGACCTATTGAACATTTCTATAACCAAAGTGTCCTCGATCTTGATCGTTCTATACATAATCATAGGCTTGTTCTGATGTTTCATCATTGAGATAGAAGTCAGTTATTGACCTACTGAACATATTTCTGGCAAAAGAATCATCAAAGTTTAACTTACTGTTCCTTCTCCTAGACTATTTTAGATTTTACATCCACCATACAGTAGTCCATATTTGACCAAGAGAACATATTTCTGGCCAAAAGAGTCGTCAAAAGGTATGTTTATATGCATTCTCATCGACTACTTTTGATGTTAAATCAACCATATTGTTAGTCCAAATTTGACCCATTGAACATATATCTGGCCAAAGAGACCTAGAACTTTAATTATCTATACATAATTACTATCTCTTTCTGATTTTTCATCACCCAGGCTATTATCCATATTTGACAATTGAACATATTTCTGGCTGGAAGAGTCCTTGATCTTTCTATACGTACTCATAGATAGTACGTTTCAGATAGTACTTCAGCCAAAAAATGATCCATAATTGACTACTAAACTCATTTCTGAGCGATGGGTTTATAATCTTGATTTCTCTATACATTGACTCCTTCTGATGTTACAATAGCAAAACATTATTGTATTGTATTGTATTGTATCAATATGACCTATTAAACCTATTTCTGACCAATGAGTCTATGAACATTTTTCAATACATACTCAATGACTCCTGATTTTACAACAGCAATATATAGTATTTCAAAATTTGATCAATTGAACATATTTCTGGCCAAAGAGACCTTGATCTTATTCTTTCTAGACATACTCCTTCTGATGTTTCATCAGCCAGATAATTGTCCACAATTGACCTACTGAACATTTTTCTGCCCGAAGAGTCTATGAACTTGAACTTTCTATACATAATCATTTACTTCTGATGTTTCTTCAGCCATAAAGTAGTCCAGATTTGACATGTTGAACATATTTCTGACCAAAGAGATTTTGATCTTGAACTTTCTATTCATAATTATAGACTCTTTCAGAAAGTTACATCGGACAGACAATTGTCCAAATTAATTATTAAACATATTTCTGGCCAACAAGTCCATGAACTTGAACATTCTGTACATGCTAACTGACTCCTTTTAGTGTTTCATCAGCCAGACATTAGTCCATAATTGACCTACTGAACATATTGCTGCCCGAAGAGTCTTGAACTTGAACTTTCTATATAGGCTCATTGACTCCTTCTGATGTTTCACAAGCAGACAATAGTCCATAATTGACCCTCTGAACATATTTTTAGTAAAAGAGTCCTCCGTCTTGAACTTTCTATAGATTCTCAGTGACTCCATATAGATAATTGACCCACTGAACATATTTCTACCTGAAGAGTCTTTGAACTTGAACTTTCTATTCATAATCTTCTTCCTCAATCTTTATTGACTTCTGATTCATCAGCCAGACAGCAGTCCATATTTGACCCACTAAACATATTTCTGGCAAAAGAGTCCTCGATCTTGAACCTTTTAAACATACTCATAGACTCTTTCTGGTGTTTCATCAGCCATGCAGTAGTTCTGATTTGACATAATGAACATATTTCTGACTGAAGAGTCCTCGATCTTGAACTTTCTATTCATACTTATAGACTCTTTCAGATAGTACATCGGCCAGACAATTGTAGATATTGACTATTGAAGTAAAAGAGTTGTCGATCTTGAACTTTCTATACATTCTCAGTGATGCCTTATTTTGTTTCTTTAGCCATACAGAATTCCAGATTTGACATGTTGAACATATTTCTGACTTGAAAATTTTGTACATGCTAATTGACTCCTTTTAGTGTTTCATCAGCCAGACAGTAGTCAATAATGGACCTACTGAAAATATTTCTGGTAAAAGAGTCCTCGATTTTGAACTTTCTATACATTCTCAGTGACGCCTTATTTTGTTTCTTTAGCCATAAAGTAGTTCAGATTTAACATGTTGAACATATTTCTGACTGGAGTCCTTGATCTTGAACTTTCTATTCACACTTATAGACTCCTTCAGATAGTACATCGGCCAAACAACTGTCCATAATGACTTTTATTTCTTTTTTTTCTGGCCAACGAGTCTATGTACTTGAACTTTCTATACATGCTCATTGACTTCTTTTAGTGCTTCATCAGCCAGAGAGTACTCCATAATTTACCTACTGAACATATTTCTAGTAAAAGAGTCCTCGATCTTGAACATTCTACATGCTCATTGACTCCTTATGCTGTTTCTTTCTACACATAGTCGTTTACTCCATCTGATGTTACATCAGCCATAAAGAAGTCCATAATTGACCCAAGGGACATATTTGTGGCCAATCTTGAACTTTCTATACATACTCATAGTCTCCTTCTGATTCTTCATAAGCCATATTTATGTCCATATTTATGACTTATTATTATTTCTGGTCAAAGGTTCCTCAAAAGTTTTTAAACTATGTAAAATTATAGACTCCATCTGATGATAAATCAGACCAAAAGAGGTCAAATTTTGACTCTTGAGTCAATATGTATAGAGAGTTAATGTTCAATGATTCTTTGGCCAAAAATATATTCAGAGGGTCACATACCTGTTAAAGTGATGTATCATCAGAAGAAGTCTATGAGTATTTAGTAAGTTAACTTGTGAGGACCTTTTTGCCAAAAATATTTTCAATTCGCCAGATATGGACATCTATATAGCTAATGAAGAATCAGAAAGAGTCAATGAGTATATATAAAATGGTCAAGTTGAGACTCTTTGACCAGAAAAAATTTCAGTATGTCAAATATGGACTTTTGTCATGATGATATAACATCCGAAGATATCAATCTGAATGTATAGTGTTAATCTTTAAGGACTCTTTGGCCAGTAATATTTTCAGACATCAGAAGGAGTCTATAGATTATGACAGACAAAATCCTTTTGAGAACTCTTTGGTCAAATTTTTTTTCAATCGGTCAAACATGGACAACTGCCTGCCTGGTTTGGCATTGCAAGAAGTCAGTCTATATTGTATAGTGAGTTAATGTTCACGGACTCTGGCCAGAAATATTTTCAGTAGGTCAAAAATAGACTACTGGCTGGTTAATATAACATCACAACAAGTCAATCTGTAGTCAAAAGTTCAAGCAAGATAATGTTCAAGAACTCTTTGGCCAGAAATATGTTCAAAAGGTCAAAAGGTGACCTTTGTATAGCTGATTTATCATCAGAAAGTGTTAACTTTATATAGTTTAAAAACTTTTGATGACCAGAAATAAGTTCAAAAGGTCAGATATGGATATCTATATGGCTTATGTAACATTAGAAGGAGTCTATGAGTATGTATAGAAAGGTCAAGATCGAGAACTCTATGGCCATAAATATATTCCTTGGGTCAAATATGGACTTCTGTATGGCCGATTTAACATCAGAAGGAGTTTATGAGTTTCTAAGAGTAAAAAAACATTTTGAGGATTCTTTGGCCAAAAACATGTTAAATCAGTCAAATATGGCTACAGTCTGGCTGACATAACATCACGAGAAGTCTTTATGGTAGGAGAAATATAAATAGTAAGGTAAATGTTCAAGGTCTCTGGCCAGAAATATGTTCAGAAGGTCAAAAATAGACTACTGGCTGGTTAATATAACATCACAACAAGTCAATCTGTAGTATAGCAAGATAATGTTCAAAAACTCTTTGGCCAGAAATATGTTCAGAAGGTGACCTTGGTATAGCTGATTTATTATCAGAAGGAGTCTATAACTTTATATAGTTTGAAAAATTTTGAGGACACTTTGACCAGAAATAAGTTCAAAAGGTCAGATATGGAAATCTATATGGCTTATGAAGAAGGAGTCTATGAGTATGTATAGAAAGCCCAAGATCGAGGACTCTTTGGCCAGAAATATGTTCTGGAGGTCAAAAGGGGACCTCTGTATAGCTGATTTATCATCAAAAGGAGTCTATAACTTTATATAGTTTTAATTTTTTTATGACACTTTGACAACAAATAAGTTCAAAAGGTCAGATATGGACATCTATATGGCTTATGAAGCAAAAAAAGGAGTCTATGAGTATGTATAGAAATCCAAATATCGAGGAATCTTTGGCCAGAAATATGTTCAGTAGGTCAAAAGGGGACCTCTGAATAGCTGATTTATCATCAGAAAGAGTCTATAACTTTATATAGTTTAAAAAATTTGATGACCAGAAATAAGTTCAAAAGGTCAGATATGGACATCTATATGGCTTATGAAGCATCAGAAGGAGTCTATGAGTATGTATAGAAAGCCCAAGATCAAGGACTCTTTGGCCAGAAATATGTTCAGGAGGTCAAAAGGGGCCCTCTGTATAGCTGATTTATCATCAAAAGGAGTCTATAACTTTATATAGTTTGAAAAAATGTTAGGACACTTTGACCACAAATAAGTTCAAAAGGTCAGATATGGACATCTATATGGCTTATGAAGCATCAGAAGGCGTCTATGAGTATGTATAGAAAGCCCAAGACCAAGGACTCTTTGGCCAGAAATATGTTCAGGAGGTCAAAATGGAACCTCTGTATAGCTGAGTTATCATCAAAAGGATTCTATAACTTACATAGTTTGAATTTTTTTTAGGACACTTTGACCACAAATAAGTTCAAAAGGTCAGATATGGACATCTATATGGCTTATGAAGCATCAGAAGGAGTCTATGAGTATGTATAGAAAGCCCAAGATCAAGGACTCTTTGGCCAGAAAAATGTTCTGGAGGTCAAACGGGGACCTCTGTATATCTGATTTATCATCAAAAGTAGTCTATAACTTTATATAGTTAGAATTTTTTTTAGGACACTTTGACCACAAATAAGTTCAAAATGTCAGATATGGACATCTATATGGCTTATGAGGCATCAGAACGAGTCTATATGTATAGAAAGCCCAAGATCAAGGACTCTTTGGCCAGAAATATGTTTAGGAGGTCAAAAGGGGACCTCTGTATAGCTGATTTATCATCTAAAGGAGTCTATAACTTTATATAGTTTGAAAAATTTTGAGGACACTTTGACCACAAATAAGTTCAAAAGGTCAGATAGGGAAATCTATATGGCTTATGAAGCATCAGAAGGAGTCTATGAGTATGTATAGAAAACGCAAGATCGAGGACTCTTTGGCCAGAAATATGTTCAGGAGGTCAAAAGGGGACCTCTGTATAGCTGATTTATCATCAAAAGGAGTCTATAACTTTATATAGTTT
The DNA here is from genome assembly GCF_949319135.1 of Squalius cephalus. Taxonomy (NCBI): domain Eukaryota; kingdom Metazoa; phylum Chordata; class Actinopteri; order Cypriniformes; family Leuciscidae; genus Squalius; species Squalius cephalus. Next base: position 4,481,942 of record NC_137134.1, read on the forward strand.
GAATTTGTTTTAGGACACTTTGACCAGAAATAAGTTCAAAAGGTCAGATATGGACATCTATATGGCTTATGAGGCATCAGAAGGAGTCTATGAGTATGTATAGAAAGCCCAAGATCGAGGACTCTTTGGCCAGAAATATGTTCTGGAGGTCAAAATGGGACCTCTGTATAGCTGAGTTATCATCAAAAGGAGTCTATAACTTTATATAGTTTGAAAAAAATGTTAGGACACTTTGACCACAAATGAGTTCAAAAGGTCAGAAATGGACATCTATATGGCTTATGAAGCACCAGAAGAGGTCTATGAGTATGTATAGAAAACGCAAGATCGAGGACTCTTTGGCCAGAAATATGTTCTGGAGGTCAAAAGGGGACCTCTGTATAGCTGAGTTATCATCAAAAGGAGTATATAACTTTATATAGTTTGAATTTTTTTATGACACTTTGACCACAAGTAAGTTCAAAAGGTCAGATATGGACATCTATATGGCTTATGAAGCACCAGAAGGAGTCTATGAGTATGTATAGAAAGCCCAAGATCAAGGACTCTTTGGCCAGAAATATGTTCAGTAGGCCAAAAGGGGACCTCTGTATAGCTGACTTATCATCAAAAAGAGTCTATAACTTTATATAGTTTAAAAAATTTGATGACCAGAAATAAGTTCAAAAGGTCAGATATGGACATCTATATGGCTTATGAAGCACCAGAAGGAGTCTATGAGTATGTATAGAAAGCCCAATATCGAGGACTCTTTGGCCAGAAATATGTTCAGTAGGCCAAAAGGGGACCTCTGTATAGCTGACTTATCATCAAAAGGAGTCTATAACTTTATATAGTTTGAATTTTTTTATGACACTTTGACCACAAATAAGTTCAAAAGGTCAGATATGGACATCTATATGGCTTATGAAGCATCAGAAGGAGTCTATGAGTATGTATAGAAAGCATAAGATCGAGGACTCTTTGGCCAGAAATATGTTCAGTAGTTCAAAAGGGGACCTCTATGTAGCTGATTTATCATCAAAAGGAGTCTATAACTTTATATAGTTTGAAAAATTTTGAGGACACTTTGACCACAAATAAGTTCAAAAGGTCAGATATGGACATCTATTTGGCTTATGAAGCATCAGAAGGAGTCTATGAGTATGTATAGAAATCCCAATATCGAGGACTCTTTGGCCAGAAACATGTTCAGGAGATCAAAAGGGGACCTCTGTATAGCTGACTTATCATCAAAAGGAGTCTATAACTTTATATAGTTTGAATTTTTTTTAGGAAACTTTGACCACAAATAAGTTCAAAAGGTCGGATATGGACATCTATATGGCTTATGAAGCATCAGAAGGAGTCTATGAGTATGTATAGAAAGCATAACATCGAGGACTCTTTGGCCAGAAACATGTTCAGGAGGTCAAAAGCTCTGTATAGCTGACATCATCAAAAGGAGTCTATAACTTTATATAGTTTGAATTTTTTTTAGGACACTTTGACCACAAATAAGTTCAAAAGGTCGGATATGGACATCTATATGGCTTATGAAGCATCAGAAGGAGTCTATGAGTATGTATAGAAAGCACAAGATCGAGGACTCTTTGGCCAGAAATATGTTCAGTAGTTCAAAAGGGGACCTCTGTATAGCTGATTTATCATCAAAAGGAGTCTATAACTTTCTATAGTTTGAAAAAATGTTAGGACACTTTGACCACAAATAAATTCAAAAGGTCAGATATGGACATCTATATGGCTTATGAGGCATCAGAAGGAGTCTATATGTATAGAAAGCCCAAGATCAAGGACTCTTTGGCCAGAAATATGTTCAGGAGGTCAAAAGGGGACCTCTGTATAGCTGAGTTATCATCAAAAGGAGTCTATAACTTTATATAGTTTGAATTTTTTTTATGACACTTTGACCACAAATAAGTTCAAAAGGTCAGATATGGACATATATATGGCTTATGAATCACCAGAAGGAGTCTATGAGTATGTATAGAAAGCATAAGATCGAGGACTATTTGGCCAGAAACATGTTCAGGAGGTCAAAAGGGGACCTCTGTATAGCTGATTTATCATCAAAAGGAGTCTATAACTTTATATAGTTTGAATTTTTTTTAGGACACTTTGACCACAAATAAGTTCAAAAGGTCAGATATGGACATCTATATGGCTTATGAAGCACCAGAAGGAGTCTATGAGTATGTATAGAAATCCCAAGATCGAGGACTCTTTGGCCAGAAACATGTTCAGGAGGTCAAAAGGTCCTCTGTATAGCTGACTTATAATCAAAAGGAGTCTATAACTTTATATAGTTTGAATTTTTTTTTAGGATACTTTGACCACAAATAAGTTCAAAAGGTCAGATATGGACATCTATATGGCTTATGAGGCATCAGAAGGAATCTATGAGTATGTATAGAAAGCATAAGATCGAGGACTCTTTGGCCAGAAATATGTTCAGTAGTTCAAAAGGGGACCTCTGTATAGCTGATTTATCATCAAAAGGAGTCTATAAACTTTATATAGTTTGAAAACTTTTCAGGACACTTTGACCACAAATAAGTTCAAAATGTCAGATATGGAAATCTATATGGCTTATGAAGCATCAGAAGGAGTCTAGAAGTATGTATAGAAAGCCCAAGATCGAAGACTCTTTGGCCAGAAATATGTTCTGGAGGTCAAACGGGGACCTCTGTATATCTGATTTATCATCAAAAGTAGTCTATAACTTTATATAGTTTGAATTTTTTTTAGGACACTTTGACCACAAATAAGTTCAAAAGGTCAGATATGGACATCTATATGGCTTATGAGGCATCAGAAGGAGTCTATATGTATAGAAAGCCCAAGATCAAGGACTCTTTGGCCAGAAATATGTTTAGGAGGTCAAAAGGGGACCTCTGTATAGCTGATTTATCATCTAAAGGAGTCTATAACTTTATATAGTTTGAAAAATGTTGAGGACACTTTGACCACAAATAAGTTCAAAAGGTCAGATATGGAAATCTATATGGCTTATGAAGCATCAGAAGGAGTCTATGAGTATGTATAGAAAACGCAAGATCGAGGACTCTTTGGCCAGAAATATGTTCAGGAGGTCAAAAGGGGACCTCTGTATAGCTGATTTATCATCAAAAGGAGTCTATAACTTTATATAGTTTGAATTTTTTTTAGGACACTTTCACCACAAATAAGTTCAAAAGGTCAGATATGGACATCTATATGGCTTATGAGGCATCAGAAGGAGTCTATGAGTATGTATAGAAAGCCCAAGATCGAGGACTCTTTGGCCAGAAATATGTTCTGGAGGTCAAAAGGGGACCTCTGTATAGCTGAGTTATCATCAAAAGGAGTATATAACTTTATATAGTTTGAATTTTTTTATGACACTTTGACCACAAGTAAGTTCAAAAGGTCAGATATGGACATCTATATGGCTTATGAAGCACCAGAAGGAGTCTATGAGTATGTATAGAAAGCCCAAGATCAAGGACTCTTTGGCCAGAAATATGTTCAGTAGGCCAAAAGGGGACCTCTGTATAGCTGACTTATCATCAAAAAGAGTCTATAACTTTATATAGTTTAAAAAATTTGATGACCAGAAATAAGTTCAAAAGGTCAGATATGGACATCTATATGGCTTATGAAGCACCAGAAGGAGTCTATGAGTATGTATAGAAAGCCCAATATCGAGGACTCTTTGGCCAGAAATATGTTCAGTAGGCCAAAAGGGGACCTCTGTATAGCTGACTTATCATCAAAAGGAGTCTATAACTTTATATAGTTTGAATTTTTTTATGACACTTTGACCACAAATAAGTTCAAAAGGTCAGATATGGACATCTATATGGCTTATGAAGCATCAGAAGGAGTCTATGAGTATGTATAGAAAGCATAAGATCGAGGACTCTTTGGCCAGAAATATGTTCAGTAGTTCAAAAGGGGACCTCTATGTAGCTGATTTATCATCAAAAGGAGTCTATAACTTTATATAGTTTGAAAAATTTTGAGGACACTTTGACCACAAATAAGTTCAAAAGGTCAGATATGGACATCTATTTGGCTTATGAAGCATCAGAAGGAGTCTATGAGTATGTATAGAAATCCCAATATCGAGGACTCTTTGGCCAGAAACATGTTCAGGAGATCAAAAGGGGACCTCTGTATAGCTGACTTATCATCAAAAGGAGTCTATAACTTTATATAGTTTGAATTTTTTTTAGGAAACTTTGACCACAAATAAGTTCAAAAGGTCGGATATGGACATCTATATGGCTTATGAAGCATCAGAAGGAGTCTATGAGTATGTATAGAAAGCATAACATCGAGGACTCTTTGGCCAGAAACATGTTCAGGAGGTCAAAAGCTCTGTATAGCTGACATCATCAAAAGGAGTCTATAACTTTATATAGTTTGAATTTTTTTTAGGACACTTTGACCACAAATAAGTTCAAAAGGTCGGATATGGACATCTATATGGCTTATGAAGCATCAGAAGGAGTCTATGAGTATGTATAGAAAGCACAAGATCGAGGACTCTTTGGCCAGAAATATGTTCAGTAGTTCAAAAGGGGACCTCTGTATAGCTGATTTATCATCAAAAGGAGTCTATAACTTTCTATAGTTTGAAAAAATGTTAGGACACTTTGACCACAAATAAATTCAAAAGGTCAGATATGGACATCTATATGGCTTATGAGGCATCAGAAGGAGTCTATATGTATAGAAAGCCCAAGATCAAGGACTCTTTGGCCAGAAATATGTTCAGGAGGTCAAAAGGGGACCTCTGTATAGCTGAGTTATCATCAAAAGGAGTCTATAACTTTATATAGTTTGAATTTTTTTTATGACACTTTGACCACAAATAAGTTCAAAAGGTCAGATATGGACATATATATGGCTTATGAATCACCAGAAGGAGTCTATGAGTATGTATAGAAAGCATAAGATCGAGGACTATTTGGCCAGAAACATGTTCAGGAGGTCAAAAGGGGACCTCTGTATAGCTGATTTATCATCAAAAGGAGTCTATAACTTTATATAGTTTGAATTTTTTTTAGGACACTTTGACCACAAATAAGTTCAAAAGGTCAGATATGGACATCTATATGGCTTATGAAGCACCAGAAGGAGTCTATGAGTATGTATAGAAATCCCAAGATCGAGGACTCTTTGGCCAGAAACATGTTCAGGAGGTCAAAAGGTCCTCTGTATAGCTGACTTATAATCAAAAGGAGTCTATAACTTTATATAGTTTGAATTTTTTTTTAGGATACTTTGACCACAAATAAGTTCAAAAGGTCAGATATGGACATCTATATGGCTTATGAGGCATCAGAAGGAATCTATGAGTATGTATAGAAAGCATAAGATCGAGGACTCTTTGGCCAGAAATATGTTCAGTAGTTCAAAAGGGGACCTCTGTATAGCTGATTTATCATCAAAAGGAGTCTATAAACTTTATATAGTTTGAAAACTTTTCAGGACACTTTGACCACAAATAAGTTCAAAATGTCAGATATGGAAATCTATATGGCTTATGAAGCATCAGAAGGAGTCTAGAAGTATGTATAGAAAGCCCAAGATCGAAGACTCTTTGGCCAGAAATATGTTCTGGAGGTCAAACGGGGACCTCTGTATATCTGATTTATCATCAAAAGTAGTCTATAACTTTATATAGTTTGAATTTTTTTTAGGACACTTTGACCACAAATAAGTTCAAAAGGTCAGATATGGACATCTATATGGCTTATGAGGCATCAGAAGGAGTCTATATGTATAGAAAGCCCAAGATCAAGGACTCTTTGGCCAGAAATATGTTTAGGAGGTCAAAAGGGGACCTCTGTATAGCTGATTTATCATCTAAAGGAGTCTATAACTTTATATAGTTTGAAAAATGTTGAGGACACTTTGACCACAAATAAGTTCAAAAGGTCAGATATGGAAATCTATATGGCTTATGAAGCATCAGAAGGAGTCTATGAGTATGTATAGAAAACGCAAGATCGAGGACTCTTTGGCCAGAAATATGTTCAGGAGGTCAAAAGGGGACCTCTGTATAGCTGATTTATCATCAAAAGGAGTCTATAACTTTATATAGTTTGAATTTTTTTTAGGACACTTTCACCACAAATAAGTTCAAAAGGTCAGATATGGACATCTATATGGCTTATGAGGCATCAGAAGGAGTCTATGAGTATGTATAGAAAGCCCAAGATCGAGGACTCTTTGGCCAGAAATATGTTCTGGAGGTCAAAATGGGACCTCTGTATAGCTGAGTTATCATCAAAAGGAGTCTATAACTTTATATAGTTTGAAAAAATGTTAGGACACTTTGACCACAAATGAGTTCAAAAGGTCAGAAATGGACATCTATATGGCTTATGAAGCACCAGAAGAGGTCTATGAGTATGTATAGAAAACGCAAGATCGAGGACTCTTTGGCCAGAAATATGTTCAGTAGGTCAAAAGGGGACCTCTGAATAGCTGATTTATCATCAAAAGGAGTCCATAACTTTCTATAGTTTGAAAACTTTTCAGGACACTTTGACCACAAATAAGTTCAAAATGTCAGATATGGAAATCTATATGGCTTATGAAGCATCAGAAGGAGTCTAGAAGTATGTATAGAAAGCCCAAGATCGAAGACTCTTTGGCCAGAAATATGTTCTGGAGGTCAAACGGGGACCTCTGTATATCTGATTTATCATCAAAAGTAGTCTATAACTTTATATAGTTTGAATTTTTTTTAGGACACTTTGACCACAAATAAGTTCAAAAGGTCAGATATGGACATCTATATGGCTTATGAGGCATCAGAAGGAGTCTATATGTATAGAAAGCCCAAGATCAAGGACTCTTTGGCCAGAAATATGTTTAGGATGTCAAAAGGGGACCTCTGTATAGCTGATTTATCATCAAAAGGAGTCTATAACTTTATATAGTTTGAAAAATTTTGAGGACACTTTGACCACAAATAAGTTCAAAAGGTCAGATATGGAAATCTATATGGCTTATGAAGCATCAGAAGGAGTCTATGAGTATGTATAGAAAACGCAAGATCGAGGACTCTTTGGCCAGAAATATGTTCAGGAGGTCAAAAGGGGACCTCTGTATAGCTGATTTATCATCAAAAGGAGTCTATAACTTTATATAGTTTGAATTTTTTGTAGGACACTTTGACCACAAATAAGTTCAAAAGGTCAGATATGGACATCTATATGGCTTATGAGGCATCAGAAGGAGTCTATGAGTATGTATAGAAAGCCCAAGATCGAGGACTCTTTGGCCAGAAATATGTTCTGGAGGTCAAAAGGGGACCTCTGTATAGCTGAGTTATCATCAAAAGGAGTCTATAACTTTATATAGTTTGAAAAAATGTTAGGACACTTTGACCACAAATGAGTTCAAAAGGTCAGAAATGGACATCTATATGGCTTATGAAGCACCAGAAGAGGTCTATGAGTATGTATAGAAAACGCAAGATCGAGGACTCTTTGGCCAGAAATATGTTCAGGAGGTCAAAAGGGGACCTCTGTATAGCTGAGTTATCATCAAAAGGAGTCTATAACTTTATATAGTTTGAATTTTTTTTATGACACTTTGACCACAAATAAGTTCAAAAGGTCAGATATGGACATCTATATGGCTTATGAATCACCAGAAGGAGTCTATGAGTATGTATAGAAAGCATAAGATCGAGGACTCTTTGGCCAGAAATATGTTCTGTAGTTCAAAAGGGGACCTCTGTATAGCTGATTTATCATCAAAAGGAGTCTATAACTTTATATAGTTTGAATTTTTTTATGACACTTTGACCACAAATAAGTTCAAAAGGTCAGATATGGACATCTATATGGCTTATGAAGCACCAGAAGGAGTCTATGAGTATGTATAGAAATCCCAATATCGAGGACTCTTTGGCCAGAAATATGTTCAGTAGGTCAAAAGGGGACCTCTGAATAGCTGATTTATCATCAGAAAGAGTCTATAACTTTATATAGTTTAAAAAATTTGATGACCAGAAATAAGTTCAAAAGGTCAGATATGGACATCTATATGGCTTATGAAGCATCAGAAGGAGTCTATGAGTATGTATAGAAAGCCCAAGATCAAGGACTCTTTGGCCAGAAATATGTACAGGAGGTCAAAAGGGGACCTCTGTATAGCTGATTTATCATCAAAAGGAGTCTATAACTTTCTATTGTTTGAAATATTTTGAGGACACTTTGACCACAAATAAGTTCAAAAGGTCAGATATGGACATCTATATGGCTTATGAAGCATCAGAAGAAATCTATGAGTATGTATAGAAAGCATAAGATCAAGGACTCTTTGGCCAGAAACATGTTCAGGAGGTCAAAAGGGGACCTCTGTATAGCTGATTTATCATCAAAAGGAGTCTATAACTTTATATAGTTTGAATTTTTTTTTAGAAAACTTTGACCACAAATAAGTTCAAAAGGTCAGATATGGACATCTATATGGCTTATGAGGCATCAGAAGGAATCTATGAGTATGTATAGAAAGCATAAGATCGAGGACTCTTTGGCCAGAAATATGTTCAGTAGTTCAAAAGGGGACCTCTGTGTAGCTGATTTATCATCAAAAGGAGTCTATAAACTTTATATAGTTTGAAAAAATGTTAGGACACTTTGACCACAAATAAGTTCAAAAGGTCAGATATGGACATCTATATGGCTTATGAAGCACCAGAAGGAGTCTATGAGTATGTATAGAAATCCCAATATCGAGGACTCTTTGGCCAGAAACATGTTCAGGAGATCAAAAGGGGACTTCTGTATAGCTGACTTATCATCAAAAGGAGTCTATAACTTTATATAGTTTGAATTTTTTTATGACACTTTGACCACAAATAAGTTCAAAAGGTCAGATATAGAAATCTATATGGCTTATGAAGCACCAGAAGGAGTCTATGAGTATGTATAGAAAGCCCCAAGATCAAGGACTCTTTGGCCAGAAATATGTTCAGTAGGTCAAAAGGGGACCTCTGTATAGCTGACTTATCATCAAAAGGAGTCTATAACTTTATATAGTTTGAATTTTTTTTAGGAAACTTTGACCACAAATAAGTTCAAAAGGTCAGATATGGACATCTATATGGCTTATGAGGCATCAGAAGGAGTCTATGAGTATGTATAGAAAGCACAAGATCGAGGACTCTTTGGCCAGAAATATGTTCAGTAGTTCAAAAGGGGACCTCTGTATAGCTGATTTATCATCAAAAGGAGTCTATAACTTTCTATAGTTTGAAAAAATGTTAGGACACTTTGACCACAAATAAATTCAAAAGGTCAGATATGGACATCTATATGGCTTATGAAGCACCAGAAGGAGTCTATGAGTATGTATAGAAAGCATAACATCGAGGACTCTTTGGCCAGAAATATGTTCAGTAGGTCAAAAGGGGACCTCTGAATAGCTGATTTATCATCAGAAAGAGTCTATAACTTTATATAGATTAAAAAATTTGATGACCAGAAATAAGTTCAAAAGGTCAGATATGGACATCTATATGGCTTATGAAGCACCAGAAGGAGTCTATGAGTATGTATAGAAATCCCAATATCGAGGACTCTTTGGCCAGAAACATGTTCAGGAGATCAAAAGGGGACCTCTGTATAGCTGACTTATCATCAAAAGGAGTCTATAACTTTATATAGGTTGAATTTTTTTATGACACTTTGACCACAAATAAGTTCAAAAGGTCAGATATGGACATCTATATGGCTTATGAGGCATCAGAAGGAGTCTATGAGTATATATAGAAAGCATAAGATCGAGGACTCTTTGGCCAGAAATATGTTCAGTAGTTCAAAAGGGGACCTCTGTATAGCTGATTTATCATCAAAAGGAGTCTATAACTTTATATAGTTTGAATTTTTTTTAGGACACTTTGACCACAAATAAGTTCAAAAGGTCAGATATGGACATCTATATGGCTTATGAAGCACCAGAAGGAGTCTATGAGTATGTATAGAAATCCCAAGATCGAGGACTCTTTGGCCAGAAACATGTTCAGGAGGTCAAAAGGTCCTCTGTATAGCTGACTTATAATCAAAAGGAGTCTATAACTTTATATAGTTTGAATTTTTTTTAGGATACTTTGACCACAAATAAGTTCAAAAGGTCAGATATGGACATCTATATGGCTTATGAGGCATCAGAAGGAATCTATGAGTATGTATAGAAAGCATAAGATCGAGGACTCTTTGGCCAGAAATATGTTCAGTAGTTCAAAAGGGGACCTCTGTATAGCTGATTTATCATCAAAAGGAGTCTATAAACTTTATATAGTTTGAAAACTTTTCAGGACACTTTGACCACAAATAAGTTCAAAATGTCAGATATGGAAATCTATATGGCTTATGAAGCATCAGAAGGAGTCTAGAAGTATGTATAGAAAGCCCAAGATCGAAGACTCTTTGGCCAGAAATATGTTCTGGAGGTCAAACGGGGACCTCTGTATATCTGATTTATCATCAAAAGTAGTCTATAACTTTATATAGTTTGAATTTTTTTTAGGACACTTTGACCACAAATAAGTTCAAAAGGTCAGATATGGACATCTATATGGCTTATGAGGCATCAGAAGGAGTCTATATGTATAGAAAGCCCAAGATCAAGGACTCTTTGGCCAGAAATATGTTTAGGAGGTCAAAAGGGGACCTCTGTATAGCTGATTTATCATCTAAAGGAGTCTATAACTTTATATAGTTTGAAAAATGTTGAGGACACTTTGACCACAAATAAGTTCAAAAGGTCAGATATGGAAATCTATATGGCTTATGAAGCATCAGAAGGAGTCTATGAGTATGTATAGAAAACGCAAGATCGAGGACTCTTTGGCCAGAAATATGTTCAGGAGGTCAAAAGGGGACCTCTGTATAGCTGATTTATCATCAAAAGGAGTCTATAACTTTATATAGTTTGAATTTTTTTTAGGACACTTTGACCACAAATGAGTTCAAAAGGTCAGAAATGGACATCTATATGGCTTATGAAGCACCAGAAGGAGTCTATGAGTATGTATAGAAAGCCCAAGATCGAGGACTCTTTGGCCAGAAATATGTTCTGGAGGTCAAAATGGGACCTCTGTATAGCTGAGTTATCATCAAAAGGAGTCTATAACTTTATATAGTTTGAAAAAATGTCAGGACACTTTGACCACAAATGAGTTCAAAAGGTCAGAAATGGACATCTATATGGCTTATGAAGCACCAGAAGAGGTCTATGAGTATGTATAGAAAACGCAAGATCGAGGACTCTTTGGCCAGAAATATGTTCAGGAGGTCAAAAGGGGACCTCTGTATAGCTGAGTTATCATCAAAAGGAGTCTATAACTTTATATAGTTTGAATTTTTTTTATGACACTTTGACCACAAATAAGTTCAAAAGGTCAGATATGGACATCTATATGGCTTATGAATCACCAGAAGGAGTCTATGAGTATGTATAGAAAGCATAAGATCGAGGACTCTTTGGCCAGAAATATGTTCAGTAGTTCAAAAGGGGACCTCTGTATAGCTGATTTATCATCAAAAGGAGTCTATAACTTTATATAGTTTGAATTTTTTTTTATGACACTTTGACCACAAATAAGTTCAAAAGGTCAGATATGGACATCTATATGGCTTATGAAGCACCAGAAGGAGTCTATGAGTATGTATAGAAAGCCCAAGATCGAAGACTCTTTGGCCAGAAATATGTTCTGGAGGTCAAACGGGGACCTCTGTATATCTGATTTATCATCAAAAGTAGTCTATAACTTTATATAGTTTGAATTTTTTTTAGGACACTTTGACCACAAATAAGTTCAAAAGGTCAGATATGGACATCTATATGGCTTATGAGGCATCAGAAGGAGTCTATATGTATAGAAAGCCCAAGATCAAGGACTCTTTGGCCAGAAATATGTTTAGGAGGTCAAAAGGGGACCTCTGTATAGCTGATTTATCATCTAAAGGAGTCTATAACTTTATATAGTTTGAAAAATTTTGAGGACACTTTGACCACAAATAAGTTCAGAAGGTCAGATATGGAAATCTATATGGCTTATGAAGCATCAGAAGGAGTCTATGAGTATGTATAGAAAACGCAAAATCGAGGACTCTTTGGCCAGAAATATGTTCAGTAGGTCAGAAGGGGCCCTCTGTATAGCTGATTTATCATCAAAAGGAGTCTATAACTTTATATAGTTTGAATTTTTTGTAGGACACTTTGACCACAAATAAGTTCAAAAGGTCAGATATGGACATCTATATGGCTTATGAGGCATCAGAAGGAGTCTATGAGTATGTATAGAAAGCCCAAGATCGAGGACTCTTTGGCCAGAAATATGTTCTGGAGGTCAAAATGGGACCTCTGTATAGCTGAGTTATCATCAAAAGGAGTCTATAACTTTATATAGTTTGAAAAAATGTTAGGACACTTTGACCACAAATGAGTTCAAAAGGTCAGAAATGGACATCTATATGGCTTATGAAGCACCAGAAGAGGTCTATGAGTATGTATAGAGAACGCAAGATCGAGGACTCTTTGGCCAGAAATATGTTCAGGAGGTCAAAAGGGGACCTCTGTATAGCTGAGTTATCATCAAAAGGAGTCTATAACTTTATATAGTTTGAATTTTTTTTATGACACTTTGACCACAAATAAGTTCAAAAGGTCAGATATGGACATATATATGGCTTATGAATCACCAGAAGGAGTCTATGAGTATGTATAGAAAGCATAAGATCGAGGACTATTTGGCCAGAAACATGTTCAGTAGATCAAAAGGGGACCTCTGTATAGCTGATTTATCATCAAAAGGAGTCTATAAACTTTATATAGTTTGAAAAAATGTTAGGACACTTTGACCACAAATAAGTTCAAAAGGTCAGATATGGACATCTATATGGCTTATGAAGCATCAGAAGGAGTCTATGAGTATGTATAGAAATCCCAAGATCGAGGACTCTTTGGCCAGAAACATGTTCAGGAGGTCAAAAGGTCCTCTGTATAGCTGACTTATAATCAAAAGGAGTCTATAACTTTATATAGTTTGAATTTTTTTTAGGATACTTTGACCACAAATAAGTTCAAAAGGTCAGATATGGACATCTATATGGCTTATGAGGCATCAGAAGGAATCTATGAGTATGTATAGAAAGCATAAGATCGAGGACTCTTTGGCCAGAAATATGTTCAGTAGTTCAAAAGGGGACCTCTGTATAGCTGATTTATCATCAAAAGGAGTCTATAAACTTTATATAGTTTGAAAAAATGTTAGGACACTTTGACCACAAATAAGTTCAAAAGGTCAGATATGGACATCTATATGGCTTATGAAGCACCAGGAGTCTATGAGTATGTATAGAAATCCCAATATCGAGGACTCTTTGGCCAGAAACATGTTCAGGAGATCAAAAGGGGACCTCTGTATAGCTGACTTATCATCAAAAGGAGTCTATAACTTTATATAGTTTGAATTTTTTTTGACACTTTGACCACAAATAAGTTCAAAAGGTCAGATATGGACATCTATATGGCTTATGAAGCATCAGAAGTAGTCTATGAGTATGTATAGAAAGCCCCAAGATCAAGGACTCTTTGGCCAGAAATATGTTCAGTAGGTCAAAAGGGGACCTCTGTATAGCTGATTTATCATCAAAAGGAGTCTATAACTTTATATAGTTAGAATTTTTTTTAGGAAACTTTGACCACAAATAAGTTCAAAAGGTCAGATATGGAAATCTATATGGCTTATGAAGCATCAGAAGGAGTCTATGAGTATGTATAGAAAGCCCAAGATCGAGGACTCTTTGGCCAAAAATATGTTCTGGAGGTCAAACGGGGACCTCTGTATAGCTGATTTATCATCAAAAGGAGTCCATAACTTTCTATAGTTTGAAAACTTTTCAGGACACTTTGACCACAAATAAGTTCAAAATGTCAGATATGGAAATCTATATGGCTTATGAAGCATCAGAAGTAGTCTATGAGTATGTATAGAAAGCCCCAAGATCAAGGACTCTTTGGCCAGAAATATGTTCAGTAGGTCAAAAGGGGACCTCTATATAGCTGATTTATCATCAAAAGGAGTCTATAACTTTATATAGTTTGAATTTTTTTTAGGAAACTTTGACCACAAATAAGTTCAAAAGGTCGGATATGGACATCTATATGGCTTATGAAGCATCAGAAGGAGTCTATGAGTATGTATAGAAAGCATAAGATCGAGGACTCTTTGGCCAGAAATATGTTCAGTAGGTCAAAAGGGGACCTCTATATAGCTGATTTATCATCAAAAGGAGTCTATAACTTTATATAGTTTGAATTTTTTTTAGGAAACTTTGACCACAAATAAGTTCAAAAGGTCGGATATGGACATCTATATGGCTTATGAAGCATCAGAAGGAGTCTATGAGTATGTATAGAAAGCACAAGATCGAGGACTCTTTGGCCAGAAATATGTTCAGTAGTTCAAAAGGGGACCTCTGTATAGCTGATTTATCATCAAAAGGAGTCTATAACTTTCTATAGTTTGAAAAAATGTTAGGACACTTTGACCACAAATAAATTCAAAAGGTCAGATATGGACATCTATATGGCTTATGAGGCATCAGAAGGAGTCTATATGTATAGAAAGCCCAAGATCAAGGACTCTTTGGCCAGAAATATGTTTAGGAGGTCAAAAGGGGACCTCTGTATAGCTGATTTATCATCTAAAGGAGTCTATAACTTTATATAGTTTGAAAAATTTTGAGGACACTTTGACCACAAATAAGTTCAAAAGGTCAGATATGGAAATCTATATGGCTTATGAAGCATCAGAAGGAGTCTATGAGTATGTATAGAAAACGCAAGATCGAGGACTCTTTGGCCAGAAATATGTTCAGGAGGTCAAAAGGGGACCTCTGTATAGCTGAGTTATCATCAAAAGGAGTCTATAACTTTATATAGTTTGAAAAAATGTTAGGACACTTTGACCACAAATAAGATCGAGGACTCTTTGGCCAGAAATATGTTCAGGAGGTCAAAAGGGGACCTCTGTATAGCTGATTTATCATCAAAAGGAGTCTATAACTTTATATAGTTTGAATTTTTTTTAGGACACTTTGACCACAGATAAGTTCAAAAGGTCAGATATGGACATCTATATGGCTTATGAATCACCAGAAGGAGTCTATGAGTATGTATAGAAAGCATAAGATCGAGGACTCTTTGGCCAGAAATATGTTCAGTAGTTCAAAAGGGGACCTCTGAATAGCTGATTTATCATCAAAAGGAGTCTATAACTTTATATAGTTTGAATTTTTTTATGACACTTTGACCACAAATAAGTTCAAAAGGTCAGATATGGACATCTATATGGCTTATGAAGCACCAGAAGGAGTCTATGAGTATGTATAGAAATCCCAATATCGAGGACTCTTTGGCCAGAAATATGTTCAGTAGGTGTCAAAAGGGGACCTCTGAATAGCTGATTTATCATCAGAAAGAGTCTATAACTTTATATAGTTTAAAAAATTTGATGACCAGAAATAAGTTCAAAAGGTCAGATATGGACATCTATATGGCTTATGAAGCATCAGAAGGAATCTATGAGTATGTATAGAAAGCCCAAGATCGAGGACTCTTAGGCCAGAATTATGTTCATGAGTTCAAAAGGGGCCCTCTGTATAGCTGATTTATCATCAAAAGGAGTCTATAACTTTATATAGTTTGAAAAAATGTTAGGACACTTTGACCACAAATAAGTTCAAAAGGTCAGATATGGACATCTATATGGCTTATGAAGCATCAGAAGGCGTCTATGAGTATGTATAGAAAGCCCAAGACCAAGGACTCTTTGGCCAGAAATATGTTCAGGAGGTCAAAATGGAACCTCTGTATAGCTGATTTCATCAAAAGGATTCTATAACTTACATAGTTTGAATTTTTTTTAGGACACTTTGACCACAAATAAGTTCAAAAGGTCAGATATGGACATCTATATGGCTTATGAAGCACCAGAAGGAGTCTATGAGGTATGTATAGAAAGCATAACATCGAGGACTCTTTGGCCAGAAATATGTTCAGTAGTTCAAAAGGGGCCCTCTGTATAGCTGACTTATCATCAAAAGGAGTCTATAACTTTATATAGTTTGAATTTTTTTAGGACACTTTGACCAGAAATAAGTTCAAAAGGTCAGATATGGACATCTATATGGCTTATGAGGCATCAGAAGGAGTCTATGAGTATGTTTAGAAAGCATAAGATCGAGGACTCTTTGGCCAGAAATATGTTCAGTAGTTCAAAAGGGGCCCTCTGTATAGCTGATTTATCATCAAAAGGAGTCTATAACTTTCTATAGTTTGAAAAAATGTTAGGACACTTTGGCCACAAATAAGTTCAAAAGGTCAGATATGGACTTCTATATGGCTTATGAAGCACCAGAAGGAGTCTATGAGTATGTATAGAAAGCCCCAAGATCGAGGACTCTTTGGCCAGAAACATGTTCAGGAGGTCAAAAGGGGACCTCTGTATAGCTGACATCATCAAAAGGAGTCTATAACTTTATATAGTTTGAATTTTTTTTAGGACACGTTGACCACAAATAAGTTCAAAAGGTCAGATATGGACATCTATATGGCTTATGAGGCATCAGAAGGAGTCTATGAGTATGTATAGAAAGCATAAGATCGAGGACTCTTTGGCCAAAAACATGTTAAATCAGTCAAATATGGCTACAGTCTGGCTGACATAACATCAAGAGAAGTCTTTATTGTAGGAGAAATATAAATAGTAAGGTAAATGTTCAAGGTCTCTGGCCAGAAATATGTTCAGAAGGTCAAATATGGACTTCTGTATGGCTGATTTAACATCAGAAGGAGTTTATACATTTAGACAAAATCCTTTTGAGAACTCTTTGGTCAAATTTTTTTTCAATCAGTCAAATATGGACTACTGTCTGCCTGATTTTACATTACGAGAAGTCAGTCTATATGTATAGTGAGTTGATGTTCACGGACTCTGGCCATAAATATGTACAGTAGGTCAAAAATAGACCACTGGCTGGTTAATATAACATCACAAGAAGTCAGTCTGTAGTATAGCAAGACAATGTTCAAGAACTCTTTGGCCTGAAATATGTTCAGAAGGTCAAAAGGTGACCTTTGTATAGCTGATTTATTATCAGAAGGAGTCTATAACTTTATCTAGCTTAAGTATTATATATTAGAAATATGTTCCTTGGGTCACATATGGACTGAGGTAAAAAAAAGTGACCTCTGTATGGCTGATTTAACATCAGAATTAGTCTATAAGATTATATAGTTTAAGTATTATATATTATATAAGATTATATAGATTTAAAACCTTTTAAGGACCCATTGACCAGAAATAAGTTTAACAGGTCAGATATGGACTTCTAAATGGCTTATGAAGTATCAGAAGATGTCTAGAGTATGTACAGAAAGTTCAAGATCGAGTACTCTTTTTCCCAGTAGTTGAAATATGGCTGATTTAACATCAGAAGGAGTCTATAAATTTATAAGAGTAAAAAAAAAAAACATTTCGAGGCCTCTTTGGCCAAAAATGTGTTCAATCGGTCAAATATCGACTACTCCTTGCCTGAGTTAACATCACGAGAAGTCAATATGTACGTATAGTAAGTTAAGTTTCATGGTCTCTTGGCAGAAATATGTTTAGTAGGTCAAAAATGTACTTTTTTTTTATGGGTGATGTAACATCAGAAGGAGTCTATAAGTTTGTTTAAAAACCTTTGAGGACCCTTTGACCAGAAATAAGTTCAATAGGTCAAATATGCACCTCTATATGGCTGATTTAACATCAGAAGGAGTCTATAAGTTTATAATATACACAAAATACCTTTTGAGGACTCTTTTGCCAAAAATATGTTCAATCAGTCAAATATGGACTACTGTCTGGCTTACTAAACATACAAGACTAACTTCTTGTGATGTTATTTAAGACAAGAGGGAAAAATATTATTTTAAGGGAAATTATTGCATTTACCTCTTGCATTACAATGCATAGAATAAACTACTTCATACCTCATGTGCAATGAAAACATAACATGAGTGTTGCATTGCACAAACGATCTAAGAATTAGCGTTGAATAATAATGTATTATTATTATATCTAACTATATCAGTTAGATATTTTATGCAGTGGAATGTAGATAGTTGAGATAGTTATTGTATGTTTGTGATGCACTCATAGCTTATGTGTTATTCTTCAATGCACAAAGTTTGATCTTGTGTGAAATGCAATGCAGTAGCACATATTGTATTTCCTCAAAGCAAAACGCAATGTAGTTTGAGAATGAGTTACTTCTGGTGTGTAATGCAATGCAAGAAGTGCATAGCCTATATGTTATTCTTCAATGCACAACGTTAGATCGTTAGTGCAATGCAATGCAATGAATGCACCAACAAACGTTATCTCTTTAATAAACATGGGAATGATTTAGGTCTGGTGTGCAATGAAATGCAAAAAGTGCATAACCTATATGTTATTCTTTCGTGCACAAAGTTAGATCGTTAGTGCAATGCAATGCAATGCAATGCAGTGCAAAGCAATGCAATGCAATGCAATGCAATGCAACAACACACATATCATCTCTATAATGAACTTGGGAATGATTTTGTTCTGGTGTACAATGCAATGCGAAAAGAGCATAACCTATATGTTATTTTTTTAGTGCACAACGTTAGATCGTTAGTGCAATGCAATGCAGTGCAAAGCAATGCAATGCAATGTTATTCTTCAGTGCACAACGTTAGATCGTTAGTGCAATGCAATGCAACAACACACATACCATCTCTTTAATGAACATGGGAATGGTTAAGTTCTAGTGTGCAATGCAATGCAATGCGAAAAGAGCATAACCTATATGTTATTTTTCAGTGCACAACGTTAGATCGTTAGTGCAATGCAATGCAGTGCAAAGCAATGCAATGCAATGTTATTCTTCAGTGCACAACGTTAGATCGTTAGTGCAATGCAATGCAACAACACACATACCATCTCTTTAATGAACATGGGAATGGTTAAGTTCTAGTGTGCAATGCAATGCAATGCGAAAAGAGCATAACCTATATGTTATTTTTCAGTGCACAACGTTAGATCGTTAGTGCAATGCAATGCAATGCAATGCAACAACACACGTTATGTTTTTAATCAACATGGGAATGAGGTAGTTCTGGTGTGCAATGCAATGCAAAAAGTGCATAACATATGTTATTCTTCAATGCACAACGTTAGATCGTTAGTGCAATGCAATGCAACAGCACACATGTTATCTCTTTAATGAACATGGGAATGGTTAAGTTCTAGTGTGCAATGCAATGCAAAAAGTGTATAACCTATATGTTTTTCTTCAGTGCACAACGTTAGATCGTTTGTGCAATGCAACAACACATATGTTATCTCTTTAATGAACATGGGAATGGTTAAGTTGTAGTGTGCAATGCAATGCAAAAAGTGTATAACCTATATGTTATTCTTCAGTGCACAACGTTAGATCGTTAGTGCAATGCAATGCAACAACACACATATCATCTCTTAAAAGAACATGGGAATGATTTATTTCTGGTGTGCAATGCAATGCGAAAAGTGCATAACCTATATGTTATTCTTCAGAGCACAACGTTAGATCGTTTGTGCAATGCAATGCAATGCAACAACAAACATTATCTCTTTAATGAACATGGGAATGATTTAGTTCTGATGTGCAATGCAATGCAATGCAAAAAGTGCATAACCTATATGTTTTTCTTCAGTGCACAACGTTAGATCGTTTGTGCAATAAAATGCAATGCAATGCAACTGCAACAACACACGTTATCTCTTTAATGAACATGGGAATGATTTAGTAGTCTGGTATGCAATGCAATGCAATGCAATGCGAAAAGTGCATAACCTATATGTTATTCTTCAGTGCACAACGTTAGATCGTTAGTGCAATGCAATGCAACAACACATATACCATCTCTTTAATGAACATGGGAATGGTTAAGTTCTAGTGTGCAATGCAATGCAATGCAAAAAGTGCATAACCTATATGTTATTCTTCAGTGCAAGATCGTTAGTGCAATGCAATGCAATGCAATGCAGTACAAGGCATTGCAAATCAATGCAATGCAATGCAACAACACACGTTATGTCTTTAATCAACATGGGAATGAGGTAGTTCTGGTGTGCAATGCAATGAAATGCAAAAAGTGCATAACCTATATGTTATTCTTGAGTGCACAACGTTACATCGCTAGTGCAATGCAATGCAATGCAATGCACCAACAAACGTTATCTCTTTAATGAACATGGGAATGATTTAGGTCTGGTGTGCAATGAAATGCAAAAAGTGCATAACCTATATGTTATTCTTTCGTGCACAAAGTTAGATCGTTAGTGCAATGCAATGCAATGCAGTGCAAAGCAATGCAAAGCAATGCAATGCAATGCAATGCAATGCAATGCAATGCAATGCAACAACACACATATCATCTCTATAATGAACTTGGGAATGATTTTGTTCTGGTGTGCAATGCAATGCGAAAAGAGCATAACCTATATGTTATTTTTCAGTGCACAATGTTAGATCGTTAGTGCAATGCAATGCAGTGCAAAGCAATGCAATGATGCAAAGCAATGCAAAGCAATGCAAAGCAATGCAAAGCAATGCAAAGCAATGCAAAGCAATGCAAAGCAATGCAATACAACGCAATGCAACAGCACACATGTTATCTCTTTAATGAACATGGGAATGGTTAAGTTCTAGTGTGCAATGCAATGCAAAAAGTGTATAACCTATATGTTTTTCTTCAGTGCACAACGTTAGATCGTTTGTGCAATGCAACAACACATATGTTATCTCTTTAATGAACATGGGAATGGTTAAGTTGTAGTGTGCAATGCAATGCAAAAAGTGTATAACCTATATGTTATTCTTCAGTGCACAACGTTAGATCGTTAGTGCAATGCAATGCAACAACACACATATCATCTCTTAAAAGAACATGGGAATGATTTATTTCTGGTGTGCAATGCAATGCGAAAAGTGCATAACCTATATGTTATTCTTCAGAGCACAACGTTAGATCGTTTGTGCAATAAGATGCAATGCAATGCAATTGCAACAACACACGTTATCTCTTTAATGAACATGGGAATGATTTAGTAGTCTGGTATGCAATGCAATGCAATGCAATGCGAAAAGTGCATAACCTATATGTTATTCTTCAGTGCACAACGTTAGATCGTTAGTGCAATGCAATGCAACAACACATAAACCATCTCTTTAATGAACATGGGAATGGTTAAGATCTAGTGTGCAATGCAATGCAATGCAAAAAGTGCATAACCTATATGTTATTCTTCAGTGCAAGATCGTTAGTGCAATGCAATGCAATGCAATGCAATGCAATGCAATGCAATGCAGTACAAGGCATTGCAAATCAATGCAATGCAATGCAACAACACACGTTATGTCTTTAATCAACATGGGAATGAGGTAGTTCTGGTGTGCAATGCAATGAAATGCAAAAAGTGCATAACCTATATGTTATTCTTGAGTGCACAACGTTACATCGCTAGTGCAATGCAATGCAATGCAATGCACCAACAAACGTTATGTCTTTAATGAACATTGGAATGATTTAGTTCTGGTATGCAATGCAATGCAATGCAATGCAAAAAGTGCATAACCTATATGTTATTCTTTCGTGCACAAAGTTAGATCGTTAGTGCAATGCAATGCAATGCAGTGCAAAGCAATGCAATGCAATGCAATGCAATGCAATGCAACAACACACATATCATCTCTATAATGAACTTGGGAATGATTTTGTTCTGGTGTGCAATGCAATGCGAAAAGAGCATAACCTATATGTTATTTTTCAGTGCACAATGTTAGATCGTTAGTGCAATGCAATGCAGTGCAAAGCAATGCAATGATGCAAAGCAATGCAAAGCAATGCAAAGCAATGCAAAGCAATGCAAAGCAATGCAATACAACGCAATGCAACAACACACGTTATGTCTTTAATGAACATGGGAATGATTTAGTTCTGGTGTGCAATGCAATGCAATACGTGCATAACCTATATGTTATTCTTAAGTGCACAACGTTAGATCGTTAGTGCAATGCAATGCAATGCAATGCAATGCAGTGCAAAGCAATGCAAATAAATGCAATGCAATGCAATGCAATGCAATGCAATGCAATGCAACAACACACGTTATGTTTTTAATCAACATGGGAATGAGGTAGATCTGGTGTGCAATGCAATGCAAAAAGTGCATAACATATGTTATTCTTCAGTGCACAAAGTTAGTTCGTTAGTGCAATGCAATGCAGTGCAAAGCAATGCAAAGCAGTGCAATTCAATGTAATGCAATGCAATACATTGCATTGCAATGCAATGCAATACATTGCAATGCAGCAACACACGTTATGTCTTTAATAAACATGGGAATGATTTAGTTCTGGTGTGCAATGCAATGCAATACGTGCACAACGTTAGATCGTTAGTGCAATGCAATGCAGTGCAAAGCAATGCAAATCAATGCAATGCAATACAATGCAATGCAACAACACACGTTATGTCTTTAATGAACATGGGAATGATTTAGTTCTGGTGTGCAATGCAATGCAATGCGAAAAGTGCATAACCTATATGTTATTTTTCAGTGCACAACGTTAGATCTTTAGTGCAATGCAGTGCAAAGCAATGCAAATGAATGTAATGCAACGCAAATCATTCCATTGCAATACATTGCAATGCAATGCAATGCAATACAATGCAATGCAACAACACACGTTATGTCTTTAATGAACATTGGAATGATTTAGTTCTGGTATGCAATGCAATGCAATGCAATGCAAAAAGTGCATGACCTATATGTTATTCTTCAGTGCACAACGTTAGATCGTTAGTGCAATGCAATGCAAAGCAATGCAATGCAGTGCAAAGCAATGCAAATCAATGCAATGCAATACAGTGCAATGCAACAACACGTGTTACATCTTTAATGAACATGGGAATGATTTAGTTCTGGTGTGCAATGCAATGCAATGCAAGACGTGCATAGCCTATGTTATTCTTCAATGCACAACGTTAGATCTTTGGTGCAATGCAATGTAATGCAACAACAAACGTTATGTCTTTAATCAACATGGGAATGAGGTAGTTCATTTGTACAATGCAATGCAAAAAGTGCATAACCTATATGTTATTCTTCAGTGCACAACGTTAGATCGTTAGTGCAATGCAATGCAATGCAATGCAATGCATCAACACACATATCATCTCTATTATGAACATGGGAATGATTTAGTTCTGGTGTGCAATGCAATGCGAAATATGCATAACCTATAAGTTATTCTTCAGTGCACAACGTTAGATCGTTTGTGCAATGCAATTGCAACAACACATATGTTATCTCTTTAATGAACATGGGAATGAGTTAGTTCTGGTGTGCAATGCAATGCAAAGCAAGAAGTGCATAGCCTATGTTATTCTTCAATGCACAACGTTAGATCGTGTGTGCAATGCAATGCAATGCAACAACACACATTATCTTTGTAATGAACATGGGATCGAGTAGTTCTGTTGTGCAATGCAATGCAAGTAGTGCACAGACTATATGTTATTCTACACTGCACAACGTTAGACAGTTTGTGCAAAGCAACAACACATATGTTATCTCTCTAATGAACATGGCATTGAGTTAGTTTTGGTGTGCAATGCAATGCAATGCACGAAGTGCATAACCTATGTTTCTTTAATGATGCTCAACGTTAGATCGTTTGTGCAAAGCACATAATGTTATAAGAATGAGCTATACATAGGTACGCTTTTGACCTGCTGAACATATTTCTGGCCAAAGAGTCCTTAAAGATGTTATATCATCCTGACAAAGGTCCAAATTTGACACTGAATTTTTTTCTGTCCAAGGAGTACTCGAAACTTGACCTTACCATTTATACTCGTTGACTTTTTCTGATGTTACGTCAGCCATAAAGAAGTCCATATTTGACCCAAGGAACATATTTTTGGCCAAAGAGTCCTCGATCTTGGGCTTTCTATTCATATAGTCCAACTCCTTCTGATGCTTCATAAGCCACATAGATGTCCATATCTGACCTTTTGAAATTATTTCTGGTCAAAGTGTCCTCAAAATTTTTCAAACTATATAAAGTTATAGTCTCCTTCTGATGATAAATCAGCTATACAGAGGTCCCCTTTTGACCTCCTGAACATATTTCTGGCAAAAGAGTCCTCGATCTTGGGCTTTCTATACATACTCATAGACTCCTTCTGGTGCTTCATAAGCCATATAGATTTCCATATCTGACATTTTGAACTTATTTGTGGTCAAAGTGTCCTCAAAATTTTTCAAACTATGTAAGTTATAGACTCCTTTTGATGATAAATCAGCTATACAGAGGTCCCATTTTGACCTCCTGAACATATATCTGGCCAAAGAGTCCTTGATCTTGGGCTTTCTATACATACTCATAGACTCCTTCGATGCTTCATAAGCCATATAGATGTCCATATCTGACCTTTTGAACTTATTTGTGGTCAAAGTGTCCTAACATTTTTTCAAACTATAGAAAGTTATAGACTCCTTTTGATGATAAATCAGCTATACAGAGGGCCCCTTCTGACCTATTGAACATATTTCTAGCCAAAGAGTCCTAAAAGATTAACACTATACATTCAGACTGATATCTTCGGATGTTATATCATCCTGACAAAAGTCCATATTTGACCTACCGAATTTTTTTCTGGCCATGGAGTGAGTACTCGAAACTTGATCTTTCCATATGTACTTGTTGACTCTTTCTGATGTTACGTCAGACATACAGAATTCCATATTTGACCCAAGGAACATATTTCTGGCCAAAGAGACCTCTATCTTGGGCTTTCTATACATACTCATAGACTCCTTCTGATGCTTCATAAGCCATATAGATATCCATATATATCCTTTTGAACTTATTTCTTGTCAAAGTGTCCTAAAAAAAATTCAAACTATATAAAGTTATAGACTCCTTTTGATGATAAATCAGCTATACAGAGGTCCCATTTTGACCTCCTGAACATATTTCTGGCCAAAGAGTCCTTGATCTTGGGCTTTCTATACATACTTCATAAGCCATATAGATGTCCATATCTGACCTTTTGAACTTATTTGTGGTCAAAGTGTCCTAACATTTTTTCAAACTATAGAAAGTTATAGACTCCTTTTGATGATAAATCAGCTATACAGAGGGCCCCTTCTGACCTACTGAACATATTTCTGGCCAAAGAGTCCTAAAAGATTAACACTATACATTCAGACTGATATCTTCGGATGTTATATCATCCTGACAAAAGTCCATATTTGACCTACCGAATTTTTTTCTGGCCATGTACTCGAAACTTGAACTTTCCATATGTACTTGTTGACTCTTTCTGATGTTACGTCAGACATACAGAATTCCATATTTGACCCAAGGAACATATTTCTGGCCAAAGAGACCTCTATCTTGGGCTTTCTATACATACTCATAGACTCCTTCTGATGCTTCATAAGCCATATAGATGTCCATATCTGACCCTTTGAACTTATTTCTTGTCAAAGTGTCCTAAAAAAAATTAAAACTATATAAAGTTATAGACTCCTTTTGATGATAAGTCAGCTATACAGAGGTCCCCTTTTGACCTCCTGAACATATTTCTGGCCAAAGAGTCCTCGATCTTGGGCTTTCTATACATACTCATAGACTCCTTCTGATGCTTCATAAGCCATATAGATGTCCATATCTGACCTTTTGAACTTACTTGTGGTCAAAGTGTCCTAACATTTTTTCAAACTATATAAAGTTATAGAGTCCTTTTGATGATAAATCAGCTATACAGAGGGCCCCTTTTTACCTACTGAACATATTTCTGGCCAAATAGTCCTCGATCTTGGGCTTTCTATACATACTTATAGACTCCTTCTGGTGCTTCATAAGCCATATAGATGTCCATATCTGACAATTTGAACTTATTTGTGGTCAAAGTGTCCTCAAAATTTTTCAAACTATAGAAAGTTATAGACTCCTTTTGATGATAAATCAGCTATACAGAGGTCCCCTTTTGACCTCCTGAACATATTTCTGGCCAAAGAGTCCTCGATCTTGGGCTTTCTATACATACTCATAGACTCCTTCTGGTGATTCATAAGATATAGATTTCCATATCTGACCTTTTGAACTTATTTGTGGTCAAAGTGTCCTCAAGATTTTTCAAACTATATAAAGTTATAGACTCCTTTTGATGATAAATCAGCTATACAGAGGGCCCCTTTTGACCTACTGAACATATTTCTGGCCAAAGAGTCCTTGATCTTGGGCTTTCTATACATACTCATAGACGCCTTCTGATGCTTCATAAGCCATATAGATTTCCATATCTGACATTTTGAACTTATTTGTGGTCAAAGTGTCCTAAAAAAAATTCAAACTATGTAAGTTATAGAATCCTTTTGATGATAAATCAGCTATACAGAGGTCCCATTTTGACCTCCTGAACATATTTCTGGCCAAAGAGTCCTTGATCTTGGGCTTTCTATACATACTCATAGACGCCTTCGATACTTCATAAGCCATATAGATGTCCATATCTGACCTTTTGAACTTATTTGTGGTCAAAGTGTCCTAACATTTTTTCAAACTATATAAAGTGATAGACTCCTTTTGATGATAAATCAGCTATAAAGAGGTCCCCTGTTGACCTACTGAACATATTTCTGGCCAAAGAGTCCTCGATCTTGGGCTTTCTATTCATACTCATAGACTCCTTCTGATGCTTCTTAAGCCATATAGATTTC
Organism: Squalius cephalus; assembly: GCF_949319135.1. NCBI lineage: Eukaryota > Metazoa > Chordata > Actinopteri > Cypriniformes > Leuciscidae > Squalius > Squalius cephalus. The sequence goes on from NC_137134.1 coordinate 4,508,814, forward strand.
CATATCTGACCTTTTGAACTTATTTGTGGTCAAAGTGTCCTCAAAATTTTTCAAACTATAGAAAGTTATAGACTCCTTTTGATGATAAATCAGCTATACAGAGGTCCCTTTTTGACCTCCTGAACATGTTTCTGGCCAAAGAGTCCACGATCTTGGGCTTCCTATACATACTCATAGACTCCTTCTGATGCTTCATAAGCCATATAGATGTCCATATCTGACCTTTTGAACTCATTTGTGGTCAAAGTGTCCTCAAAATTTTTCAAAGTTATAGACTCCTTTTGATGATAAATCAGCTATACAGAGGTCCCCTTTTGACCTCCTGAACATATTTCTGGCCAAAGAGTCCACGATCTTGGGCTTCCTATACATACTCATAGACTCCTTCTGATGCTTCATAAGCCATATAGATGTCCATATCTGACCTTTTGAACTTACTTGTGGTCAAAGTGTCCTAACATTTTTTCAAACTATATAAAGTTATAGAGTCCTTTTGATGATAAATCAGCTATACAGAGGGCCCTTTTTGACCTCCTGAACATGTTTCTGGCCAAAGAGTCCACGATCTTGGGCTTCCTATACATACTCATAGACTCCTTCTGATGCTTCATAAGCCATATAGATGTCCATATCTGACCTTTTGAACTTACTTGTGGTCAAAGTGTCCTAACATTTTTTCAAACTATATAAAGTTATAGAGTCCTTTTGATGATAAATCAGCTATACAGAGGGCCCCTTTTGACCTACTGAACATATTTCTGGCCAAAGAGTCCTCGATCTTGGGCTTTCTATACATACTCATAGACTCCTTCTGATGCTTCATAAGCCATATAGATGTCCATATCTGACCTTTTGAACTCATTTGTGGTCAAAGTGTCCTCAAAAATTTTCAAAGTTATAGACTCCTTTTGATGATAAATCAGCTATACAGAGGTCCCCTTTTGACCTCCTGAACATATTTCTGGCCAAAGAGTCCACGATCTTGGGCTTCCTATACATACTTATAGACTCCTTCTGATGCTTCATAAGCCATATAGATGTCCATATCTGACCTTTTGAACTTACTTGTGGTCAAAGTGTCCTAACATTTTTTCAAACTATATAAAGTTATAGAGTCCTTTTGATGATAAATCAGCTATACAGAGGGCCCCTTTTGACCTACTGAACATATTTCTGGCCAAATAGTCCTCGATCTTGGGCTTTCTATACATACTTATAGACTCCTTCTGGTGCTTCATAAGCCATATAGATGTCCATATCTGACAATTTGAACTTATTTGTGGTCAAAGTGTCCTCAAAATTTTTCAAACTATAGAAAGTTATAGACTCCTTTTGATGATAAATCAGCTATACAGAGGTCCCCTTTTGACCTCCTAAACATATTTCTGGCCAAACAGTCCTTGATCTTGGGGCTTTCTATACATACTCATAGATTCCTTCTGATGCTTCATAAGCCATATAGATGTCCATATCTGACCCTTTGAACTTATTTGTGGTCAAAGTGTCCTAAAAAAAATTAAAACTATATAAAGTTATAGACTCCTTTTGATGATAAGTCAGCTATACAGAGGTCCCCTTTTGACCTCCTGAACATATTTCTGGCCAAAGAGTCCTCGATCTTGGGCTTTCTATACATACTCATAGACTCCTTCTGGTGATTCATAAGATATAGATTTCCATATCTGACCTTTTGAACTTATTTGTGGTCAAAGTGTCCTCAAAATTTTTCAAACTATAGAAAGTTATAGACTCCTTTTGATGATAAATCAGCAATACAAAGGTCCCCTTTTGACCTCCTGAGCATATTTCTGGCCAAAGAGTCCTTGATCTTGGGTTTTCTATACATGCTCATAGACTCCTTCTGGTGCTTCATAAGCCATATAGATTTCCATATCTGACCTTTTGAACTTATTTGTGGTCAAAGTGTCCTCAAAATTTTTCAAACTATATAAAGTTATAGACTCCTTTTGATGATAAATCAGCTATACAGAGGTCCCCTTTTGACCTCCAGAACATATTTCTGGCCAAAGAGTCCTTGATCTTGGGCTTTCTATACATACTCATAGACGCCTTCTGATACTTCATAAGCCATATAGATGTCCATATCTGACCTTTTGAACTTATTTGTGGTCAAAGTGTCCTAACATTTTTTCAAACTATATAAAGTGATAGACTCCTTTTGATGATAAATCAGCTATACAGAGGTCCCCTGTTGACCTACTGAACATATTTCTGGCCAAAGAGTCCTCGATCTTGGGCTTTCTATTCATACTCATAGACTCCTTCTGATGCTTCTTAAGCCATATAGATTTCCATATCTGACCTTTTGAACTTATTTGTGGTCAAAGTGTCCTCAAAATTTTTCAAACTATAGAAAGTTATAGACTCCTTTTGATGATAAATCAGCTATACAGAGGTCCCTTTTTGACCTCCTGAACATGTTTCTGGCCAAAGAGTCCACGATCTTGGGCTTCCTATACATACTCATAGACTCCTTCTGATGCTTCATAAGCCATATAGATGTCCATATCTGACCTTTTGAACTTATTTGTGGTCAAAGTGTCCTCAAAATTTTTCAAAGTTATAGACTCCTTTTGATGATAAATCAGCTATACAGAGGTCCCCTTTTGACCTCCTGAACATATTTCTGGCCAAAGAGTCCTCGATCTTGGGCTTTCTATACATACTCATAGACTCCTTCTGGTGCTTCATAAGCCATATAGATTTCCATATCTGACATTTTGAACTTATTTGTGGTCAAAGTGTCCTAAAAAAAAATTCAAACTATATAAAGTTATAGAATCCTTTTAATGATAAATCAGCTATACAGAGGTCCCATTTTGACCTCCTGAACATATTTCTGGCCAAAGAGTCCTTGATCTTGGGCTTCCTATACATACTCATAGACTCCTTCTGATGCTTCATAAGCCATATAGATGTCCATATCTGACCTTTTGAACTTATTTGTGGTCAAAGTGTCTCTCAAAATTTTTCAAAGTTATAGACTCCTTTTGATGATAAATCAACTATACAGAGGTCCCCTTTTGACCTCCTGAACATATTTCTGGCCAAAGAGTCCTCGATCTTGGGCTTTCTATACATACTCATAGACTCCTTCTGGTGCTTCATAAGCCATATAGATGTCCATATCTGACCTTTTGAACTTACTTGTGTTCAAAGTGTCCTAACATTTTTTCAAACTATATAAAGTTATAGAGTCCTTTTGATGATAAATCAGCTATACAGAGGGCCCCTTTTGACCTACTGAACATATTTCTGGCCAAATAGTCCTCGATCTTGGGCTTTCTATACATACGTATAGACTCCTTCTGGTGCTTCATAAGCCATATAGATGTCCATATCTGACAATTTGAACTTATTTGTGGTCAAAGTGTCCTCAAAATTTTTCAAACTATAGAAAGTTATAGACTCCTTTTGATGATAAATCAGCTATACAGAGGTCCCCTTTTGACCTACTGAACATATTTCTGGCCAAAGAGTCCTTGATCTTGGGGCTTTCTATACATACTCATAGATTCCTTCTGATGCTTCATAAGCCATATAGATGTCCATATCTGACCCTTTGAACTTATTTGTGGTCAAAGTGTCCTAAAAAAATTAAAACTATATAAAGTTATAGACTCCTTTTGATGATAAGTCAGCTATACAGAGGTCCCCTTTTGACCTCCTGAACATATTTCTGGCCAAAGAGTCCTCGATCTGGGGCTTTCTATACATACTCATAGACTCCTTCTGGTGATTCATAAGATATAGATTTCCATATCTGACCTTTTGAACTTATTTGTGGTCAAAGTGTCCTCAAAATTTTTCAAACTATAGAAAGTTATAGACTCCTTTTGATGATAAATCAGCAATACAAAGGTCCCCTTTTGACCTCCTGAGCATATTTCTGGCCAAAGAGTCCTTGATCTTGGGCTTTCTATACATGCTCATAGACTCCTTCTGGTGCTTCATAAGCCATATAGATTTCCATATCTGACCTTTTGAACTTATTTGTGGTCAAAGTGTCCTCAAAATTTTTCAAACTATAGAAAGTTATAGACTCCTTTTGATGATAAATCAGCTATACAGAGGTCCCTTTTTGACCTCCTGAACATGTTTCTGGCCAAAGAGTCCACGATCTTGGGCTTCCTATACATACTCAGACTCCTTCTGATGCTTCATAAGCCATATAGATGTCCATATCTGACCTTTTGAACTTATTTGTGGTCAAAGTGTCCTCAAAATTTTTCAAAGTTATAGACTCCTTTTGATGATAAATCAGCTATACAGAGGTCCCCTTTTGACCTCCTGAACATATTTCTGGCCAAAAAGTCCTCGATCTTGGGCTTTCTATACATACTCATAGACTCCTTCTGGTGCTTCATAAGCCATATAGATTTCCATATCTGACATTTTGAACTTATTTGTTGTCAAAGTGTCCTAAAAAAAATTCAAACTATGTAAGTTATAGAATCCTTTTGATGATAAATCAGCTATACAGAGGTCCCATTTTGACCTCCTGAACATATTTCTGGCCAAAGAGTCCTAAAAGATTAACACTATACATTCAGACTGATATCTTCGGATGTTATATCATCCTGACAAAAGTCCATATTTGACCTACCGAATTTTTTTCTGACCAAGGAGTGAGTACTCGAAACTTGACCTTTTCATATATACTTGTTGACTCTTTCTGATGTTACGTCAGACATACAGAATTCCATATTTGACCCAAGGAACATATTTCTTGCCAAAGAGTCCTCGATCTTGGGCTTTCTATACATACTCATAGACTCCTTCTGATGCTTCATAAGCCATATAGATGTCCATATCTATCCTTTTGAACTTATTTCTGGTCAAAGTGTCCTCAAAATTTTTCAAACTAAATAAAGTTATAGACTCCTTCTGATAAAAAAAGAGTCCTCAATCTTGAACTTTGCATTCTCACTCCTAGACTCCTTCTGATGGTTCATAAGCCACATATAGAATTCCATATTTGACCTACTGAACTTATTTCTGGTCAAATGGTCCTCAAAGGGTTTCTTATTATGTTAATTCAGCCATACAGAGGTTCCTATTTGAACTACTGAACACATTTTTGGCCAAAGAGTCTTTGAACATTAACTTTCTCTGCTTATTGACTTCTCTTAATAATACATTAGCCATACAAAAGTCCATATTTGACCTACTAATATATTTCTGGTCAAAGAGTCCCTGATCTTGACCTTTCTGTACATGCTCATTGACAGCTTCTGATGTTTCATCAGCTTGAAAGATGTCCATACTTGACCCATTGAATATATTTCTGACCATAGAGTCCTCGATCTTGAACTTTCTAAACATACTTGTAGACTTGTTAATTAATTATCTGCTATCCAATGTATTTGAACAGTAGTTCAAATTTTATATTTTGAACATGTTTCTAGACATGAGAATTGAATTGCTTTTACAATCCTTCTGATGTTTCATCAGCCATACAGTATAGTTCAAATTTGACCTATTGAACATTTCTATAACCAAAGTGTCCTCGATCTTGATCGTTCTATACATAATCATAGGCTTGTTCTGATGTTTCATCATTGAGACAGAAGTCAGTTATTGACCTACTGAACATATTTCTGGCCAAAAGAGTCGTCAAAAGGTATGTTTATATGCATTCTCATCGACTACTTTTGATGTTAAATCAACCATATTGTTAGTCCAAATTTGACCCATTGAACATATATCTGGCCAAAGAGACCTAGAACTTTAATTATCTATACATAATTACTATCTCCTTCTGATTTTTCATCACCTAGGCTATTATCCATATTTGACAATTGAACATATTTCTGGCTGGAAGAGTCCTTGATCTTTCTATACGTACTCATAGATAGTACGTTTCAGATAGTACTTCAGCCAAAAAATGATCCATAATTGACTACTAAACTCATTTCTGAGCGATGGGTTTATAATCTTGATTTCTCTATACATTGACTCCTTCTGATGTTACAATAGCAAAACATTATTGTATTGTATTGTATCAATATGACCTATTAAACCTATTTCTGACCAATGAGTCTATGAACATTTTTCAATACATACTCAATGACTCCTGATTTTACAACAGCAATATAGTATTTCAAAATTTGATCAATTGAACATATTTCTGGCCAAAGAGACCTTGATCTTATTCTTTCTATACATACTCCTTCTGATGTTTCATCAGCCAGATAATTGTCCACAATTGACCTACTGAACATTTTTCTGCCCGAAGAGTCTATGAACTTGAACTTTCTATACATAATCATTTACTTCTGATGTTTCTTCAGCCATACAGTAGTCCAGATTTGACATGTTGAACATATTTCTGACCAAAGAGATTTTGATCTTGAACTTTCTATTCATAATTATAGACTCTTTCAGAAAGTTACATCGGACAGACAATTGTCCATATTAATTATTAAACATATTTCTGGCCAACAAGTCCATGAACTTGAACATTCTGTACATGCTAACTGACTCCTTTTAGTGTTTCATCAGCCAGACATTAGTCCATAATTGACCTACTGAACATATTGCTGCCCGAAGAGTCTTGAACTTGAACTTTCTATATAGGCTCATTGACTCCTTCTGATGTTTCACAAGCAGACAATAGTCCATAATTGACCCTCTGAACATATTTATAGTAAAAGAGTCCTCTGTCTTGAACTTTCTATAGATTCTCAGTGACTCCATATAGATAATTGACCCACTGAACATATTTCTACCTGAAGAGTCTTTGAACTTGAACTTTCTATTCATAATCTTCTTCCTCAATCTTCATTGACTTCTGATTCATCAGCCAGACAGCAGTCCATATTTGACCCACTAAACATATTTCTGGCAAAAGAGTCCTCGATCTTGAACCTTTTAAACATACTCATAGACTCTTTCTGGTGTTTCATCAGCCATGCAGTAGTTCTGATTCGACATAATGAACATATTTCTGACCGAAGAGTCCTCGATCTTGAACTTTCTATTCATACTTATAGACTCTTTCAGATAGTACATCGGCCAAACAATTGTAGATATTGACTATTGAAGTAAAAGAATTCTCGATCTTGAACTTTCTATACATTCTCAGTGATGCCTTATTTTGTTTCTTTAGCCATACAGAATTCCAGATTTGACATGTTGAACATATTTCTGACTTGAAAATTTTGTACATGCTAATTGACTCCTTTTAGTGTTTCATCAGCCAGACAGTAGTCAATAATGGACCTACTGAAAATATTTCTGGTAAAAGAGTCCTCGATTTTGAACTTTCTATACATTCTCAGTGACGCCTTATTTTGTTTCTTTAGCCATAAAGTAGTTCAGATTTAACATGTTGAACATATTTCTGACTGAAGAGTCCTTGATCTTGAACTTTCTATTCACACTTATAGACTCCTTCAGATAGTACATCGGCCAGACAACTGTCCATAATGACTTTTTTTTTCTTTTTTTTCTGGCCAACGAGTCTATGTACTTGAACTTTCTATACATGCTCGTTGACTTCTTTTAGTGCTTCATCAGCCAGAGAGTACTCCATAATTTACCTACTGAACATATTTCTAGTAAAAGAGTCCTCGATCTTTAACATTCTACATGCTCATTGACTCCTTATGCTGTTTCTTTCTACACATAGTCGTTTACTCCATCTGATGTTACATCAGCCATAAAGAAGTCCATAATTGACCCAAGGGACATATTTGTGGCCAATCTTGAACTTGAACTATACATACTCATAGTCTCCTTCTGATTCTTCATAAGCCATATTTATGTCCATATTTATGACTTATTATTATTTCTGGTCAAAGGTTCCTCAAAAGTTTTTAAACTATGTAAAATTATAGACTCCATCTGATGATAAATCAGACCAAAAGAGGTCAAATTTTGACTCTTGAGTCAATATGTATAGAGAGTTAATGTTCAATGATTCTTTGGCCAAAAATATATTCAGAGGGTCACATACCTGTTTAAAGTGATGTATCATCAGAAGAAGTCTATGAGTATTTAGTAAGTTAACTTGTGAGGACCTTTTTGCCAAAAATATTTTCAATTCGCCAGATATGGACATCTATATAGCTAATGAAGAATCAGAAAGAGTCAATGAGTATATATAGAATGGTCAAGTTGAGACTCTTTGACCAGAAAAAATTTCAGTATGTCAAATATGGACTTTTGTCATGATGATATAACATCCGAAGATATCAATCTGAATGTATAGTGTTAATCTTTAAGGACTCTTTGGCCAGTAATATTTTCGGACATCAGAAGGAGTCTATAGATTATGACAGACAAAATACTTTTGAGAACTCTTTGGTCAAATTTTTTTTCAATCGGTCAAATATGGACTACTGCCTGCCTGGTTTGGCATTGCAAGAAGTCAGTCTATATTGTATAGTGAGTTAATGTTCACGGACTCTGGCCAGAAATATTTTCAGTAGGTCAAAAATAGACTACTGGCTGGTTAATATAACATCACAACAAGTCAATCTGTAGTCAAAAGTTCAAGCAAGATAATGTTCAAGAACTCTTTGGCCAGAAATATGTTCAAAAGGTCAAAAGGTGACCTTTGTATAGCTGATTTATCATCAGAAAGAGTTAACTTTATATAGTTTAAAAACTTTTGATGACCAGAAATAAGTTCAAAAGGTCAGATATGGATATCTATATGGCTTATGTAACATTAGAAGGAGTCTATGAGTATGTATAGAAAGGTCAAGATCGAGAACTCTATGGCCATAAATATATTCCTTGGGTCAAATATGGACTTCTGTATGGCCGATTTAACATCAGAAGGAGTTTATGAGTTTCTAAGAGTAAAAAAACATTTTGAGGATTCTTTGGCCAAAAACATGTTAAATCAGTCAAATATGGCTACAGTCTGGCTGACATAACATCACGAGAAGTCTTTATGGTAGGAGAAAAATAAATAGTAAGGTAAATGTTCAAGGTCTCTGGCCAGAAATATGTTCAGAAGGTCAAAAATAGACTACTGGCTGGTTAATATAACAACTGGCTGGTCAATCTGTAGTATAGCAAGATAATGTTCAAAAACTCTTTGGCCAGAAATATGTTCAGAAGGTCAAAAGGTGACCTTGGTATAGCTGATTTATTATCAGAAGGAGTCTATAACTTTATATAGTTTGAAAAATTTTGAGGACACTTTGACCAGAAATAAGTTCAAAAGGTCAGATATGGAAATCTATATGGCTTATGAAGAAGGAGTCTATGAGTATGTATAGAAAGCCCAAGATCGAGGACTCTTTGGCCAGAAATATGTTCTGGAGGTCAAAAGGGGACCTCTGTATAGCTGATTTATCATCAAAAGGAGTCTATAACTTTATATAGTTTTAATTTTTTTATGACACTTTGACCACAAATAAGTTCAAAAGGTCAGATATGGACATCTATATGGCTTATGAAGCACCAGAAGGAGTCTATGAGTATGTATAGAAATCCCAGTATCGAGGACTCTTTGGCCAGAAATATGTTCAGTAGGTCAAAAGGGGACCTCTGAATAGCTGATTTATCATCAGAAAGAGTCTATAACTTTATATAGTTTAAAAAATTTGATGACCAGAAATAAGTTCAAAAGGTCAGATATGGACATCTATATGGCTTATGAAGCATCAGAAGGAGTCTATGAGTATGTATAGAAAGCCCAAGATCAAGGACTCTTTGGCCAGAAATATGTTCAGGAGGTCAAAAGGGGCCCTCTGTATAGCTGATTTATCATCAAAAGGAGTCTATAACTTTATATAGTTTTAATTTTTTTATGACACTTTGACCAGAAATAAGTTCAAAAGGTCAGATATGGACATCTATATGGCTTATGAGGCATCAGAAGGAGTCTATGAGTATGTATAGAAATCCCAATATCGAGGACTCTTTGGCCAGAAATATGTTCAGTAGGTCAAAAGGGGACCTCTGAATAGCTGATTTATCATCAGAAAGAGTCTATAACTTTATATAGTTTAAAAAATTTGATGACCAGAAATAAGTTCAAAAGGTCAGATATGGACATCTATATGGCTTATGAAGCATCAGAAGGAGTCTATGAGTATGTATAGAAAGCCCAAGATCAAGGACTCTTTGGCCAGAAATATGTACAGGAGGTCAAAAGGGGACCTCTGTATAGCTGATTTATCATCAAAAGGAGTCTATAACTTTATATAGTTTGAATTTTTTTATGACACTTTGACCACAAATAAGTTCAAAAGGTCAGATATGGACATCTATATGGCTTATGAAGCACCAGAAGGAGTCTATGAGTATGTATAGAAATCCCAAGATCGAGGACTCTTTGGCCAGAAACATGTTCAGGAGGTCAAAAGGGGACCTCTGTATAGCTGACTTATCATCAAAAGGAGTCTATAACTTTATATAGTTTGAATTTTTTTTAGGATACTTTGACCACAAATAAGTTCAAAAGGTCAGATATGGACATCTATATGGCTTATGAAGCATCAGAAGGAGTCTATGAGTATGTATAGAAAGCATAAGATCGAGGACTCTTTGGCCAGAAATATGTTCAGTAGTTCAAAAGGGGACCTCTGTGTAGCTGATTTATCATCAAAAGGAGTCTATAACTTTGTATAGTTTGAATTTTTTTTTAGGACACTTTGACCACAAATAAGTTCAAAATGTCAGATATGGACATCTATATGGCTTATGAAGCACCAGAAGGAGTCTATGAGTATGTATAGAAATCCCAATATCGAGGACTCTTTGGCCAGAAACATGTTCAGGAGATCAAAAGGGGACCTCTGTATAGCTGATTTATCATCAAAAGGAGTCCATAACTTTCTATAGTTTGAAATTTTTTTAGGACACTTTGACCACAAATAAGTTCAAAAGGTCAGATATGGACATCTATATGGCTTATGAGGCATCAGAAGGAGTCTATGAGTATGTTTAGAAAGCATAAGATCGAGGACTCTTTGGCCAGAAATATGTTCATGAGTTCAAAAGGGGCCCTCTGTATAGCTGATTTATCATCAAAAGGAGTCTATAACTTTCTATAGTTTGAAAAAATGTTAGGACACTTTGACCACAAATAAGTTCAAAAGGTCAGATATGGACTTCTATATGGCTTATGAAGCAAAAGAAGGAGTCTATGAGTATGTATAGAAATCCAAATATCGAGGACTCTTTGGCCAGAAATATGTTCAGTAGGTCAAAAGGGGACCTCTGAATAGCTGATTTATCATCAGAAAGAGTCTATAACTTTATATAGTTTAAAAAATTTGATGACCAGAAATAAGTTCAAAAGGTCAGATATGGACTTCTATATGGCTTATGAAGCAAAAGAAGGAGTCTATGAGTATGTATAGAAATCCAAATATCGAGGACTCTTTGGCCAGAAATATGTTCAGTAGGTCAAAAGGGGACCTCTGAATAGCTGATTTATCATCAGAAAGAGTCTATAACTTTATATAGTTTAAAAAATTTGATGACCAGAAATAAGTTCAAAAGGTCAGATATGGACATCTATATGGCTTATGAGGCATCAGAAGGAGTCTATATGTATAGAAAGCCCAAGATCAAGGACTCTTTGGCCAGAAATATGTTCATGAGTTCAAAAGGGGCCCTCTGTATAGCTGATTTATCATCAAAAGGAGTCTATAACTTTCTATAGTTTGAAAAAATGTTAGGACACTTTGACCACAAATAAGTTCAAAAGGTCAGATATGGACTTCTATATGGCTTATGAAGCAAAAGAAGGAGTCTATGAGTATGTATAGAAATCCAAATATCGAGGACTCTTTGGCCAGAAATATGTTCAGTAGGTCAAAAGGGGACCTCTGAATAGCTGATTTATCATCAGAAAGAGTCTATAACTTTATATAGTTTAAAAAATTTGATGACCAGAAATAAGTTCAAAAGGTCAGATATGGACATCTATATGGCTTATGAAGCATCAGAAGGCGTCTATGAGTATGTATAGAAAGCCCAAGACCAAGGACTCTTTGGCCAGAAATATGTTCAGGAGGTCAAAATGGAACCTCTGTATAGCTGATTTCATCAAAAGGATTCTATAACTTACATAGTTTGAATTTTTTTTAGGACACTTTGACCACAAATAAGTTCAAAAGGTCAGATATGGACATCTATATGGCTTATGAAGCATCAGAAGGAGTCTATGAGTATGTATAGAAAGCCCAAGATCGAGGACTCTTTGGCCAGAAATATGTTCTGGAGGTCAAACGGGGACCTCTGTATATCTGATTTATCATCAATAGTAGTCTATAACTTTATATAGTTTGAATTTTTTTTAGGACACTTTGACCACAAATAAGTTCAAAAGGTCAGATATGGACATCTATATGGCTTATGAAGCATCAGAAGGCGTCTATGAGTATGTATAGAAAGCCCAAGACCAAGGACTCTTTGGCCAGAAATATGTTCAGGAGGTCAAAATGGAACCTCTGTATAGCTGATTTCATCAAAAGGATTCTATAACTTACATAGTTTGAATTTTTTTTAGGACACTTTGACCACAAATAAGTTCAAAAGGTCAGATATGGACATCTATATGGCTTATGAAGCATCAGAAGGAGTCTATGAGTATGTATAGAAAGCCCAAGATCGAGGACTCTTTGGCCAGAAATATGTTCTGGAGGTCAAACGGGGACCTCTGTATATCTGATTTATCATCAATAGTAGTCTATAACTTTATATAGTTAGAATTTTTTTTAGGACACTTTGACCACAAATAAGTTCAAAAGGTCAGATATGGACATCTATATGGCTTATGAGGCATCAGAAGGAGTCTATGAGTATGTATAGAAAGCCCAAGATCGAGGACTCTTTGGCCACAAATATGTTCTGGAGGTCAAAATGGGACCTCTGTATAGCTGAGTTATCATCAAAAGGAGTCTATAACTTTATATAGTTTGAAAAAATGTTAGGTCACTTTGACTACAAATGAGTTCAAAAGGTCAGAAATGGACATCTATATGGCTTATGAAGGACCAGAAGAGGTCTATGAGTATGTATAGAAAGCCCAAGATCGAGGACTCTTTGGCCAGAAATATGTTCAGGAGGTCAAACGGGGACCTCTGTATATCTGATTTATCATCAATAGTAGTCTATAACTTTATATAGTTAGAATTTATTTTAGGACACTTTGACCACAAATAAGTTCAAAAGGTCAGATATGGACATCTATATGGCTTATGAGGCATCAGAAGGAGTCTATGAGTATGTATAGAAAGCCCAAGATCGAGGACTCTTTGGCCACAAATATGTTCTGGAGGTCAAAATGGGACCTCTGTATAGCTGAGTTATCATCAAAAGGAGTCTATAACTTTATATAGTTTGAAAAAATGTTAGGTCACTTTGACTACAAATGAGTTCAAAAGGTCAGAAATGGACATCTATATGGCTTATGAAGGACCAGAAGAGGTCTATGAGTATGTATAGAAAGCCCAAGATCGAGGACTCTTTGGCCAGAAATATGTTCAGGAGGTCAAAAGGGGACCTCTGTATAGCTGAGTTATCATCAAAAGGAGTCTATAACTTTATATAGTTTGAATTTTTTTATGACACTTTGACCACAAATAAGTTCAAAAGGTCAGATATGGACATCTATATGGCTTATGAAGCACCAGAAGGAGTCTATGAGTATGTAAAGAAATCCCAATATCGAGGACTCTTTGGCCAGAAATATGTTCAGGAGGTCAAAAGGGGACCTCTGAATAGCTGATTTATCATCAAAAAGAGTCTATAACTTTATATAGTTTAAAAAATTTGATGACCAGAAATAAGTTCAAAAGGTCAGATATGGACATCTATATGGCTTATGAAGCATCAGAAGGAGTCTATGAGTATGTATAGAAAGCCCAAGATCAAGGACTCTTTGGCCAGAAATATGTACAGGAGGTCAAAAGGGGACCTCTGTATAGCTGATTTATCATCAAAAGGAGTCTATAACTTTATATAGTTTGAATTTTTTTATGACACTTTGACCACAAATAAGTTCAAAAGGTCAGATATGGACATCTATATGGCTTATGAAGCATCAGAAGGAGTCTATGAGTATGTATAGAAAGCATAAGATCAAGGACTCTTTGGCCAGAAATATGTACAGGAGGTCAAAAGGGGCCCTCTGTATAGCTGATTTATCATCAAAAGGAGTCTATAACTTTCTATAGTTTGAAAAAATGTTAGGACACTTTGACCACAAATAAATTCAAAAGGTCAGATATGGACATCTATATGGCTTATGAAGCACCAGAAGGAGTCTATGAGGTATGTATAGAAAGCATAACATCGAGGACTCTTTGGCCAGAAACATGTTCAGGAGGTCAAAAGGGGACCTCTGTATAGCTGACATCATCAAAAGGAGTCTATAACTTTATATAGTTTGAATTTTTTTTAGGACACTTTGACCACAAATAAGTTCAAAAGGTCAGATATGGACATCTATATGGCTTATGAGGCATCAGAAGGAGTCTATGAGTATGTATAGAAAGCATAAGATCGAGGACTCTTTGGCCAAAAACATGTTAAATCAGTCAAATATGGCTACAGTCTGGCTGACATAACATCAAGAGAAGTCTTTATGGTAGGAGAAATATAAATAGTAAGGTAAATGTTCAAGGTCTCTGGCCAGAAATATGTTCAGAAGGTCAAATATGGACTTCTGTATGGCTGATTTAACATCAGAAGGAGTTTATACATTTAGACAAAATCCTTTTGAGAACTCTTTGGTCAAATTTTTTTTCAATCAGTCAAATATGGACTACTGTCTGCCTGATTTTACATTACGAGAAGTCAGTCTATATGTATAGTGAGTTGATGTTCACGGACTCTGGCCATAAATATGTACAGTAGGTCAAAAATAGACCACTGGCTGGTTAATATAACATCACAAGAAGTCAGTCTGTAGTATAGCAAGACAATGTTCAAGAACTCTTTGGCCTGAAATATGTTCAGAAGGTCAAAAGGTGACCTTTGTATAGCTGATTTATTATCAGAAGGAGACTTTATATAGCTTAAGTATTATATATTAGAAATATGTTCCTTGGGTCACATATGGACTGAGGTAAAAAAAAGTGACCTCTGTATGGCTGATTTAACATCAGAATTAGTCTATAAGATTATATAGCTTAAGTATTATATATTATATAAGATTATATATATTTAAAACCTTTTAAGGACCCATTGACCAGAAATAAGTTTAACAGGTCAGATATGGACTTCTAAATGGCTTATGAAGTATCAGAAGATGTCTAGAGTATGTACAGAAAGTTCAAGATCGAGTACTCTTTTTCCCAGTAGTTGAAATATGGCTGATTTAACATCAGAAGGAGTCTATAAATTTATAAGAGTAAAAAAAACAAACATTTCGAGGCCTCTTTGGCCAAAAATGTGTTCAATCGGTCAAATATCGACTACTCCTTGCCTGAGTTAACATCACGAGAAGTCAATATGTACGTATAGTAAGTTAAGTTTCATGGTCTCTTGGCAGAAATATGTTTAGTAGGTCAAAAATGTACTTTTTTTTTATGGGTGATGTAACATCAGAAGGAGTCTATAAGTTTGTTTAAAAACCTTTGAGGACCCTTTGACCAGAAATAAGTTCAATAGGTCAAATATGCACCTCTATATGGCTGATTTAACATCAGAAGGAGTCTATAAGTTTATAATATACACAAAATACCTTTTGAGGACTCTTTTGCCAAAAATATGTTCAATCAGTCAAATATGGACTACTGTCTGGCTTACTAAACATACAAGACTAACTTCTTGTGATGTTATATAAGACAAGAGGGAAAAATATTCTTTTAAGGGAAATTATTGCATTTACCTCTTGCATTACAATGCATAGAATAAACTACTTCATACCTCATGTGCAATGAAAACATAACATGAGTGTTGCATTGCACAAACGATCTAAGAATTAGCGTTGAATAATAATGTATTATTATTATATCTAACTATATCAGTTAGATATTTTATGCAGTGGAATGTAGATAGTTGAGATAGTTATTGTATGTTTGTGATGCACTCATAGCTTATGTGTTATTCTTCAATGCACAAAGTTTGATCTTGTGTGAAATGCAATGCAGTAGCACATATTGTATTTCCTCAAAGCAAAACGCAATGTAGTTTGAGAATGAGTTACTTCTGGTGTGTAATGCAATGCAAGAAGTGCATAGCCTATATGTTATTCTTCAATGCACAACGTTAGATCGTTAGTGCAATGCAATGCAATGAATGCACCAACAAACGTTATCTCTTTAATGAACATGGGAATGATTTAGGTCTGGTGTGCAATGAAATGCAAAAAGTGCATAACCTATATGTTATTCTTTCGTGCACAAAGTTAGATCGTTAGTGCAATGCAATGCAATGCAATGCAATGCAACAACACACATATCATCTCTATAATGAACTTGGGAATGATTTTGTTCTGGTGTACAATGCAATGCGAAAAGAGCATAACCTATATGTTATTTTTTTAGTGCACAACGTTAGATCGTTAGTGCAATGCAATGCAGTGCAAAGCAATGCAATGCAATGTTATTCTTCAGTGCACAACGTTAGATCGTTAGTGCAATGCAATGCAACAACACACATACCATCTCTTTAATGAACATGGGAATGGTTAAGTTCTAGTGTGCAATGCAATGCAATGCGAAAAGAGCATAACCTATATGTTATTTTTCAGTGCACAACGTTAGATCGTTAGTGCAATGCAATGCAATGCAATGCAATGCAATGCAATGCAATGCAATGCAATGCAATGCAGTGCAAAGCAATGCAAATAAATGCAATGCAATGCAATGCAATGCAACAACACACGTTATGTTTTTAATCAACATGGGAATGAGGTAGTTCTGGTGTGCAATGCAATGAAAAAAGTGCATAACATATGTTATTCTTCAATGCACAACGTTAGATCGTTAGTGCAATGCAATGCAACAGCACACATGTTATCTCTTTAATGAACATGGGAATGGTTAAGTTCTAGTGTGCAATGTAATGCAAAAAGTGTATAACCTATATGTTATTCTTCAGTGCACAACGTTAGATCGTTAGTGCAATGCAATGCAACAACACACATATCATCTCTTAAAAGAACATGGGAATGATTTATTTCTGGTGTGCAATGCAATGCGAAAAGTGCATAACCTATATGTTATTCTTCAGAGCACAACGTTAGATCGTTTGTGCAATGCAATGCAATGCGACAACAAACATTATCTCTTTAATGAACATGGGAATGATTTAGTTCTGATGTGCAATGCAATGCAATGCAAAAAGTGCATAACCTATATGTTTTTCTTCAGTGCACAACGTTAGATCGTTTGTGCAATAAAATGCAATGCAATGCAATTGCAACAACACACGTTATCTCTTTAATGAACATGGGAATGATTTAGTAGTCTGGGATGCAATGCAATGCAATGCAATGCGAAAAGTGCATAACCTATATGTTATTCTTCAGTGCACAACGTTAGATCGTTAGTGCAATGCAATGCAACAACACATATACCATCTCTTTAATGAACATGGGAATGGTTAAGTTCTAGTGTGCAATGCAATGCAATGCAAAAAGTGCATAACCTATATGTTATTCTTCAGTGCAAGATCGTTAGTGCAATGCAATGCAATGCAATGCAATGCAATGCAGTACAAGGCATTGCAAATCAATGCAATGCAATGCAACAACACACGTTATGTCTTTAATCAACATGGGAATGAGGTAGTTCTGGTGTGCAATGCAATGAAATGCAAAAAGTGCATAACCTATATGTTATTCTTGAGTGCACAACGTTACATCGCTAGTGCAATGCAATGCAATGCAATGCACCAACAAACGTTATCTCTTTAATGAACATGGGAATGATTTAGGTCTGGTGTGCAATGAAATGCAAAAAGTGCATAACCTATATGTTATTCTTTCGTGCACAAAGTTAGATCGTTAGTGCAATGCAATGCAATGCAGTGCAAAGCAATGATATGCACACATATCATCTCTATAATGAACTTGGGAATGATTTTGTTCTGGTGTGCAATGCAATGCGAAAAGTGCATAACCTATATGTTATTTTTCAGTGCACAATGTTAGATCGTTAGTGCAATGCAATGCAGTGCAAAGCAATGCAATGATGCAAAGCAATGCAAAGCAATGCAATGATGCAAAGCAATGCAAAGCAATGCAAAGCAATGCAAAGCAATGCAAAGCAATGCAAAGCAATGCAAAGCAATGCAATGCAATACAATGCAATGCAACAACACACGTTATGTCTTTAATGAACATGGGAATGATTTAGTTCTGGTGTGCAATGCAATGCAATACGTGCATAACCTATATGTTATTTTTCAGTGCACAACGTTAGATCGTTAGTGCAATGCAATGCAATGCAATGCAATGCAGTGCAAAGCAATGCAAATAAATGCAATGCAATGCAATGCAATGCAATGCAATGCAATGCAATGCAATGCAACAACACACGTTATGTTTTTAATCAACATGGGAATGAGGTAGTTCTGGTGTGCAATGCAATGCAAAAAGTGCATAACATATGTTATTCTTAGTGCACAAAGTTAGATCGTTAGTGCAATGCAATGCAGTGCAAAGCAATGCAAAGCAGTGCAATTCAATGCAATGCAGTGCAAAGCAATGCAAATCAATGCAATGCAATACAATGCAATGCAACAACACACGTTATGTCTTTAATGAACATGGGAATGATTTAGTTCTGGTGTGCAATGCAATGCAATGCGAAAAGTGCATAACCTATATGTTATTTTTCAGTGCACAACGTTAGATCTTTAGTGCAATGCAGTGCAAAGCAATGCAAATGAATGTAATGCAACGCAAATCATTCCATTGCAATACATTGCAATGCAATGCAATGCAATACAATGCAATGCAACAACACACGTTATGTCTTTAATGAACATTGGAATGATTTAGTTCTGGTATGCAATGCAATGCAATGCAAAAAGTGCATGACCTATATGTTATTCTTCAGTGCACAACGTTAGATCGTTAGTGCAATGCAATGCAAAGCAATGCAATGCAGTGCAAAGCAATGCAAATCAATGCAATGCAATACAGTGCAATGCAACAACACGTGTTACGTCTTTAATGAACATGGGAATGATTTAGTTCTGGTGTGCAATGCAATGCAATGCTAGAAGTGCATAGCCTATGTTATTCTTCAATGCACAACGTTAGATCGTTAGTGCAATGCAATGTAATGCAACAACAAACGTTATGTCTTTAATCAACATGGGAATGAGGTAGTTCATTTGTACAATGCAATGCAAAAAGTGCATAACCTATATGTTATTCTTCAGTGCACAAAGTTAGATCGTTAGTGCAATGCAATGCAATGCAATGCAATGCATCAACACACATATCATCTCTATTATGAACATGGGAATGATTTAGTTCTGGTGTGCAATGCAATGCGAAATATGCATAACCTATAAGTTATTCTTCAGTGCACAACGTTAGATCGTTTGTGCAATGCAATTGCAACAACACATATGTTATCTCTTTAATGAACATGGGAATGAGTTAGTTCTAGTGTGCAATGCAATGCAAAGCAAGAAGTGCATAGCCTATGTTATTCTTCAATGCACAACGTTAGATCGTGTGTGCAATGCAATGCAATGCAACAACACACATTATCTTTGTAATGAACATGGGATCGAGTAGTTCTGTTGTGCAATGCAATGCAAGTAGTGCACAGACTATATGTTATTCTACACTGCACAACGTTAGACAGTTTGTGCAAAGCAACAACACATATGTTATCTCTTTAATGAACATGGGAATGAGTTAGTTCTGGTGTGCAATGCAATGCAAAGCAAGAAGTGCATAGCCTATGTTATTCTTCAATGCACAACGTTAGATCGTGTGTGCAATGCAATGCAATGCAACAACACACATTATCTTTGTAATGAACATGGGATCGAGTAGTTCTGTTGTGCAATGCAATGCAAGTAGTGCACAGACTATATGTTATTCTACACTGCACAACGTTAGACAGTTTGTGCAAAGCAACAACACATATGTTATCTCTCTAATGAACATGGCATTGAGTTAGTTTTGGTGTGCAATGCAATGCAATGCACGAAGTGCATAACCTATGTTTCTTTAATGATGCTCAACGTTAGATCGTTTGTGCAAAGCACATAATGTTATAAGAATGAGCTATACATAGGTACGCTTTTGACCTGCTGAACATATTTCTGGCCAAAGAGTCCTTAAAGATGTTATATCATCCTGACAAAGGTCCAAATTTGACACTGAATTTTTTTCTGTCCAAGGAGTACTCGAAACTTGACCTTACCATTTATACTCGTTGACTTTTTCTGATGTTACGTCAGCCATAAAGAAGTCCATATTTGACCCAAGGAACATATTTTTGGCCAAAGAGTCCTCGATCTTGGGCTTTCTATTCATATAGTCCAACTCCTTCTGATGCTTCATAAGCCACATAGATGTCCATATCTGACCTTTTGAAATTATTTCTGGTCAAAGTGTCCTCAAAATTTTTCAAACTATATAAAGTTATAGTCTCCTTCTGATGATAAATCAGCTATACAGAGGTCCCCTTTTGACCTCCTGAACATATTTCTGGCAAAAGAGTCCTCGATCTTGGGCTTTCTATACATACTCATAGACTCCTTCTGGTGCTTCATAAGCCATATAGATTTCCATATCTGACATTTTGAACTTATTTGTGGTCAAAGTGTCCTCAAAATTTTTCAAACTATGTAAGTTATAGACTCCTTTTGATGATAAATCAGCTATACAGAGGTCCCATTTTGACCTCCTGAACATATATCTGGCCAAAGAGTCCTTGATCTTGGGCTTTCTATACATACTCATAGACTCCTTCGATGCTTCATAAGCCATATAGATGTCCATATCTGACCTTTTGAACTTATTTGTGGTCAAAGTGTCCTAACATTTTTTCAAACTATAGAAAGTTATAGACTCCTTTTGATGATAAATCAGCTATACAGAGGGCCCCTTCTGACCTATTGAACATATTTCTAGCCAAAGAGTCCTAAAAGATTAACACTATACATTCAGACTGATATCTTCGGATGTTATATCATCCTGACAAAAGTCCATATTTGACCTACCGAATTTTTTTCTGGCCATGTACTCGAAACTTGAACTTTCCATATGTACTTGTTGACTCTTTCTGATGTTACGTCAGACATACAGAATTCCATATTTGACCCAAGGAACATATTTCTGGCCAAAGAGACCTCTATCTTGGGCTTTCTATACATACTCATAGACTCCTTCTGATGCTTCATAAGCCATATAGATGTCCATATCTGACCCTTTGAACTTATTTCTTGTCAAAGTGTCCTAAAAAAAATTAAAACTATATAAAGTTATAGAGTCCTTTTGATGATAAATCAGCTATACAGAGGGCCCCTTTTTACCTACTGAACATATTTCTGGCCAAATAGTCCTCGATCTTGGGCTTTCTATACATACTTATAGACTCCTTCTGGTGCTTCATAAGCCATATAGATGTCCATATCTGACAATTTGAACTTATTTGTGGTCAAAGTGTCCTCAATATTTTTCAAACTATAGAAAGTTATAGACTCCTTTTGATGATAAATCAGCTATACAGAGGGCCCCTTTTGACCTACTGAACATATTTCTGGCCAAAGAGTCCTTGATCTTGGGCTTTCTATACATACTCATAGACGCCTTCTGATGCTTCATAAGCCATATAGATTTCCATATCTGACCTTTTGAACTTACTTGTGGTCAAAGTGTCCTCAAAATTTTTCAAAGTTATAGACTCCTTTTGATGATAAATCAGCTATACAGAGGTCCCCTTTTGACCTCCTGAACATATTTCTGGCTAAAGAGTCCTCGAGCTTGGGCTTTCTATACATACTCATAGACTCCTTCTGATAAGCCATATAGATGTCCATATCTGACCTTTTGAACTTACTTGTGGTCAAAGTGTCCTAACATTTTTTCAAACTATATAAAGTTATAGAGTCCTTTTGATGATAAATCAGCTATACAGAGGGCCCCTTTTGACCTACTGAACATATTTCTGGCCAAATAGTCCTCGATCTTGGGCTTTCTATACATACTTATAGACTCCTTATGGTGCTTCATAAGCCATATAGATGTCCATATCTGACAATTTGAACTTATTTGTGGTCAAAGTGTCCTCAAAATTTTTCAAACTATAGAAAGTTATAGACTCCTTTTGATGATAAATCAGCTATACAGAGGTCCCCTTTTGACCTCCTAAACATATTTCTGGCCAAACAGTCCTTGATCTTGGGGCTTTCTATACATACTCATAGATTCCTTCTGATGCTTCATAAGCCATATAGATGTCCATATCTGACCCTTTGAACTTATTTGTGGTCAAAGTGTCCTAAAAAAAATTAAAACTATATAAAGTTATAGACTCCTTTTGATGATAAGTCAGCTATACAGAGGTCCCCTTTTGACCTCCTGAACATATTTCTGGCCAAAGAGTCATCGATCTTGGGCTTTCTATACATACTCATAGACTCCTTCTGGTGATTCATAAGATATAGATTTCCATATCTGACCTTTTGAACTTACTTGTGGTCAAAGTGTCCTAACATTTTTTCAAACTATATAAAGTTATAGAGTCCTTTTGATGATAACTCAGCTATACAGAGGGCCCCTTTTGACCTACTGAACATATTTCTGGCCAAATAGTCCTCGATCTTGGGCTTTCTATACATACTTATAGACTCCTTCTGGTGCTTCATAAGCCATATAGATGTCCATATCTGACAATTTGAACTTATTTGTGGTCAAAGTGTCCTCAAAATTTTTCAAACTATAGAAAGTTATAGACTCCTTTTGATGATAAATCAGCTATACAGAGGTCCCCTTTTGACCTCCTAAACATATTTCTGGCCAAACAGTCCTTGATCTTGGGGCTTTCTATACATACTCATAGATTCCTTCTGATGCTTCATAAGCCATATAGATGTCCATATCTGACCCTTTGAACTTATTTGTGGTCAAAGTGTCCTAAAAAAAATTAAAACTATATAAAGTTATAGACTCCTTTTGATGATAAGTCAGCTATACAGAGGTCCCCCTTTGACCTCCTGAACATATTTCTGGCCAAAGAGTCCTCGATCTTGGGCTTTCTATACATACTCATAGACTCCTTCTGGTGATTCATAAGATATAGATTTCCATATCTGACCTTTTGAACTTATTTGTGGTCAAAGTGTCCTCAAAATTTTTCAAACTATAGAAAGTTATAGACTCCTTTTGATGATAAATCAGCAATACAAAGGTCCCCTTTTGACCTCCTGAGCATATTTCTGGCCAAAGAGTCCTTGATCTTGGGCTTTCTATACATACTCATAGACTCCTTCTGGTGATTCATAAGATATAGATTTCCATATCTGACCTTTTGAACTTATTTGTGGTCAAAGTGTCCTCAAAATTTTTCAAACTATAGAAAGTTATAGACTCCTTTTGATGATAAATCAGCAATACAAAGGTCCCCTTTTGACCTCCTGAGCATATTTCTGGCCAAAGAGTCCTTGATCTTGGGTTTTCTATACATGCTCATAGACTCCTTCTGGTGCTTCATAAGCCATATAGATTTCCATATCTGACATTTTGAACTTATTTGTGGTCAAAGTGTCCTAAAAAAAATTCAAACTATGTAAGTTATAGAATCCTTTTGATGATAAATCAGCTATACAGAGGTCCCATTTTGACCTCCTGAACATATTTCTGGCGAAAGAGTCCTTGATCTTGGTCTTTCTATACATACTCATAGACGCCTTCGATACTTCATAAGCCATATAGATGTCCATATCTGACCTTTTGAACTTATTTGTGGTCAAAGTGTCCTAACATTTTTTCAAACTATATAAAGTGATAGACTCCTTTTGATGATAAATCAGCTATACAGAGGTCCCCTGTTGACCTACTGAACATATTTCTGGCCAAAGAGTCCTCGATCTTGGGCTTTCTATTCATACTCATAGACTCCTTCTGATGCTTCTTAAGCCATATAGATTTCCATATCTGACCTTTTGAACTTATTTGTGGTCAAAGTGTCCTCAAAATTTTTCAAACTATAGAAAGTTATAGACTCCTTTTGATGATAAATCAGCTATACAGAGGTCCCTTTTTGACCTCCTGAACATGTTTCTGGCCAAAGAGTCCACGATCTTGGGCTTCCTATACATACTCATAGACTCCTTCTGATGCTTCATAAGCCATATAGATGTCCATATCTGACCTTTTGAACTTATTTGTGGTCAAAGTGTCCTCAAAATTTTTCAAAGTTATAGACTCCTTTTGATGATAAATCAGCTATACAGAGGTCCCCTTTTGACCTCCTGAACATATTTCTGGCCAAAGAGTCCTCGATCTTGGGCTTTCTATACATACTCATAGACTCCTTCTGGTGCTTCATAAGCCATATAGATTTCCATATCTGACATTTTGAACTTATTAGTGGTCAAAGTGTCCTAAAAAAAAATTCAAACTATATAAAGTTATAGAATCCTTTTAATGATAAATCAGCTATACAGAGGTCCCATTTTGACCTCCTGAACATATTTCTGGCCAAAGAGTCCTTGATCTTGGGCTTCCTATACATACTCATAGACTCCTTCTGATGCTTCATAAGCCATATAGATGTCCATATCTGACCTTTTGAACTTATTTGTGGTCAAAGTGTCTCTCAAAATTTTTCAAAGTTATAGACTCCTTTTGATGATAAATCAGCTATACAGAGGTCCCCTTTTGACCTCCTGAACATATTTCTGGCCAAAGAGTCCTCGATCTTGGGCTTTCTATACATACTCATAGACTCCTTCTGGTGCTTCATAAGCCATATAGATGTCCATATCTGACCTTTTGAACTTACTTGTGTTCAAAGTGTCCTAACATTTTTTCAAACTATATAAAGTTATAGAGTCCTTTTGATGATAAATCAGCTATACAGAGGGCCCCTTTTGACCTACTGAACATATTTCTGGCCAAATAGTCCTCGATCTTGGGCTTTCTATACATACTTATAGACTCCTTCTGGTGCTTCATAAGCCATATAGATGTCCATATCTGACAATTTGAACTTATTTGTGGTCAAAGTGTCCTCAAAATTTTTCAAACTATAGAAAGTTATAGACTCCTTTTGATGATAAATCAGCTACACAGAGGTCCCCTTTTGACCTACTGAACATATTTCTGGCCAAAGAGTCCTTGATCTTGGGGCTTTCTATACATACTCATAGATTCCTTCTGATGCTTCATAAGCCATATAGATGTCCATATCTGACCCTTTGAACTTATTTGTGGTCAAAGTGTCCTAAAAAAATTAAAACTATATAAAGTTATAGACTCCTTTTGATGATAAGTCAGCTATACAGAGGTCCCCTTTTGACCTACTGAACATATTTCTGGCCAAAGAGTCCTCGATCTGGGGCTTTCTATACATACTCATAGACTCCTTCTGGTGATTCATAAGATATAGATTTCCATATCTGACCTTTTGAACTTATTTGTGGTCAAAGTGTCCTCAAAATTTTTCAAACTATAGAAAGTTATAGACTCCTTTTGATGATAAATCAGCAATACAAAGGTCCCCTTTTGACCTCCTGAGCATATTTCTGGCCAAAGAGTCCTTGATCTTGGGCTTTCTATACATGCTCATAGACTCCTTCTGGTGCTTCATAAGCCATATAGATTTCCATATCTGACCTTTTGAACTTATTTGTGGTCAAAGTGTCCTAAAAAAATTTCAAACTATGTAAGTTATAAAATCCTTTTGATGATAAATCAGCTATACAGAGGTCCCATTTTGACCTCCTGAACATATTTCTGGCCAAAGAGTCCTTGATCTTGGGCTTTCTATACATACTCATAGACGCCTTCGATACTTCATAAGCCATATAGATGTCCATATCTGACCTTTTGAACTTATTTGTGGTCAAAGTGTCCTAACATTTTTTCAAACTATATAAAGTGATAGACTCCTTTTGATGATAAATCAGCTATACAGAGGTCCCCTGTTGACCTACTGAACATATTTCTGGCCAAAGAGTCCTCGATCTTGGGCTTTCTATTCATACTCATAGACTCCTTCTGGTGCTTCATAAGCCATAATAGATTTCCATATCTGACCTTTTGAACTTATTTGTGGTCAAAGTGTCCTCAAAATTTTTCAAACTATAGAAAGTTATAGACTCCTTTTGATGATAAATCAGCTATACAGAGGTCCCTTTTTGACCTCCTGAACATGTTTCTGGCCAAAGAGTCCACGATCTTGGGCTTCCTATACATACTCAGACTCCTTCTGATGCTTCATAAGCCATATAGATGTCCATATCTGACCTTTTGAACTTATTTGTGGTCAAAGTGTCCTCAAAATTTTTCAAAGTTATAGACTCCTTTTGATGATAAATCAGCTATACAGAGGTCCCCTTTTGACCTCCTGAACATATTTCTGGCCAAAAAGTCCTCGATCTTGGGCTTTCTATACATACTCATAGACTCCTTCTGGTGCTTCATAAGCCATATAGATTTCCATATCTGACATTTTGAACTTATTTGTTGTCAAAGTGTCCTAAAAAAAATTCAAACTATGTAAGTTATAGAATCCTTTTGATGATAAATCAGCTATACAGAGGTCCCATTTTGACCTCCTGAACATATTTCTGGCCAAAGAGTCCTTGATCTTGGGCTTTCTATACATACTCATAGACGCCTTCGATGCTTCATAAGCCATATAGATGTCCATATCTGACCTTTTGAACTTATTTGTGGTCAAAGTGTCCTAAAAAAAATTCAAACTATGTAAGTTATAGAATCCTTTTGATGATAAATCAGCTATACAGAGGTCCCATTTTGACCTCCTGAACATATTTCTGGCCAAAGAGTCCTAAAAGATTAACACTATACATTCAGACTGATATCTTCGGATGTTATATCATCCTGACAAAAGTCCATATTTGACCTACCGAATTTTTTTCTGACCAAGGAGTGAGTACTCGAAACTTGACCTTTTCATATATACTTGTTGACTCTTTCTGATGTTACGTCAGACATACAGAATTCCATATTTGACCCAAGGAACATATTTCTTGCCAAAGAGTCCTCGATCTTGGGCTTTCTATACATACTCATAGACTCCTTCTGATGCTTCATAAGCCATATAGATGTCCATATCTATCCTTTTGAACTTATTTCTGGTCAAAGTGTCCTCAAAATTTTTCAAACTAAATAAAGTTATAGA
Organism: Squalius cephalus; assembly: GCF_949319135.1. Taxonomy (NCBI): domain Eukaryota; kingdom Metazoa; phylum Chordata; class Actinopteri; order Cypriniformes; family Leuciscidae; genus Squalius; species Squalius cephalus. The sequence continues at coordinate 4,536,104 of NC_137134.1, forward strand.
CTCCTTCTGATAAAAAAAGAGTCCTCAATCTTGAACTTTGCATTCTCACTCCTAGACTCCTTCTGATGGTTCATAAGCCACATATAGAATTCCATATTTGACCTACTGAACTTATTTCTGGTCAAATGGTCCTCAAAGGGTTTCTTATTATGTTAATTCAGCCATACAGAGGTTCCTATTTGAACTACTGAACACATTTTTGGCCAAAGAGTCTTTGAACATTAACTTTCTCTGCTTATTGACTTCTCTTAATAATACATTAGCCATACAAAAGTCCATATTTGACCTACTAATATATTTCTGGTCAAAGAGTCCCTGATCTTGACCTTTCTGTACATGCTCATTGACAGCTTCTGATGTTTCATCAGCTTGAAAGATGTCCATACTTGACCCATTGAATATATTTCTGACCATAGAGTCCTCGATCTTGAACTTTCTAAACATACTTGTAGACTTGTTAATTAATTATCTGCTATCCAATGTATTTGAACAGTAGTTCAAATTTTATATTTTGAACATGTTTCTAGACATGAGAATTGAATTGCTTTTACAATCCTTCTGATGTTTCATCAGCCATACAGTATAGTTCAAATTTGACCTATTGAACATTTCTATAACCAAAGTGTCCTCGATCTTGATCGTTCTATACATAATCATAGGCTTGTTCTGATGTTTCATCATTGAGACAGAAGTCAGTTATTGACCTACTGAACATATTTCTGGCCAAAAGAGTCGTCAAAAGGTATGTTTATATGCATTCTCATCGACTACTTTTGATGTTAAATCAACCATATTGTTAGTCCAAATTTGACCCATTGAACATATATCTGGCCAAAGAGACCTAGAACTTTAATTATCTATACATAATTACTATCTCCTTCTGATTTTTCATCACCTAGGCTATTATCCATATTTGACAATTGAACATATTTCTGGCTGGAAGAGTCCTTGATCTTTCTATACGTACTCATAGATAGTACGTTTCAGATAGTACTTCAGCCAAAAAATGATCCATAATTGACTACTAAACTCATTTCTGAGCGATGGGTTTATAATCTTGATTTCTCTATACATTGACTCCTTCTGATGTTACAATAGCAAAACATTATTGTATTGTATTGTATCAATATGACCTATTAAACCTATTTCTGACCAATGAGTCTATGAACATTTTTCAATACATACTCAATGACTCCTGATTTTACAACAGCAATATAGTATTTCAAAATTTGATCAATTGAACATATTTCTGGCCAAAGAGACCTTGATCTTATTCTTTCTAGACATACTCCTTCTGATGTTTCATCAGCCAGATAATTGTCCACAATTGACCTACTGAACATTTTTCTGCCCGAAGAGTCTATGAACTTGAACTTTCTATACATAATCATTTACTTCTGATGTTTCTTCAGCCATACAGTAGTCCAGATTTGACATGTTGAACATATTTCTGACCAAAGAGATTTTGATCTTGAACTTTCTATTCATAATTATAGACTCTTTCAGAAAGTTACATCGGACAGACAATTGTCCATATTAATTATTAAACATATTTCTGGCCAACAAGTCCATGAACTTGAACATTCTGTACATGCTAACTGACTCCTTTTAGTGTTTCATCAGCCAGACATTAGTCCATAATTGACCTACTGAACATATTGCTGCCCGAAGAGTCTTGAACTTGAACTTTCTATATAGGCTCATTGACTCCTTCTGATGTTTCACAAGCAGACAATAGTCCATAATTGACCCTCTGAACATATTTATAGTAAAAGAGTCCTCTGTCTTGAACTTTCTATAGATTCTCAGTGACTCCATATAGATAATTGACCCACTGAACATATTTCTACCTGAAGAGTCTTTGAACTTGAACTTTCTATTCATAATCTTCTTCCTCAATCTTCATTGACTTCTGATTCATCAGCCAGACAGCAGTCCATATTTGACCCACTAAACATATTTCTGGCAAAAGAGTCCTCGATCTTGAACCTTTTAAACATACTCATAGACTCTTTCTGGTGTTTCATCAGCCATGCAGTAGTTCTGATTCGACATAATGAACATATTTCTGACCGAAGAGTCCTCGATCTTGAACTTTCTATTCATACTTATAGACTCTTTCAGATAGTACATCGGCCAAACAATTGTAGATATTGACTATTGAAGTAAAAGAGTTCTCGATCTTGAACTTTCTATACATTCTCAGTGATGCCTTATTTTGTTTCTTTAGCCATACAGAATTCCAGATTTGACATGTTGAACATATTTCTGACTTGAAAATTTTGTACATGCTAATTGACTCCTTTTAGTGTTTCATCAGCCAGACAGTAGTCAATAATGGACCTACTGAAAATATTTCTGGTAAAAGAGTCCTCGATTTTGAACTTTCTATACATTCTCAGTGACGCCTTATTTTGTTTCTTTAGCCATAAAGTAGTTCAGATTTAACATGTTGAACATATTTCTGACTGAAGAGTCCTTGATCTTGAACTTTCTATTCACACTTATAGACTCCTTCAGATAGTACATCGGCCAGACAACTGTCCATAATGACTTTTTTTTTCTTTTTTTTCTGGCCAACGAGTCTATGTACTTGAACTTTCTATACATGCTCGTTGACTTCTTTTAGTGCTTCATCAGCCAGAGAGTACTCCATAATTTACCTACTGAACATATTTCTAGTAAAAGAGTCCTCGATCTTGAACATTCTACATGCTCATTGACTCCTTATGCTGTTTCTTTCTACACATAGTCGTTTACTCCATCTGATGTTACATCAGCCATAAAGAAGTCCATAATTGACCCAAGGGTCATATTTGTGGCCAATCTTGAACTTTCTATACATACTCATAGTCTCCTTCTGATTCTTCATAAGCCATATTTATGTCCATATTTATGACTTATTATTATTTCTGGTCAAAGGTTCCTCAAAAGTTTTTAAACTATGTAAAATTATAGACTCCATCTGATGATAAATCAGACCAAAAGAGGTCAAATTTTGACTCTTGAGTCAATATGTATAGAGAGTTAATGTTCAATGATTCTTTGGCCAAAAATATATTCAGAGGGTCACATACCTGTTAAAGTGATGTATCATCAGAAGAAGTCTATGAGTATTTAGTAAATTAACTTGTGAGGACCTTTTTGCCAAAAATATTTTCAATTCGCCAGATATGGACATCTATATAGCTAATGAAGAATCAGAAAGAGTCAATGAGTATATATAGAATGGTCAAGTTGAGACTCTTTGACCAGAAAAAATTTCAGTATGTCAAATATGGACTTTTGTCATGATGATATAACATCCGAAGATATCAATCTGAATGTATAGTGTTAATCTTTAAGGACTCTTTGGCCAGTAATATTTTCGGACATCAGAAGGAGTCTATAGATTATGACAGACAAAATACTTTTGAGAACTCTTTGGTCAAATTTTTTTTCAATCGGTCAAATATGGACTACTGCCTGCCTGGTTTGGCATTGCAAGAAGTCAGTCTATATTGTATAGTGAGTTAATGTTCACGGACTCTGGCCAGAAATATTTTCAGTAGGTCAAAAATAGACTACTGGCTGGTTAATATAACATCACAACAAGTCAATCTGTAGTCAAAAGTTCAAGCAAGATAATGTTCAAGAACTCTTTGGCCAGAAATATGTTCAAAAGGTCAAAAGGTGACCTTTGTATAGCTGATTTATCATCAGAAAGAGTTAACTTTATATAGTTTAAAAACTTTTGATGACCAGAAATAAGTTCAAAAGGTCAGATATGGATATCTATATGGCTTATGTAACATTAGAAGGAGTCTATGAGTATGTATAGAAAGGTCAAGATCGAGAACTCTATGGCCATAAATATATTCCTTGGGTCAAATATGGACTTCTGTATGGCCGATTTAACATCAGAAGGAGTTTATGAGTTTCTAAGTGTAAAAAAACATTTTGAGGATTCTTTGGCCAAAAACATGTTAAATCAGTCAAATATGGCTACAGTCTGGCTGACATAACATCACGAGAAGTCTTTATGGTAGGAGAAATATAAATAGTAAGGTAAATGTTCAAGGTCTCTGGCCAGAAATATGTTCAGAAGGTCAAAAATAGACTACTGGCTGGTTAATATAACATCACAACAAGTCAATCTGTAGTATAGCAAGATAATGTTCAAAAACTCTTTGGCCAGAAATATGTTCAGAAGGTCAAAAGGTGACCTTGGTATAGCTGATTTATTATCAGAAGGAGTCTATAACTTTATATAGTTTGAAAAATTTTGAGGACACTTTGACCAGAAATAAGTTCAAAAGGTCAGATATGGAAATCTATATGGCTTATGAAGAAGGAGTCTATGAGTATGTATAGAAAGCCCAAGATCGAGGACTCTTTGGCCAGAAATATGTTCTGGGGTCAAAAGGGGACCTCTGTATAGCTGATTTATCATCAAAAGGAGTCTATAACTTTATATAGTTTGAATTTTTTTATGACACTTTGACCACAAATAAGTTCAAAAGGTCAGATATGGACATCTATATGGCTTATGAAGCACCAGAAGGAGTCTATGAGTATGTATAGAAATCCCAATATCGAGGACTCTTTGGCCGGAAATATGTTCAGTAGGTCAAAAGGGGACCTCTGAATAGCTGATTTATCATCAGAAAGAGTCTATAACTTTATATAGTTTAAAAAATTTGATGACCAGAAATAAGTTCAAAAGGTCAGATATGGACATCTATATGGCTTATGAAGCATCAGAAGGAGTCTATGAGTATGTATAGAAAGCCCAAGATCAAGGACTCTTTGGCCAGAAATATGTTCAGGAGGTCAAAAGGGGCCCTCTGTATAGCTGATTTATCATCAAAAAGAGTCTATAACTTTATATAGTTTGAAAAAATGTTAGGACACTTTGACCACAAATAAGTTCAAAAGGTCAGATATGGACATCTATATGGCTTATGAAGCATCAGAAGGCGTCTATGAGTATGTATAGAAAGCCCAAGATCAAGGACTCTTTGGCCAGAAATATGTTCAGGAGGTCAAAATGGAACCTCTGTATAGCTAATTTATCATCAAAAGGATTCTATAACTTACATAGTTTGAATTTTTTTTAGGACACTTTGACCACAAATAAGTTCAAAAGGTCAGATATGGACATCTATATGGCTTATGAAGCATCAGAAGGAGTCTATGAGTATGTATAGAAAGCCCAAGATCGAGGACTCTTTGGCCAGAAATATGTTCTGGAGGTCAAACGGGGACCTCTGTATATCTGATTTATCATCAAAAGTAGTCTATAACTTTATATAGTTTGAATTTTTTTTAGGACACTTTGACCACAAATAAGTTCAAAAGGTCAGATATGGACATCTATATGGCTTATGAGGCATCAGAAGGAGTCTATATGTATAGAAAATGCAAGATCGAGGACTCTTTGGCCAGAAATATGTTCAGGAGGTCAAAAGGGGACCTCTGTATAGCTGATTTATCATCAAAAGGAGTCTATAACTTTATATAGTTTGAATTTTTTTTAGGACACTTTGACCACAAATAAGTTCAAAAGGTCAGATATGGACATCTATATGGCTTATGAGGCATCAGAAGGAGTCTATATGTATAGAAAGCCCAAGATCAAGGACTCTTTGGCCAGAAATATGTTTAGGAGGTCAAAAGGGGACCTCTGTATTGCTGATTTATCATCTAAAGGAGTCTATAACTTTATATAGTTTGAAAAATTTTGAGGACACTTTGACCACAAATAAGTTCAAAAGGTCAGATATGGAAATCTATATGGCTTATGAAGCATCAGAAGGAGTCTATGAGTATGTATAGAAAACGCAAGATCGAGGACTCTTTGGCCAGAAATATGTTCTTGAGGTCAAAATGGGACCTCTGTATAGCTGAGTTATCATCAAAAGGAGTCTATAACTTTATATAGTTTGAAAAAATGTTAGGACACTTTGACCACAAATGAGTTCAAAAGGTCAGAAATGGACATCTATATGGCTTATGAAGCACCAGAAGAGGTCTATGAGTATGTATAGAAAACGCAAGATCGAGGACTCCTTGGCCAGAAATATGTTCAGGAGGTCAAAAGGGGACCTCTGTATAGCTGAGTTATCATCAAAAGGAGTCTATAACTTTATATAGTTTGAAAAAATGTTAGGACACTTTGACCACAAATAAGATCGAGGACTCTTTGGCCAGAAATATGTTCAGGAGGTCAAAAGGGGACCTCTGTATAACTGATTTATCATCAAAAGGAGTCTATAACTTTATATAGTTTGAATTTTTTTATGACACTTTGACCACAAATAAGTTCAAAAGGTCAGATATGGACATCTATATGGCTTATGAATCACCAGAAGGAGTCTATGAGTATGTATAGAAAGCATAAGATCGAGGACTCTTTGGCCAGAAATATGTTCAGTAGTTCAAAAGGTGACCTCTGTATAGCTGATTTATCATCAAAAGGAGTCTATTACTTTATATAGTTTGAATTTTTTTATGACACTTTGACCACAAATAAGTTCAAAAGGTCAGATATGGACATCTATAAGGCTTATGAAGCACCAGAAGGAGTCTATGAGTATGTATAGAAATCCCAATATCGAGGACTCTTTGGCCAGAAATATGTTCAGTAGGTCAAAAGGGGACCTCTGAATAGCTGATTTATCATCAGAAAGAGTCTATAACTTTATATAGTTTAAAAAATTTGATGACCAGAAATAAGTTCAAAAGGTCAGATATGGACATCTATATGGCTTATGAAGCATCAGTAGGAGTCTATGAGTATGTATAGAAAGCCCAAGATCAAGGACTCTTTGGCCAGAAATATGCACAGGAGGTCAAAAGGGGACCTCTGTATAGCTGATTTATCATCAAAAGGAGTCTATAACTTTCTTTTGTTTGAAATATTTTGAGGACACTTTGACCACAAATAAGTTCAAAAGGTCACAGATATGGACATCTATATGGCTTATGAAGCATCAGAAGGAATCTATGAGTATGTATAGAAAGCCCAAGATCGAGGACTCTTGAGGAGGCTTATGAAGCATCAGAAGGAATCTATGAGTATGTATAGAAAGCATAAGATCAAGGACTCTTTGGCCAGAAACATGTTTAGGAGGTCAAAAGGGACCTCTGTATAGCTGACTTATCATCAAAAGGAGTCTATAACTTTATATAGTTTGAATTTTTTTAGGAAACTTTGACCACAAATAAGTTCAAAAGGTCAGATATGGACATCTATATGGCTTATGAGGCATCAGAAGGAGTCTATATGTACAGAAAGCATAAGATCGAGGACTCTTTGGACAGAAATATGTTCAGTAGGTCAAAAGGGGACCTCTGAATAGCTGATTTATCATCAGAAAGAGTCTATAACTTTATATAGATTAAAAAATTTGATGACCAGAAATAAGTTCAAAAGGTCAGATATGGACATCTATATGGCTTATGAAGCATCAGAAGGAATCTATGAGTATGTATAGAAAGCCCAAGATTGAGGACTCTTTGGCCAGAAACATGTTCAGTAGATCAAAAGGGGACCTCTGTATAGCTGATTTATCATCAAAAGGAGTCTATAACTTTATATAGTTTGAATTTTTTTTAGGACACTTTGACCACAAATAAGTTCAAAAGGTCAGATATGGACATCTATATGGCTTATGAAGCACCAAAAGGAGTCTATGAGTATGTATAGAAATCCCAAGATCGAGGACTCTTTGGCCAGAAACATGTTCAGGAGGTCAAAAGGTCCTCTGTATAGCTGACTTATAATCAAAAGGAGTCTATAACTTTATATAGTTTGAATTTTTTTTAGGATACTTTGACCACAAATAAGTTCAGAAGGTCAGATATGGACATCTATATGGCTTATGAGGCATCAGAAAGAATCTATGAGTATGTATAGAAAGCATAAGATCGAGGACTCTTTGGCCAGAAATATGTTCAGTAGTTCAAAAGGGGACCTCTGTGTAGCTGATTTATCATCAAAAGGAGTCTATAACTTTATATAGATTAAAAAATGTGATGACCAGAAATAAGTTCAAAAGGTCAGATATGGACATCTATATGGCTTATGAAGCATCAGAAGGAATCTATGAGTATGTATAGAAAGCCCAAGATTGAGGACTCTTTGGCCAGAAACATGTTCAGTAGATCAAAAGGGGACCTCTGTATAGCTGATTTATCATCAAAAGGAGTCTATAACTTTATATAGTTTGAATTTTTTTTAGGACACTTTGACCACAAATAAGTTCAAAAGGTCAGATATGGACATCTATATGGCTTATGAAGCACCAGAAGGAGTCTATGAGTATGTATAGAAATCCCAAGATCGAGGACTCTTTGGCCAGAAACATGTTCAGGAGATCAAAAGGTCCTCTCTATAGCTGACTTAATCAAAAGGAGTCTATAACTTTATATAGTTTGAATTTTTTTTAGGATACTTTGACCACAAATAAGTTCAAAAGGTCAGATATGGACATCTATATGGCTTATGAGGCATCAGAAGGAATCTATGAGTATGTATAGAAAGCATAAGATCGAGGACTCTTTGGCCAGAAATATGTTCAGTAGTTCAAAAGGGGACCTCTGTATAGCTGATTTATCATCAAAAGGAGTCTATAAACTTTATATAGTTTGAAAACTTTTCAGGACACTTTGACCACAAATAAGTTCAAAATGTCAGATATGGAAATCTATATGGCTTATGAAGCATCAGAAGGAGTCTAGAAGTATGTATAGAAAGCCCAAGATCGAAGACTCTTTGGCCAGAAATATGTTCTGGAGGTCAAACGGGGACCTCTGTATATCTGATTTATCATCAAAAGTAGTCTATAACTTTATATAGTTTGAATTTTTTTTAGGACACTTTGACCACAAATAAGTTCAAAAGGTCAGATATGGACATCTATATGGCTTATGAGGCATCAGAAGGAGTCTATATGTATAGAAAGCCCAAGATCAAGGACTCTTTGGCCAGAAATATGTTTAGGAGCTCAAAAGGGGACCTCTGTATAGCTGATTTATCATCTAAAGGAGTCTATAACTTTATATAGTTTGAAAAATGTTGAGGACACTTTGACCACAAATAAGTTCAAAAGGTCAGATATGGAAATCTATATGGCTTATGAAGCATCAGAAGGAGTCTATGAGTATGTATAGAAAACGCAAGATCGAGGACTCTTTGGCCAGAAATATGTTCAGGAGGTCAAAAGGGGACCTCTGTATAGCTGATTTATCATCAAAAGGAGTCTATAACTTTATATAGTTTGAATTTTTTTTAGGACACTTTCACCACAAATAAGTTCAAAAGGTCAGATATGGACATCTATATGGCTTATGAGGCATCAGAAGGAGTCTATGAGTATGTATAGAAAGCCCAAGATCGAGGACTCTTTGGCCAGAAATATGTTCTGGAGGTCAAAATGGGACCTCTGTATAGCTGAGTTATCATCAAAAGGAGTCTATAACTTTATATAGTTTGAAAAAATGTTAGGACACTTTGACCACAAATGAGTTCAAAAGGTCAGAAATGGACATCTATATGGCTTATGAAGCACCAGAAGAGGTCTATGAGTATGTATAGAAAACGCAAGATCGAGGACTCTTTGGCCAGAAATATGTTCAGTAGGTCAAAAGGGGACCTCTGAATAGCTGATTTATCATCAAAAGGAGTCCATAACTTTCTATAGTTTGAAAACTTTTCAGGACACTTTGACCACAAATAAGTTCAAAATGTCAGATATGGAAATCTATATGGCTTATGAAGCATCAGAAGGAGTCTAGAAGTATGTATAGAAAGCCCAAGATCGAAGACTCTTTGGCCAGAAATATGTTCTGGAGGTCAAACGGGGACCTCTGTATATCTGATTTATCATCAAAAGGAGTCTATAAACTTTATATAGTTTGAAAAAATGTTAGGACACTTTGACCACAAATAAGTTCAAAAGGTCAGATATGGACATCTATATGGCTTATGAAGCACCAGGAGTCTATGAGTATGTATAGAAATCCCAATATCGAGGACTCTTTGGCCAGAAACATGTTCAGGAGATCAAAAGGGGACCTCTGTATAGCTGACTTATCATCAAAAGGAGTCTATAACTTTATATAGTTTGAATTTTTTTTGACACTTTGACCACAAATAAGTTCAAAAGGTCAGATATGGACATCTATATGGCTTATGAAGCATCAGAAGTAGTCTATGAGTATGTATAGAAAGCCCCAAGATCAAGGACTCTTTGGCCAGAAATATGTTCAGTAGGTCAAAAGGGGACCTCTGTATAGCTGATTTATCATCAAAAGGAGTCTATAACTTTATATAGTTTGAATTTTTTTTAGGAAACTTTGACCACAAATAAGTTCAAAAGGTCAGATATGGAAATCTATATGGCTTATGAGGCATCAGAAGGAATCTATGAGTATGTATAGAAAGCATAAGATCGAGGACTCTTTGGCCAGAAATATGTTCAGTAGTTCAAAAGGGGACCTCTGTGTAGCTGATTTATCATCAAAAGGAGTCTATAACTTTATATAGATTAAAAAATTTGATGACCAGAAATAAGTTCAAAAGGTCAGATATGGACATCTATATGGCTTATGAAGCATCAGAAGGAATCTATGAGTATGTATAGAAAGCCCAAGATTGAGGACTCTTTGGCCAGAAATATGTTTAGGAGGTCAAAAGGGGACCTCTGTATAGCTGATTTATCATCTAAAGGAGTCTATAACTTTATATAGTTTGAAAAATTTTGAGGACACTTTGACCACAAATAAGTTCAAAAGGTCAGATATGGACATCTATATGGCTTATGAAGCATCAGAAGGAGTCTATGAGTATGTATAGAAAACGCAAGATCGAGGACTCTTTGGCCAGAAATATGTTCAGGAGGTCAAAAGGGGACCTCTGTATAGCTGATTTATCATCAAAAGGAGTCTATAACTTTATATAGATTAAAAAACTTGATGACCAGAAATAAGTTCAAAAGGTCAGATATGGACATCTATATGGCTTATGAAGCATCAGAAGGAATCTATGAGTATGTATAGAAAGCCCAAGATTGAGGACTCTTTGGCCAGAAATATGTTTAGGAGGTCAAAAGGGGACCTCTGCATAGCTGATTTATCATCTAAAGGAGTCTATAACTTTATATAGTTTGAAAAATTTTGAGGACACTTTGACCACAAATAAGTTCAAAAGGTCAGATATGGAAATCTATATGGCTTATGAAGCATCAGAAGGAGTCTATGAGTATGTATAGAAAACGCAAGATCGAGGACTCTTTGGCCAGAAACATGTTCAGGAGATCAAAAGGTCCTCTCTATAGCTGACTTAATCAAAAGGAGTCTATAACTTTATATAGTTTGAATTTTTTTTAGGATACTTTGACCACAAATAAGTTCAAAAGGTCAGATATGGACATCTATATGGCTTATGAGGCATCAGAAGGAATCTATGAGTATGTATAGAAAGCATAAGATCGAGGACTCTTTGGCCAGAAATATGTTCAGTAGTTCAAAAGGGGACCTCTGTATAGCTGATTTATCATCAAAAGGAGTCTATAAACTTTATATAGTTTGAAAACTTTTCAGGACACTTTGACCACAAATAAGTTCAAAATGTCAGATATGGAAATCTATATGGCTTATGAAGCATCAGAAGGAGTCTAGAAGTATGTATAGAAAGCCCAAGATCGAAGACTCTTTGGCCAGAAATATGTTCTGGAGGTCAAACGGGGACCTCTGTATATCTGATTTATCATCAAAAGTAGTCTATAACTTTATATAGTTTGAATTTTTTTTAGGACACTTTGACCACAAATAAGTTCAAAAGGTCAGATATGGACATCTATATGGCTTATGAGGCATCAGAAGGAGTCTATATGTATAGAAAGCCCAAGATCAAGGACTCTTTGGCCAGAAATATGTTTAGGAGCTCAAAAGGGGACCTCTGTATAGCTGATTTATCATCTAAAGGAGTCTATAACTTTATATAGTTTGAAAAATGTTGAGGACACTTTGACCACAAATAAGTTCAAAAGGTCAGATATGGAAATCTATATGGCTTATGAAGCATCAGAAGGAGTCTATGAGTATGTATAGAAAACGCAAGATCGAGGACTCTTTGGCCAGAAATATGTTCAGGAGGTCAAAAGGGGACCTCTGTATAGCTGATTTATCATCAAAAGGAGTCTATAACTTTATATAGTTTGAATTTTTTTTAGGACACTTTCACCACAAATAAGTTCAAAAGGTCAGATATGGACATCTATATGGCTTATGAGGCATCAGAAGGAGTCTATGAGTATGTATAGAAAGCCCAAGATCGAGGACTCTTTGGCCAGAAATATGTTCTGGAGGTCAAAATGGGACCTCTGTATAGCTGAGTTATCATCAAAAGGAGTCTATAACTTTATATAGTTTGAAAAAATGTTAGGACACTTTGACCACAAATGAGTTCAAAAGGTCAGAAATGGACATCTATATGGCTTATGAAGCACCAGAAGAGGTCTATGAGTATGTATAGAAAACGCAAGATCGAGGACTCTTTGGCCAGAAATATGTTCAGTAGGTCAAAAGGGGACCTCTGAATAGCTGATTTATCATCAAAAGGAGTCCATAACTTTCTATAGTTTGAAAACTTTTCAGGACACTTTGACCACAAATAAGTTCAAAATGTCAGATATGGAAATCTATATGGCTTATGAAGCATCAGAAGGAGTCTAGAAGTATGTATAGAAAGCCCAAGATCGAAGACTCTTTGGCCAGAAATATGTTCTGGAGGTCAAACGGGGACCTCTGTATATCTGATTTATCATCAAAAGGAGTCTATAAACTTTATATAGTTTGAAAAAATGTTAGGACACTTTGACCACAAATAAGTTCAAAAGGTCAGATATGGACATCTATATGGCTTATGAAGCACCAGGAGTCTATGAGTATGTATAGAAATCCCAATATCGAGGACTCTTTGGCCAGAAACATGTTCAGGAGATCAAAAGGGGACCTCTGTATAGCTGACTTATCATCAAAAGGAGTCTATAACTTTATATAGTTTGAATTTTTTTTGACACTTTGACCACAAATAAGTTCAAAAGGTCAGATATGGACATCTATATGGCTTATGAAGCATCAGAAGTAGTCTATGAGTATGTATAGAAAGCCCCAAGATCAAGGACTCTTTGGCCAGAAATATGTTCAGTAGGTCAAAAGGGGACCTCTGTATAGCTGATTTATCATCAAAAGGAGTCTATAACTTTATATAGTTTGAATTTTTTTTAGGAAACTTTGACCACAAATAAGTTCAAAAGGTCAGATATGGAAATCTATATGGCTTATGAGGCATCAGAAGGAATCTATGAGTATGTATAGAAAGCATAAGATCGAGGACTCTTTGGCCAGAAATATGTTCAGTAGTTCAAAAGGGGACCTCTGTGTAGCTGATTTATCATCAAAAGGAGTCTATAACTTTATATAGATTAAAAAATTTGATGACCAGAAATAAGTTCAAAAGGTCAGATATGGACATCTATATGGCTTATGAAGCATCAGAAGGAATCTATGAGTATGTATAGAAAGCCCAAGATTGAGGACTCTTTGGCCAGAAATATGTTTAGGAGGTCAAAAGGGGACCTCTGTATAGCTGATTTATCATCTAAAGGAGTCTATAACTTTATATAGTTTGAAAAATTTTGAGGACACTTTGACCACAAATAAGTTCAAAAGGTCAGATATGGACATCTATATGGCTTATGAAGCATCAGAAGGAGTCTATGAGTATGTATAGAAAACGCAAGATCGAGGACTCTTTGGCCAGAAATATGTTCAGGAGGTCAAAAGGGGACCTCTGTATAGCTGATTTATCATCAAAAGGAGTCTATAACTTTATATAGATTAAAAAACTTGATGACCAGAAATAAGTTCAAAAGGTCAGATATGGACATCTATATGGCTTATGAAGCATCAGAAGGAATCTATGAGTATGTATAGAAAGCCCAAGATTGAGGACTCTTTGGCCAGAAATATGTTTAGGAGGTCAAAAGGGGACCTCTGCATAGCTGATTTATCATCTAAAGGAGTCTATAACTTTATATAGTTTGAAAAATTTTGAGGACACTTTGACCACAAATAAGTTCAAAAGGTCAGATATGGAAATCTATATGGCTTATGAAGCATCAGAAGGAGTCTATGAGTATGTATAGAAAACGCAAGATCGAGGACTCTTTGGCCAGAAATATGTTCAGGAGGTCAAAAGGGGACCTCTGTATAGCTGAGTTATCATCAAAAGGAGTCTATAACTTTATATAGTTTGAAAAAATGTTAGGACACTTTGACCACAAATAAGATCGAGGACTCTTTGGCCAGAAATATGTTCAGGAGGTCAAAAGGGGACCTCTGTATAGCTGATTTATCATCAAAAGCAGTCTATAACTTTATATAGTTTGAATTTTTTTTAGGACACTTTGACCACAAATAAGTTCAAAAGGTCAGATATGGACATCTATATGGCTTATGAATCACCAGAAGGAGTCTATGAGTATGTATAGAAAGCATAAGATCGAGGACTCTTTGGCCAGAAATATGTTCAGTAGTTCAAAAGGGGACCTCTGAATAGCTGATTTATCATCAAAAGGAGTCTATAACTTTATATAGATTAAAAAATTTGATGACCAGAAATAAGTTCAAAAGGTCAGATATGGACATCTATATGGCTTATGAATCACCAGAAGGAGTCTATGAGTATGTATAGAAAGCATAAGATCGAGGACTCTTTGGCCAGAAATATGTTCAATAGTTCAAAAGGGGACCTCTGAATAGCTGATTTATCATCAAAAGGAGTCTATAACTTTATATTGTTTGAATTTTTTTATGACACTTTGACCACAAATAAGTTCAAAAGGTCAGATATGGACATCTATATGGCTTATGAAGCACCAGAAGGCGTCTATGAGTATGTATAGAAATCCCAATATCGAGGACTCTTTGGCCAGAAATATGTTCAGTAGGTCAAAAGGGGACCTCTGAATAGCTGATTTATCATCAGAAAGAGTCTATAACTTTATATAGTTTAAAAAATTTGATGACCAGAAATAAGTTCAAAAGGTCAGATATGGACATCTATATGGCTTATGAGGCATCAGAAGGAATCTATGAGTATGTATAGAAAGCATAAGATCGAGGACTCTTTGGCCAGAAATATGTTCAGTAGTTCAAAAGGGGACCTCTGTGTAGCTGATTTATCATCAAAAGGAGTCTATAACTTTATATAGATTAAAAAATTTGATGACCAGAAATAAGTTCAAAAGGTCAGATATGGACATCTATATGGCTTATGAAGCATCAGAAGGAATCTATGAGTATGTATAGAAAGCCCAAGATCGAGGACTCTTAGGCCAGAATTATGTTCATGAGTTCAAAAGGGGCCCTCTGTATAGCTGATTTATCATCAAAAGGAGTCTATAACTTTATATAGTTTGAAAAAATGTTAGGACACTTTGACCACAAATAAGTTCAAAAGGTCAGATATGGACATCTATATGGCTTATGAAGCATCAGAAGGCGTCTATGAGTATGTATAGAAAGCCCAAGACCAAGGACTCTTTGGCCAGAAATATGTTCAGGAGGTCAAAATGGAACCTCTGTATAGCTGATTTCATCAAAAGGATTCTATAACTTACATAGTTTTAATTTTTTTTAGGACACTTTGACCACAAATAAGTTCAAAAGGTCAGATATGGACATCTATATGGCTTATGAAGCACCAGAAGGAGTCTATGAGTATGTTTAGAAAGCATAAGATCGAGGACTCTTTGGCCAGAAATATGTTCAGTAGTTCAAAAGGGGCCCTCTGTATAGCTGACTTATCATCAAAAGGAGTCTATAACTTTATATAGTTTGAATTTTTTTAGGACACTTTGACCAGAAATAAGTTCAAAAGGTCAGATATGGACATCTATATGGCTTATGAGGCATCAGAAGGAGTCTATGAGTATGTTTAGAAAGCATAAGATCGAGGACTCTTTGGCCAAAAACATGTTAAATCAGTCAAATATGGCTACAGTCTGGCTGACATAACATCAAGAGAAGTCTTTATTGTAGGAGAAATATAAATAGTAAGGTAAATGTTCAAGGTCTCTGGCCAGAAATATGTTCAGAAGGTCAAATATGGACTTCTGTATGGCTGATTTAACATCAGAAGGAGTTTATACATTTAGACAAAATCCTTTTGAGAACTCTTTGGTCAAATTTTTTTTCAATCAGTCAAATATGGACTACTGTCTGCCTGATTTTACATTACGAGAAGTCAGTCTATATGTATAGTGAGTTGATGTTCACGGACTCTGGCCATAAATATGTACAGTAGGTCAAAAATAGACCACTGGCTGGTTAATATAACATCACAAGAAGTCAGTCTGTAGTATAGCAAGACAATGTTCAAGAACTCTTTGGCCTGAAATATGTTCAGAAGGTCAAAAGGTGACCTTTGTATAGCTGATTTATTATCAGAAGGAGTCTATAACTTTATATAGCTTAAGTATTATATATTAGAAATATGTTCCTTGGGTCACATATGGACTGAGGTAAAAAAAAGTGACCTCTGTATGGCTGATTTAACATCAGAATTAGTCTATAAGATTATATAGTTTAAGTATTATATATTATATAAGATTATATAGATTTAAAACCTTTTAAGGACCCATTGACCAGAAATAAGTTTAACAGGTCAGATATGGACTTCTAAATGGCTTATGAAGTATCAGAAGATGTCTAGAGTATGTACAGAAAGTTCAAGATCGAGTACTCTTTTTCCCAGTAGTTGAAATATGGCTGATTTAACATCAGAAGGAGTCTATAAATTTATAAGAGTAAAAAAAACAAACATTTCGAGGCCTCTTTGGCCAAAAATGTGTTCAATCGGTCAAATATCGACTACTCCTTGCCTGAGTTAACATCACGAGAAGTCAATATGTACGTATAGTAAGTTAAGTTTCATGGTCTCTTGGCAGAAATATGTTTAGTAGGTCAAAAATGTACTTTTTTTTTATGGGTGATGTAACATCAGAAGGAGTCTATAAGTTTGTTTAAAAACCTTTGAGGACCCTTTGACCAGAAATAAGTTCAATAGGTCAAATATGCACCTCTATATGGCTGATTTAACATCAGAAGGAGTCTATAAGTTTATAATATACACAAAATACCTTTTGAGGACTCTTTTGCCAAAAATATGTTCAATCAGTCAAATATGGACTACTGTCTGGCTTACTAAACATACAAGACTAACTTCTTGTGATGTTATTTAAGACAAGAGGGAAAAATATTATTTTAAGGGAAATTATTGCATTTACCTCTTGCATTACAATGCATAGAATAAACTACTTCATACCTCATGTGCAATGAAAACATAACATGAGTGTTGCATTGCACAAACGATCTAAGAATTAGCGTTGAATAATAATGTATTATTATTATATCTAACTATATCAGTTAGATATTTTATGCAGTGGAATGTAGATAGTTGAGATAGTTATTGTATGTTTGTGATGCACTCATAGCTTATGTGTTATTCTTCAATGCACAAAGTTTGATCTTGTGTGAAATGCAATGCAGTAGCACATATTGTATTTCCTCAAAGCAAAACGCAATGTAGTTTGAGAATGATTTACTTCTGGTGTGTAATGCAATGCAAGAAGTGCATAGCCTATATGTTATTCTTCAATGCACAACGTTAGATCGTTAGTGCAATGCAATGCAATGAATGCACCAACAAACGTTATCTCTATTTTTTTAGTGCACAACGTTAGATCGTTAGTGCAATGCAATGCAGTGCAAAGCAATGCAATGCAATGTTATTCTTCAGTGCACAACGTTAGATCGTTAGTGCAATGCAATGCAACAACACACATACCATCTCTTTAATGAACATGGGAATGGTTAAGTTCTAGTGTGCAATGCAATGCAATGCGAAAAGAGCATAACCTATATGTTATTTTTCAGTGCACAACGTTAGATCGTTAGTGCAATGCAATGCAATGCAATGCAATGCAATGCAGTGCAAAGCAATGCAAATAAATGCAATGCAATGCAATGCAATGCAACAACACACGTTATGTTTTTAATCAACATGGGAATGAGGTAGTTCTGGTGTGCAATGCAATGAAAAAAGTGCATAACATATGTTATTCTTCAATGCACAACGTTAGATCGTTAGTGCAATGCAATGCAACAGCACACATGTTATCTCTTTAATGAACATGGGAATGGTTAAGTTCTAGTGTGCAATGTAATGCAAAAAGTGTATAACCTATATGTTATTCTTCAGTGCACAACGTTAGATCGTTAGTGCAATGCAATGCAACAACACACATATCATCTCTTAAAAGAACATGGGAATGATTTATTTCTGGTGTGCAATGCAATGCGAAAAGTGCATAACCTATATGTTATTCTTCAGAGTACAACGTTAGATCGTTTGTGCAATGCAATGCAATGCAACAACAAACATTATCTCTTTAATGAACATTGGAATGATTTAGTTCTGATGTGCAATGCAATGCAATGCAAAAAGTGCATAACCTATATGTTTTTCTTCAGTGCACAACGTTAGATCGTTTGTGCAATAAAATGCAATGCAATGCAATTGCAACAACACACGTTATCTCTTTAATGAACATGGGAATGATTTAGTAGTCTGGTATGCAATGCAATGCAATGCAATGCGAAAAGTGCATAACCTATATGTTATTCTTCAGTGCACAACGTTAGATCGTTAGTGCAATGCAATGCAACAACACATATACCATCTCTTTAATGAACATGGGAATGGTTAAGTTCTAGTGTGCAATGCAATGCAATGCAAAAAGTGCATAACCTATATGTTATTCTTCAGTGCAAGATCGTTAGTGCAATGCAGTACAAGGCATTGCAAATTAATGCAATGCAATGCAACAACACACGTTATGTCTTTAATCAACATGGGAATGAGGTAGTTCTGGTGTGCAATGCAATGAAATGCAAAAAGTGCATAACCTATATGTTATTCTTGAGTGCACAACGTTACATCGCTAGTGCAATGCAATGCAATGCAATGCACCAACAAACGTTATCTCTTTAATGAACATGGGAATGATTTAGGTCTGGTGTGCAATGAAATGCAAAAAGTGCATAACCTATATGTTATTCTTTCGTGCACAAAGTTAGATCGTTAGTGCAATGCAATGCAATGCAGTGCAAAGCAATGCAATGCAATGCAATGCAATGCAATGCAATGCAATGCAATGCAATGCAACAACACACATATCATCTCTATAATGAACTTGGGAATGATTTTGTTCTGGTGTGCAATGCAATGCGAAAAGAGTATAACCTATATGTTTTTCTTCAGTGCACAACGTTAGATCGTTTGTGCAATGCAACAACACATATGTTATCTCTTTAATGAACATGGGAATGGTTAAGTTGTAGTGTGCAATGCAATGCAAAAAGTGTATAACCTATATGTTATTCTTCAGTGCACAACGTTAGATCGTTAGTGCAATGCAATGCAACAACACACATATCATCTCTTAAAAGAACATGGGAATGATTTATTTCTTGTGTGCAATGCAATGCGAAAAGTGCATAACCTATATGTTATTCTTCAGAGCACAACGTTAGATCGTTTGTGCAATGCAATGCAATGCAACAACAAACATTATCTCTTTAATGAACATGGGAATGATTTAGTTCTGATGTGCAATGCAATGCAATGCAAAAAGTGCATAACCTATATGTTTTTCTTCAGTGCACAACGTTAGATCGTTTGTGCAATAAAATGCAATGCAATGCAATTGCAACAACACACGTTATCTCTTTAATGAACATGGGAATGATTTAGTAGTCTGGGATGCAATGCAATGCAATGCAATGCGAAAAGTGCATAACCTATATGTTATTCTTCAGTGCACAACGTTAGATCGTTAGTGCAATGCAATGCAACAACACATATACCATCTCTTTAATGAACATGGGAATGGTTAAGTTCTAGTGTGCAATGCAATGCAATGCAAAAAGTGCATAACCTATATGTTATTCTTCAGTGCAAGATCGTTAGTGCAATGCAATGCAATGCAATGCAATGCAATGCAATGCAGTACAAGGCATTGCAAATCAATGCAATGCAATGCAACAACACACGTTATGTCTTTAATCAACATGGGAATGAGGTAGTTCTGGTGTGCAATGCAATGAAATGCAAAAAGTGCATAACCTATATGTTATTCTTGAGTGCACAACGTTACATCGCTAGTGCAATGCAATGCAATGCAATGCACCAACAAACGTTATCTCTTTAATGAACATGGGAATGATTTAGGTCTGGTGTGCAATGAAATGCAAAAAGTGCATAACCTATATGTTATTCTTTCGTGCACAAAGTTAGATCGTTAGTGCAATGCAATGCAATGCAGTGCAAAGCAATGCAATGCAATGCAATGCAATGCAATGCAATGCAATGCAATGCAATGCAATGCAACAACACACATATCATCTCTATAATGAACTTGGGAATGATTTTGTTCTGGTGTGCAATGCAATGCGAAAAGAGTATAACCTATATGTTTTTCTTCAGTGCACAACGTTAGATCGTTTGTGCAATGCAATGCAATGCAACAACAAACATTATCTCTTTAATGAACATGGGAATGATTTAGTTCTGATGTGCAATGCAATGCAATGCAAAAAGTGCATAACCTATATGTTTTTCTTCAGTGCACAACGTTAGATCGTTTGTGCAATAAAATGCAATGCAATGCAATTGCAACAACACACGTTATCTCTTTAATGAACATGGGAATGATTTAGTAGTCTGGGATGCAATGCAATGCAATGCAATGCGAAAAGTGCATAACCTATATGTTATTCTTCAGTGCACAACGTTAGATCGTTAGTGCAATGCAATGCAACAACACATATACCATCTCTTTAATGAACATGGGAATGGTTAAGTTCTAGTGTGCAATGCAATGCAATGCAAAAAGTGCATAACCTATATGTTATTCTTCAGTGCAAGATCGTTAGTGCAATGCAATGCAATGCAATGCAATGCAATGCAGTACAAGGCATTGCAAATCAATGCAATGCAATGCAACAACACACGTTATGTCTTTAATCAACATGGGAATGAGGTAGTTCTGGTGTGCAATGCAATGAAATGCAAAAAGTGCATAACCTATATGTTATTCTTGAGTGCACAACGTTACATCGCTAGTGCAATGCAATGCAATGCAATGCACCAACAAACGTTATCTCTTTAATGAACATGGGAATGATTTAGGTCTGGTGTGCAATGAAATGCAAAAAGTGCATAACCTATATGTTATTCTTTCGTGCACAAAGTTAGATCGTTAGTGCAATGCAATGCAATGCAGTGCAAAGCAATGATATGCACACATATCATCTCTATAATGAACTTGGGAATGATTTTGTTCTGGTGTGCAATGCAATGCGAAAAGTGCATAACCTATATGTTATTTTTCAGTGCACAATGTTAGATCGTTAGTGCAATGCAATGCAGTGCAAAGCAATGCAATGATGCAAAGCAATGCAAAGCAATGCAAAGCAATGCAAAGCAATGCAATGATGCAAAGCAATGCAAAGCAATGCAAAGCAATGCAAAGCAATGCAAAGCAATGCAAAGCAATGCAAAGCAATGCAAAGCAATGCAAAGCAATGCAATGCAATACAATGCAATGCAACAACACACGTTATGTCTTTAATGAACATGGGAATGATTTAGTTCTGGTGTGCAATGCAATGCAATACGTGCATAACCTATATGTTATTCTTCAGTGCACAACGTTAGATCGTTAGTGCAATGCAATGCAATGCAATGCAATGCAACAACACACGTTATGTTTTTAATCAACATGGGAATGAGGTAGTTCTGGTGTGCAATGCAATGCAAAAAGTGCATAACATATGTTATTCTTAGTGCACAAAGTTAGATCGTTAGTGCAATGCAATGCAGTGCAAAGCAATGCAAAGCAGTGCAATTCAATGTAATGCAATGCAATACATTGCATTGCAATGCAATGCAATACATTGCAATGCAGCAACACACGTTATGTCTTTAATAAACATGGGAATGATTTAGTTCTGGTGTGCAATGCAATGCAATACGTGCACAACGTTAGATCGTTAGTGCAATGCAATGCAGTGCAAAGCAATGCAAATCAATGCAATGCAATACAATGCAATGCAACAACACACGTTATGTCTTTAATGAACATTGGAATGATTTAGTTCTGGTATGCAATGCAATGCAATGCAACAAGTGCATGACCTATATGTTATTCTTCAGTGCACAACGTTAGATCGTTAGTGCAATGCAATGCAAAGCAATGCAATGCAGTGCAAAGCAATGCAAATCAATGCAATGCAATACAGTGCAATGCAACAACACGTGTTACGTCTTTAATGAACATGGGAATGATTTAGTTCTGGTGTGCAATGCAATGCAATGCTAGAAGTGCATAGCCTATGTTATTCTTCAATGCACAAGGTTAGATCGTTAGTGCAATGCAATGTAATGCAACAACAAACGTTATGTCTTTAATCAACATGGGAATGAGGTAGTTCATTTGTACAATGCAATGCAAAAAGTGCATAACCTATATGTTATTCTTCAGTGCACAACGTTAGATCGTTAGTGCAATGCAATGCAATGCAATGCAATGCATCAACACACATATCATCTCTATTATGAACATGGGAATGATTTAGTTCTGGTGTGCAATGCAATGCGAAATATGCATAACCTATAAGTTATTCTTCAGTGCACAACGTTAGATCGTTTGTGCAATGCAATTGCAACAACACATATGTTATCTCTTTAATGAACATGGGAATGAGTTAGTTCTGGTGTGCAATGCAATGCAAAGCAAGAAGTGCATAGCCTATGTTATTCTTCAATGCACAACGTTAGATCGTGTGTGCAATGCAATGCAATGCAACAACACACATTATCTTTGTAATGAACATGGGATCGAGTAGTTCTGTTGTGCAATGCAATGCAAGTAGTGCACAGACTATATGTTATTCTACACTGCACAACGTTAGACAGTTTGTGCAAAGCAACAACACATATGTTATCTCTTTAATGAACATGGGAATGAGTTAGTTCTGGTGTGCAATGCAATGCAAAGCAAGAAGTGCATAGCCTATGTTATTCTTCAATGCACAACGTTAGATCGTGTGTGCAATGCAATGCAATGCAACAACACACATTATCTTTGTAATGAACATGGGATCGAGTAGTTCTGTTGTGCAATGCAATGCAAGTAGTGCACAGACTATATGTTATTCTACACTGCACAACGTTAGACAGTTTGTGCAAAGCAACAACACATATGTTATCTCTCTAATGAACATGGCATTGAGTTAGTTTTGGTGTGCAATGCAATGCAATGCACGAAGTGCATAACCTATGTTTCTTTAATGATGCTCAACGTTAGATCGTTTGTGCAAAGCACATAATGTTATAAGAATGAGCTATACATAGGTACGCTTTTGACCTGCTGAACATATTTCTGGCCAAAGAGTCCTTAAAGATGTTATATCATCCTGACAAAGGTCCAAATTTGACACTGAATTTTTTTCTGTCCAAGGAGTACTCGAAACTTGACCTTACCATTTATACTCGTTGACTTTTTCTGATGTTACGTCAGCCATAAAGAAGTCCATATTTGACCCAAGGAACATATTTTTGGCCAAAGAGTCCTCGATCTTGGGCTTTCTATTCATATAGTCCAACTCCTTCTGATGCTTCATAAGCCACATAGATGTCCATATCTGACCTTTTGAAATTATTTCTGGTCAAAGTGTCCTCAAAATTTTTCAAACTATATAAAGTTATAGACTCCTTTTGATGATAAATCAGCTATACAGAGGTCCCCTTTTGACCTCCTGAACATATTTCTGGCCAAAGAGTCCTCGATCTTGGGCTTTCTATACATACTCATAGACTCCTTCTGGTGCTTCATAAGTCATATAGATTTCCATATCTGACCTTTTGAACTTATTTGTGGTCAAAGTGTCCTAACATTTTTTCAAACTATAGAAAGTTATAGACTCCTTTTGATGATAAATCAGCTATACAGAGGGCCCCTTCTGACCTACTGAACATATTTCTGGCCAAAGAGTCCTAAAAGATTAACACTATACATTCAGACTGATATCTTCGGATGTTATATCATCCTGACAAAAGTCCATATTTGACCTACCGAATTTTTTTCTGGCCATGGAGTGAGTACTCGAAACTTGATCTTTCCATATGTACTTGTTGACTCTTTCTGATGTTACGTCAGACATACAGAATTCCATATTTGACCCAAGGAACATATTTCTGGCCAAAGAGACCTCTATCTTGAGCTTTCTATACATATAGACTCCTTCTGATGCTTCATAAGCCATATAGATGTCCATATCTAACCCTTTGAACTTATTTGTGGTCAAAGTGTCCTAAAAAAAATTAAAACTATATAAAGTTATAGACTCCTTTTGATGATAAATCAGCTATACAGAGGTCCCCTTTTGACCTCCTGAACATATTTCTGGCCAAAGAGTCCTCGATCTTGGGCTTTCTATACATACTTATAGACTCCTTCTGGTGCTTCATAAGCCATATAGATGTCCATATCTGACAATTTGAACTTATTTGTGGTCAAAGTGTCCTCAAAATTTTTCAAACTATAGAAAGTTATAGACTCCTTTTGAGGATAAATCAGCTATACAGAGGTCCCCTTTTGACCTCCTAAACATATTTCTGGCCAAACAGTCCTTGATCTTGGGGCTTTCTATACATACTCATAGATTCCTTCTGATGCTTCATAAGCCATATAGATGTCCATATCTGACCCTTTGAACTTATTTGTGGTCAAAGTGTCCTAAAAAAAATTAAAACTATATAAAGTTATAGACTCCTTTTGATGATAAGTCAGCTATACAGAGGTCCCCTTTTGACCTCCTGAACATATTTCTGGCCAAAGAGTCCTCGATCTTGGGCTTTCTATACATACTCATAGACTCCTTCTGGTGATTCATAAGATATAGATGTCCATATCTGACCTTTTGAACTTATTTGTGGTCAAAGTGTCCTCAAAATTTTTCAAACTATAGAAAGTTATAGACTCCTTTTGATGATAAATCAGCAATACAAAGGTCCCCTTTTGACCTCCTGAGCATATTTCTGGCCAAAGAGTCCTTGATCTTGGGCTTTCTATACATGCTCATAGACTCCTTCTGGTGCTTCATAAGCCATATAGATTTCCATATCTGACCTTTTGAACTTATTTGTGGTCAAAGTGTCCTCAAAATTTTTCAAACTATATAAAGTTATAGACTCCTTTTGATGATAAATCAGCTATACAGAGGGCCCCTTTTGACCTACTGAACATATTTCTGGCCAAAGAGTCCTTGATCTTGGGCTTTCTATACATACTCATAGACGCCTTCTGATGCTTCATAAGCCATATAGATTTCCATATCTGACATTTTGAACTTATTTGTGGTCAAAGTGTCCTAAAAAAAATTCAAACTATGTAAGTTATAGAATCCTTTTGATGATAAATCAGCTATACAGAGGTCCCATTTTGACCTCCTGAACATATTTCTGGCCAAAGAGTCCTTGATCTTGGGCTTTCTATACATACTCATAGACTCCTTCTGATGCTTCTTAAGCCATATAGATTTCCATATCTGACCTTTTGAACTTATTTGTGGTCAAAGTGTCCTCAAAATTTTTCAAACTATAGAAAGTTATAGACTCCT
This sequence comes from Squalius cephalus, assembly GCF_949319135.1. Classification (NCBI taxonomy): domain Eukaryota; kingdom Metazoa; phylum Chordata; class Actinopteri; order Cypriniformes; family Leuciscidae; genus Squalius; species Squalius cephalus. The sequence continues at coordinate 4,561,901 of NC_137134.1, forward strand.
TTTGATGATAAATCAGCTATACAGAGGTCCCTTTTTGACCTCCTGAACATGTTTCTGGCCAAAGAGTCCACGATCTTGGGCTTCCTATACATACTCATAGACTCCTTCTGATGCTTCATAAGCCATATAGATGTCCATATCTGACCTTTTGAACTTATTTGTGGTCAAAGTGTCCTAACATTTTTCAAAGTTATAGACTCCTTTTGATGATAAATCAGCTATACAGAGGTCCCCTTTTGACCTCCTGAACATATTTCTGGCCAAAGAGTCCTCGATCTTGGGCTTTCTATACATACTCATAGACTCCTTCTGGTGCTTCATAAGCCATATAGATTTCCATATCTGACATTTTGAACTTATTTGTGGTCAAAGTGTCCTCAAAATTTTTCAAAGTTATAGACTCCTTTTGATGATAAATCAGCTATACAGAGGTCCCTTTTTGACCTCCTGAACATGTTTCTGGCCAAAGAGTCCACGATCTTGGGCTTCCTATACATACTCATAGACTCCTTCTGATGCTTCATAAGCCATATAGATGTCCATATCTGACCTTTTGAACTTATTTGTGGTCAAAGTGTCCTAACATTTTTCAAAGTTATAGACTCCTTTTGATGATAAATCAGCTATACAGAGGTCCCCTTTTGACCTCCTGAACATATTTCTGGCCAAAGAGTCCTCGATCTTGGGCTTTCTATACATACTCATAGACTCCTTCTGATGCTTCATAAGCCATATAGATGTCCATATCTGACCTTTTGAACTTATTTGTGGTCAAAGTGTTCTCAAAATTTTTCAAAGTTATAGACTCCTTTTGATGATAAATCAGCTATACAGAGGTCCCCTTTTGACCTCCTGAACATATTTCTGGCCAAAGAGTCCTCGATCTTGGGCTTTCTATACATACTCATAGACTCCTTCTGGTGCTTCATAAGCCATATAGATTTCCATATCTGACATTTTGAACTTATTTGTGGTCAAAGTGTCCTAAAAAAAATTCAAACTATGTAAGTTATAGAATCCTTTTGATGATAAATCAGCTATACAGAGGTTCCATTTTGACCTCCTGAACATATTTCTGGCCAAAGAGTCCTCGATCTTGGGCTTCCTATACATACTCATAGACTCCTTCTGATGCTTCATAAGCCATATAGATGTCCATATCTGACCTTTTGAACTTATTTGTGGTCAAAGTGTCCTAAAAAAAATTCAAACTATGTAAGTTATAGAATCCTTTTAATGATAAATCAGCTATTCAGAGGTCCCATTTTGACCTCCTGAACATATTTCTGGCCAAAGAGTCCTCGATCTTGGGCTTCCTATACATACTCATAGACTCCTTCTGATGCTTCATAAGCCATATAGATGTCCATATCTGACCTTTTGAACTTATTTGTGGTCAAAGTGTCCTCAAAATTTTTCAAAGTTATAGACTCCTTTTGATGATAACTCAGCTATACAGAGGTCCCCTTTTGACCTCCTGAACATATTTCTGGCCAAAGAGTCCTCGATCTTGGGCTTTCTATACATACTCATAGACTCATTCTGGTGCTTCATAAGCCATATAGATGTCCATATCTGACAATTTGAACTTATTTGTGGTCAAAGTGTCCTCAAAATTTTTCAAACTATATAAAGTTATAGAGTCCTTTTGATGATAAATCAGCTATACAGAGGTCCCCTTTTGACCTTCTAAACATATTTCTGGCCAAACAGTCCTTGATCTTGGGGCTTTCTATACATACTCATAGATTCCTTCTGATGCTTCATAAGCCATATAGATGTCCATATCTGACCCTTTGAACTTATTTGTGGTCAAAGTGTCCTAAAAAAAATTAAAACTATATAAAGTTATAGACTCCTTTTGATGATAAGTCAGCTATACAGAGGTCCCCTTTTGACCTCCTGAACATATTTCTGGCCAAAGAGTCCTCGATCTTGGGCTTTCTATACATACTCATAGACTCCTTCTGGTGATTCATAAGATATAGATTTCCATATCTGACCTTTTGAACTTATTTGTGGTCAAAGTGTCCTCAAAATTTTTCAAACTATAGAAAGTTATAGACTCCTTTTGATGATAAATCAGCAATACAAAGGTCCCCTTTTGACCTCCTGAGCATATTTCTGGCCAAAGAGTCCTTGATCTTGGGCTTTCTATACATGCTCATAGACTCCTTCTGGTGCTTCATAAGCCATATAGATTTCCATATCTGACCTTTTGAACTTATTTGTGGTCAAAGTGTCCTCAAAATTTTTCAAACTATATAAAGTTATAGACTCCTTTTGATGATAAATCAGCTATACAGAGGGCCCCTTTTGACCTACTGAACATATTTCTGGCCAAAGAGTCCTTGATCTTGGGCTTTCTATACATACTCATAGACGCCTTCTGATGCTTCATAAGCCATATAGATTTCCATATCTGACATTTTGAACTTATTTGTGGTCAAAGTGTCCTAAAAAAAATTCAAACTATGTAAGTTATAGAATCCTTTTGATGATAAATCAGCTATACAGAGGTTCCATTTTGACCTCCTGAACATATTTCTGGCCAAAGAGTCCTCGATCTTGGGCTTCCTATACATACTCATAGACTCCTTCTGATGCTTCATAAGCCATATAGATGTCCATATCTGACCTTTTGAACTTATTTGTGGTCAAAGTGTCCTAAAAAAAATTCAAACTATGTAAGTTATAGAATCCTTTTAATGATAAATCAGCTATTCAGAGGTCCCATTTTGACCTCCTGAACATATTTCTGGCCAAAGAGTCCTCGATCTTGGGCTTCCTATACATACTCATAGACTCCTTCTGATGCTTCATAAGCCATATAGATGTCCATATCTGACCTTTTGAACTTATTTGTGGTCAAAGTGTCCTCAAAATTTTTCAAAGTTATAGACTCCTTTTGATGATAACTCAGCTATACAGAGGTCCCCTTTTGACCTCCTGAACATATTTCTGGCCAAAGAGTCCTCGATCTTGGGCTTTCTATACATACTCATAGACTCATTCTGGTGCTTCATAAGCCATATAGATGTCCATATCTGACAATTTGAACTTATTTGTGGTCAAAGTGTCCTCAAAATTTTTCAAACTATATAAAGTTATAGAGTCCTTTTGATGATAAATCAGCTATACAGAGGTCCCCTTTTGACCTTCTAAACATATTTCTGGCCAAACAGTCCTTGATCTTGGGGCTTTCTATACATACTCATAGATTCCTTCTGATGCTTCATAAGCCATATAGATGTCCATATCTGACCCTTTGAACTTATTTGTGGTCAAAGTGTCCTAAAAAAAATTAAAACTATATAAAGTTATAGACTCCTTTTGATGATAAGTCAGCTATACAGAGGTCCCCTTTTGACCTCCTGAACATATTTCTGGCCAAAGAGTCCTCGATCTTGGGCTTTCTATACATACTCATAGACTCCTTCTGGTGATTCATAAGATATAGATTTCCATATCTGACCTTTTGAACTTATTTGTGGTCAAAGTGTCCTCAAAATTTTTCAAACTATAGAAAGTTATAGACTCCTTTTGATGATAAATCAGCAATACAAAGGTCCCCTTTTGACCTCCTGAGCATATTTCTGGCCAAAGAGTCCTTGATCTTGGGCTTTCTATACATGCTCATAGACTCCTTCTGGTGCTTCATAAGCCATATAGATTTCCATATCTGACCTTTTGAACTTATTTGTGGTCAAAGTGTCCTCAAAATTTTTCAAACTATATAAAGTTATAGACTCCTTTTGATGATAAATCAGCTATACAGAGGGCCCCTTTTGACCTACTGAACATATTTCTGGCCAAAGAGTCCTTGATCTTGGGCTTTCTATACATACTCATAGACGCCTTCTGATGCTTCATAAGCCATATAGATTTCCATATCTGACATTTTGAACTTATTTGTGGTCAAAGTGTCCTAAAAAAAATTCAAACTATGTAAGTTATAGAATCCTTTTGATGATAAATCAGCTATACAGAGGTTCCATTTTGACCTCCTGAACATATTTCTGGCCAAAGAGTCCTTGATCTTGGGCTTTCTATACATACTCATAGACGCCTTCGATACTTCATAAGCCATATAGATGTCCATATCTGACCTTTTGAACTTATTTGTGGTCAAAGTGTCCTAACATTTTTTCAAACTATATAAAGTGATAGACTCCTTTTGATGATAAATCAGCTATACAGAGGTCCCCTGTTGACCTACTGAACATATTTCTGGCCAAAGAGTCCTCGATCTTGGGCTTTCTATTCATACTCATAGACTCCTTCTGATGCTTCTTAAGCCATATAGATTTCCATATCTGACCTTTTGAACTTATTTGTGGTCAAAGTGTCCTCAAAATTTTTCAAACTATAGAAAGTTATAGACTCCTTTTGATGATAAATCAGCTATACAGAGGTCCCTTTTTGACCTCCTGAACATGTTTCTGGCCAAAGAGTCCACGATCTTGGGCTTCCTATACATACTCATAGACTCCTTCTGATGCTTCATAAGCCATATAGATGTCCATATCTGACCTTTTGAACTTATTTGTGGTCAAAGTGTCCTCAAAATTTTTCAAAGTTATAGACTCCTTTTGATGATAAATCAGCTATACAGAGGTCCCCTTTTGACCTCCTGAACATATTTCTGGCCAAAGAGTCCTCGATCTTGCTCTTTCTATACATACTCATAGACTCCTTCTGGTGCTTCATAAGCCATATAGATTTCCATATCTGACATTTTGAACTTATTTGTTGTCAAAGTGTCCTAAAAAAAATTCAAACTATGTAAGTTATAGAATCCTTTTGATGATAAATCAGCTATACAGAGGTCCCATTTTGACCTCCTGAACATATTTCTGGCCAAAGAGTCCTTGATCTTGGGCTTTCTATACATACTCATAGACGCCTTCGATGCTTCATAAGCCATATAGATGTCCATATCTGACATTTTGAACTTATTTGTGGTCAAAGTGTCCTAAAAAAAATTCAAACTATGTAAGTTTATAGAGTCAATCCTTTTGATGATAAATCAGCTATACAGAGGTCCCATTTTGACCTCCTGAACATATTTCTGGCCAAAGAGTCCTAAAAGATTAACACTATACATTCAGACTGATATCTTCGGATGTTATATCATCCTGACAAAAGTCCATATTTGACCTACCGAATTTTTTTCTGACCAAGGAGTGAGTACTCGAAACTTGACCTTTTCATATATACTTGTTGACTCTTTCTGATGTTACGTCAGACATACAGAATTCCATATTTGACCCAAGGAACATATTTCTTGCCAAAGAGTCCTCGATCTTGGGCTTTCTATACATACTCATAGACTCCTTCTGATGCTTCATAAGCCATATAGATGTCCATATCTATCCTTTTGAACTTATTTCTGGTCAAAGTGTCCTCAAAATTTTTCAAACTATATAAAGTTATAGACTCCTTCTGATAAAAAAGAGTCCTCAATCTTGAACTTTGCATTCTCACTCCTAGACTCCTTCTGATGGTTCATAAGCCACATATAGAATTCCATATTTGACCTACTGAACTTATTTCTGGTCAAATGGTCCTCAAAGGGTTTCTTATTATGTTAATTCAGCCATACAGAGGTTCCTATTTGAACTACTGAACACATTTTTGGCCAAAGAGTCTTTGAACATTAACTTTCTCTGCTTATTGACTTCTCTTAATAATACATTAGCCATACAAAAGTCCATATTTGACCTACTAATATATTTCTGGTCAAAGAGTCCCTGATCTTGACCTTTCTGTACATGCTCATTGACAGCTTCTGATGTTTCATCAGCTTGAAAGATGTCCATACTTGACCCATTGAATATATTTCTGACCATAGAGTCCTCGATCTTGAACTTTCTAAACATACTTGTAGACTTGTTAATTAATTATCTGCTATCCAATGTATTTGAACAGTAGTTCAAATTTTATATTTTGAACATGTTTCTAGACATGAGAATTGAATTGCTTTTACAATCCTTCTGATGTTTCATCAGCCATACAGTATAGTTCAAATTTGACCTATTGAACATTTCTATAACCAAAGTGTCCTCGATCTTGATCGTTCTATACATAATCATAGGCTTGTTCTGATGTTTCATCATTGAGACAGAAGTCAGTTATTGACCTACTGAACATATTTCTGGCCAAAAGAGTCGTCAAAAGGTATGTTTATATGCATTCTCATCGACTACTTTTGATGTTAAATCAACCATATTGTTAGTCCAAATTTGACCCATTGAACATATATCTGGCCAAAGAGACCTAGAACTTTAATTATCTATACATAATTACTATCTCCTTCTGATTTTTCATCACCTAGGCTATTATCCATATTTGACAATTGAACATATTTCTGGCTGGAAGAGTCCTTGATCTTTCTATACGTACTCATAGATAGTACGTTTCAGATAGTACTTCAGCCAAAAAATGATCCATAATTGACTACTAAACTCATTTCTGAGCGATGGGTTTATAATCTTGATTTCTCTATACATTGACTCCTTCTGATGTTACAATAGCAAAACATTATTGTATTGTATTGTATCAATATGACCTATTAAACCTATTTCTGACCAATGAGTCTATGAACATTTTTCAATACATACTCAATGACTCCTGATTTTACAACAGCAATATAGTATTTCAAAATTTGATCAATTGAACATATTTCTGGCCAAAGAGACCTTGATCTTATTCTTTCTAGACATACTCCTTCTGATGTTTCATCAGCCAGATAATTGTCCACAATTGACCTACTGAACATTTTTCTGCCCGAAGAGTCTATGAACTTGAACTTTCTATACATAATCATTTACTTCTGATGTTTCTTCAGCCATACAGTAGTCCAGATTTGACATGTTGAACATATTTCTGACCAAAGAGATTTTGATCTTGAACTTTCTATTCATAATTATAGACTCTTTCAGAAAGTTACATCGGACAGACAATTGTCCATATTAATTATTAAACATATTTCTGGCCAACAAGTCCATGAACTTGAACATTCTGTACATGCTAACTGACTCCTTTTAGTGTTTCATCAGCCAGACATTAGTCCATAATTGACCTACTGAACATATTGCTGCCCGAAGAGTCTTGAACTTGAACTTTCTATATAGGCTCATTGACTCCTTCTGATGTTTCACAAGCAGACAATAGTCCATAATTGACCCTCTGAACATATTTATAGTAAAAGAGTCCTCTGTCTTGAACTTTCTATAGATTCTCAGTGACTCCATATAGATAATTGACCCACTGAACATATTTCTACCTGAAGAGTCTTTGAACTTGAACTTTCTATTCATAATCGTCTTCCTCAATCTTCATTGACTTCTGATTCATCAGCCAGACAGCAGTCCATATTTGACCCACTAAACATATTTCTGGCAAAAGAGTCCTCGATCTTGAACCTTTTAAACATACTCATAGACTCTTTCTGGTGTTTCATCAGCCATGCAGTAGTTCTGATTCGACATAATGAACATATTTCTGACCGAAGAGTCCTCGATCTTGAACTTTCTATTCATACTTATAGACTCTTTCAGATAGTACATCGGCCAAACAATTGTAGATATTGACTATTGAAGTAAAAGAGTTCTCGATCTTGAACTTTCTATACATTCTCAGTGATGCCTTATTTTGTTTCTTTAGCCATACAGAATTCCAGATTTGACATGTTGAACATATTTCTGACTTGAAAATTTTGTACATGCTAATTGACTCCTTTTAGTGTTTCATCAGCCAGACAGTAGTCAATAATGGACCTACTGAAAATATTTCTGGTAAAAGAGTCCTCGATTTTGAACTTTCTATACATTCTCAGTGACGCCTTATTTTGTTTCTTTAGCCATAAAGTAGTTCAGATTTAACATGTTGAACATATTTCTGACTGAAGAGTCCTTGATCTTGAACTTTCTATTCACACTTATAGACTCCTTCAGATAGTACATCGGCCAGACAACTGTCCATAATGACTTTTTTTTTCTTTTTTTTCTGGCCAACGAGTCTATGTACTTGAACTTTCTATACATGCTCGTTGACTTCTTTTAGTGCTTCATCAGCCAGAGAGTACTCCATAATTTACCTACTGAACATATTTCTAGTAAAAGAGTCCTCGATCTTTAACATTCTACATGCTCATTGACTCCTTATGCTGTTTCTTTCTACACATAGTCGTTTACTCCATCTGATGTTACATCAGCCATAAAGAAGTCCATAATTGACCCAAGGGACATATTTGTGGCCAATCTTGAACTTGAACTATACATACTCATAGTCTCCTTCTGATTCTTCATAAGCCATATTTATGTCCATATTTATGACTTATTATTATTTCTGGTCAAAGGTTCCTCAAAAGTTTTTAAACTATGTAAAATTATAGACTCCATCTGATGATAAATCAGACCAAAAGAGGTCAAATTTTGACTCTTGAGTCAATATGTATAGAGAGTTAATGTTCAATGATTCTTTGGCCAAAAATATATTCAGAGGGTCACATACCTGTTTAAAGTGATGTATCATCAGAAGAAGTCTATGAGTATTTAGTAAGTTAACTTGTGAGGACCTTTTTGCCAAAAATATTTTCAATTCGCCAGATATGGACATCTATATAGCTAATGAAGAATCAGAAAGAGTCAATGAGTATATATAGAATGGTCAAGTTGAGACTCTTTGACCAGAAAAAATTTCAGTATGTCAAATATGGACTTTTGTCATGATGATATAACATCCGAAGATATCAATCTGAATGTATAGTGTTAATCTTTAAGGACTCTTTGGCCAGTAATATTTTCGGACATCAGAAGGAGTCTATAGATTATGACAGACAAAATACTTTTGAGAACTCTTTGGTCAAATTTTTTTTCAATCGGTCAAATATGGACTACTGCCTGCCTGGTTTGGCATTGCAAGAAGTCAGTCTATATTGTATAGTGAGTTAATGTTCACGGACTCTGGCCAGAAATATTTTCAGTAGGTCAAAAATAGACTACTGGCTGGTTAATATAACATCACAACAAGTCAATCTGTAGTCAAAAGTTCAAGCAAGATAATGTTCAAGAACTCTTTGGCCAGAAATATGTTCAAAAGGTCAAAAGGTGACCTTTGTATAGCTGATTTATCATCAGAAAGAGTTAACTTTATATAGTTTAAAAACTTTTGATGACCAGAAATAAGTTCAAAAGGTCAGATATGGATATCTATATGGCTTATGTAACATTAGAAGGAGTCTATGAGTATGTATAGAAAGGTCAAGATCGAGAACTCTATGGCCATAAATATATTCCTTGGGTCAAATATGGACTTCTGTATGGCCGATTTAACATCAGAAGGAGTTTATGAGTTTCTAAGAGTAAAAAAACATTTTGAGGATTCTTTGGCCAAAAACATGTTAAATCAGTCAAATATGGCTACAGTCTGGCTGACATAACATCACGAGAAGTCTTTATGGTAGGAGAAATATAAATAGTAAGGTAAATGTTCAAGGTCTCTGGCCAGAAATATGTTCAGAAGGTCAAAAATAGACTACTGGCTGGTTAATATAACATCACAACAAGTCAATCTGTAGTATAGCAAGATAATGTTCAAAAACTCTTTGGCCAGAAATATGTTCAGAAGGTCAAAAGGTGACCTTGGTATAGCTGATTTATTATCAGAAGGAGTCTATAACTTTATATAGTTTGAAAAATTTTGAGGACACTTTGACCAGAAATAAGTTCAAAAGGTCAGATATGGAAATCTATATGGCTTATGAAGAAGGAGTCTATGAGTATGTATAGAAAGCCCAAGATCGAGGACTCTTTGGCCAGAAATATGTTCTGGAGGTCAAAAGGGGACCTCTGTATAGCTGATTTATCATCAAAAGGAGTCTATAACTTTATATAGTTTGAATTTTTTTATGACACTTTGACCACAAATAAGTTCAAAAGGTCAGATATGGACATCTATATGGCTTATGAAGCACCAGAAGGAGTCTATGAGTATGTATAGAAATCCCAATATCGAGGACTCTTTGGCCAGAAATATGTTCAGTAGGTCAAAAGGGGACCTCTGAATAGCTGATTTATCATCAGAAAGAGTCTATAACTTTATATAGTTTAAAAAATTTGATGACCAGAAATAAGTTCAAAAGGTCAGATATGGACATCTATATGGCTTATGAGGCATCAGAAGGAGTCTATGAGTATGTATAGAAAGCCCCAAGATCAAGGACTCTTTGGCCAGAAATATGTTCAGGAGGTCAAAAGGGGCCCTCTGTATAGCTGATTTATCATCAAAAAGAGTCTATAACTTTATATAGTTAGAATTTTTTTAGGACATTTTGGCCACAAATAAGTTCAAAAGGTCAGATATGGACATCTATATGGCTTATGAAGCACCAGAAGGAGTCTATGAGTATGTATAGAAAGCCCAAGATCGAGGACTCTTAGGCCAGAATTATGTTCATGAGTTCAAAAGGGGCCCTCTGTATAGCTGATTTATCATCAAAAGGAGTCTATAACTTTATATAGTTTGAAAAAATGTTAGGACACTTTGACCACAAATAAGTTCAAAAGGTCAGATATGGACATCTATATGGCTTATGAAGCATCAGAAGGCGTCTATGAGTATGTATAGAAAGCCCAAGACCAAGGACTCTTTGGCCAGAAATATGTTCAGGAGGTCAAAATGGAACCTCTGTATAGCTAATTTATCATCAAAAGGATTCTATAACTTACATAGTTTGAATTTTTTTTAGGACACTTTGACCACAAATAAGTTCAAAAGGTCAGATATGGACATCTATATGGCTTATGAAGCATCAGAAGGAGTCTATGAGTATGTATAGAAAGCCCAAGATCGAGGACTCTTTGGCCAGAAATATGTTCTGGAGGTCAAACGGGGACCTCTGTATATCTGATTTATCATCAAAAGTAGTCTATAACTTTATATAGTTTGAATTTTTTTTAGGACACTTTGACCACAAATAAGTTCAAAAGGTCAGATATGGACATCTATATGGCTTATGAGGCATCAGAAGGAGTCTATATGTATAGAAAATGCAAGATCAAGGACTCTTTGGCCAGAAATATGTTCAGGAGGTCAAAAGGGGACCTCTGTATAGCTGATTTATCATCAAAAGGAGTCTATAACTTTATATAGTTTGAATTTTTTTTAGGACACTTTGACCACAAATAAGTTCAAAAGGTCAGATATGGACATCTATATGGCTTATGAGGCATCAGAAGGAGTCTATATGTATAGAAAGCCTAAGATCAAGGACTCTTTGGCCAGAAATATGTTTAGGAGGTCAAAAGGGGACCTCTGTATTGCTGATTTATCATCTAAAGGAGTCTATAACTTTATATAGTTTGAAAAATTTTGAGGACACTTTGACCACAAATAAGTCCAAAAGGTCAGATATGGAAATCTATATGGCTTATGAAGCATCAGAAGGAGTCTATGAGTATGTATAGAAAACGCAAGATCGAGGACTCTTTGGCCAGAAATATGTTCTTGAGGTCAAAATGGGACCTCTGTATAGCTGAGTTATCATCAAAAGGAGTCTATAACTTTATATAGTTTGAAAAAATGTTAGGACACTTTGACCACAAATGAGTTCAAAAGGTCAGAAATGGACATCTATATGGCTTATGAAGCACCAGAAGAGGTCTATGAGTATGTATAGAAAACGCAAGATCGAGGACTCCTTGGCCAGAAATATGTTCAGGAGGTCAAAAGGGGACCTCTGTATAGCTGAGTTATCATCAAAAGGAGTCTATAACTTTATATAGTTTGAAAAAATGTTAGGACACTTTGACCACAAATAAGATCGAGGACTCTTTGGCCAGAAATATGTTCAGGAGGTCAAAAGGGGACCTCTGTATAACTGATTTATCATCAAAAGGAGTCTATAACTTTATATAGTTTGATTTTTTTTATGACACTTTGACCACAAATAAGTTCAAAAGGTCAGATATGGACATCTATATGGCTTATGAATCACCAGAAGGAGTCTATGAGTATGTATAGAAAGCATAAGATCGAGGACTCTTTGGCCAGAAATATGTTCAGTAGTTCAAAAGGTGACCTCTGTATAGCTGATTTATCATCAAAAGGAGTCTATTACTTTATATAGTTTGAATTTTTTTATGACACTTTGACCACAAATAAGTTCAAAAGGTCAGATATGGACATCTATAAGGCTTATGAAGCACCAGAAGGAGTCTATGAGTATGTATAGAAATCCCAATATCGAGGACTCTTTGGCCAGAAATATGTTCAGTAGGTCAAAAGGGGACCTCTGAATAGCTGATTTATCATCAGAAAGAGTCTATAACTTTATATAGTTTAAAAAATTTGATGACCAGAAATAAGTTCAAAAGGTCAGATATGGACATCTATATGGCTTATGAAGCATCAGTAGGAGTCTATGAGTATGTATAGAAAGCCCAAGATCAAGGACTCTTTGGCCAGAAATATGCACAGGAGGTCAAAAGGGGACCTCTGTATAGCTGATTTATCATCAAAAGGAGTCTATAACTTTCTTTTGTTTGAAATATTTTGAGGACACTTTGACCACAAATAAGTTCAAAAGGTCACAGATATGGACATCTATATGGCTTATGAAGCATCAGAAGGAATCTATGAGTATGTATAGAAAGCCCAAGATTGAGGACTCTTGAGGAGGCTTATGAAGCATCAGAAGGAATCTATGAGTATGTATAGAAAGCATAAGATCAAGGACTCTTTGGCCAGAAACATGTTTAGGAGGTCAAAAGGGACCTCTGTATAGCTGACTTATCATCAAAAGGAGTCTATAACTTTATATAGTTTGAATTTTTTTAGGAAACTTTGACCACAAATAAGTTCAAAAGGTCAGATATGGACATCTATATGGCTTATGAGGCATCAGAAGGAGTCTATATGTACAGAAAGCATAAGATCGAGGACTCTTTGGACAGAAATATGTTCAGTAGGTCAAAAGGGGACCTCTGAATAGCTGATTTATCATCAGAAAGAGTCTATAACTTTATATAGATTAAAAAATTTGATGACCAGAAATAAGTTCAAAAGGTCAGATATGGACATCTATATGGCTTATGAAGCATCAGAAGGAATCTATGAGTATGTATAGAAAGCCCAAGATTGAGGACTCTTTGGCCAGAAACATGTTCAGTAGATCAAAAGGGGACCACTGTATAGCTGATTTATCATCAAAAGGAGTCTATAACTTTATATAGTTTGAATTTTTTTTAGGACACTTTGACCACAAATAAGTTCAAAAGGTCAGATATGGACATCTATATGGCTTATGAAGCACCAAAAGGAGTCTATGAGTATGTATAGAAATCCCAAGATCGAGGACTCTTTGGCCAGAAACATGTTCAGGAGGTCAAAAGGTCCTCTGTATAGCTGACATAATCAAAAGGAGTCTATAACTTTATATAGTTTGAATTTTTTTTAGGATACTTTGACCACAAATAAGTTCAAAAGGTCAGATATGGACATCTATATGGCTTATGAGGCATCAGAAAGAATCTATGAGTATGTATAGAAAGCATAAGATCGAGGACTCTTTGGCCAGAAATATGTTCAGTAGTTCAAAAGGGGACCTCTGTGTAGCTGATTTATCATCAAAAGGAGTCTATAAACTTTATATAGTTTGAAAAAATGTTAGGACACTTTGACCACAAATAAGTTCAAAAGGTCAGATATGGACATCTATATGGCTTATGAAGCACCAGAAGGAGTCTATGAGTATGTATAGAAATCCCAATATCGAGGACTCTTTGGCCAGAAACATGTTCAGGAGATCAAAAGGGGACCTCTGTATAGCTGACATCATCAAAAGGAGTCTATAACTTTATATAGTTTGAATTTTTTTATGACACTTTGACCACAAATAAGTTCAAAAGGTCAGATATGGACATCTATATGGCTTATGAAGCATCAGAAGGAGTCTATGAGTATGTATAGAAAGCCCAAGATCAAGGACTCTTTGGCCAGAAATATGTACAGGAGGTCAAAAGGCGACCTCTGTATAGCTGATTTATCATCAAAAGGAGTCTATAACTTTCTATTGTTTGAAATATTTTGAGGACACTTTGACCACAAATAAGTTCAAAAGGTCAGATATGGACATCTATATGGCTTATGAAGCATCAGAAGAAATCTATGAGTATGTATAGAAAGCATAAGATCAAGGACTCTTTGGCCAGAAACATGTTCAGGAGGTCAAAAGGGGACCTCTGTATAGCTGATTTATCATCAAAAGAAGTCTATAACTTTATATAGTTTGAATTTTTTTTTAGAAAACTTTGACCACAAATAAGTTCAAAAGGTCAGATATGGACATCTATATGGCTTATGAGGCATCAGAAGGAATCTATGAGTATGTATAGAAAGCATAAGATCGAGGACTCTTTGGCCAGAAATATGTTCAGTAGTTCAAAAGGGGACCTCTGTGTAGCTGATTTATCATCAAAAGGAGTCTATAACTTTATATAGATTAAAAAATTTGATGACCAGAAATAAGTTCAAAAGGTCAGATATGGACATCTATATGGCTTATGAAGCATCAGAAGGAATCTATGAGTATGTATAGAAAGCCCAAGATTGAGGACTCTTTGGCCAGAAACATGTTCAGGAGGTCAAAAGGGGACCTCTGTATAGCTGATTTATCATCAAAAGGAGTCTATAAACTTTATATAGTTTGAAAAAATGTTAGGACACTTTGACCACAAATAAGTTCAAAAGGTCAGATATGGACATCTATATGGCTTATGAAGCATCAGAAGGAGTCTATGAGTATGTATAGAAATCCCAAGATCGAGGACTCTTTGGCCAGAAACATGTTCAGGAGGTCAAAAGGTCCTCTGTATAGCTGACTTATAATCAAAAGGAGTCTATAACTTTATATAGTTTGAATTTTTTTTAGGATACTTTGACCACAAATAAGTTCAAAATGTCAGATATGGACATCTATATGGCTTATGAGGCATCAGAAGGAATCTATGAGTATGTATAGAAAGCATAAGATCGAGGACTCTTTGGCCAGAAATATGTTCAGTAGTTCAAAAGGGGACCTCTGTGTAGCTGATTTATCATCAAAAGGAGTCTATAAACTTTATATAGTTTGAAAAAATGTTAGGACACTTTGACCACAAATAAGTTCAAAAGGTCAGATATGGACATCTATATGGCTTATGAAGCACCAGGAGTCTATGAGTATGTATAGAAATCCCAATATCGAGGACTCTTTGGCCAGAAACATGTTCAGGAGATCAAAAGGGGACCTCTGTATAGCTGACTTATCATCAAAAGGAGTCTATAACTTTATATAGTTTGAATTTTTTTTGACACTTTGACCACAAATAAGTTCAAAATGTCAGATATGGAAATCTATATGGCTTATGAAGCATCAGAAGTAGTCTATGAGTATGTATAGAAAGCCCCAAGATCGAGGACTCTTTGGCCAGAAATATGTTCAGTAGGTCAAAAGGGGACCTCTGTATAGCTGATTTATCATCAAAAGGAGTCTATAACTTTATATAGTTTGAATTTTTTTTAGGAAACTTTGACCACAAATAAGTTCAAAAGGTCGGATATGGACATCTATATGGCTTATGAGGCATCAGAAGGAGTCTATGAGTATGTATAGAAAGCACAAGATCGAGGACTCTTTGGCCAGAAATATGTTCAGTAGTTCAAAAGGGGACCTCTGTATAGCTGATTTATCATCAAAAGGAGTCTATAACTTTCTATAGTTTGAAAAAATGTTAGGACACTTTGACCACAAATAAATTCAAAAGGTCAGATATGGAAATCTATATGGCTTATGAAGCATCAGAAGGAGTCTATGAGTATGTATAGAAAACGCAAGATCGAGGACTCTTTGGCCAGAAATATGTTCAGGAGGTCAAAAGGGGACCTCTGTATAGCTGAGTTATCATCAAAAGGAGTCTATAACTTTATATAGTTTGAAAAAATGTTAGGACACTTTGACCACAAATAAGATCGAGGACTCTTTGGCCAGAAATATGTTCAGGAGGTCAAAAGGGGACCTCTGTATAGCTGATTTATCATCAAAAGCAGTCTATAACTTTATATAGTTTGAATTTTTTTTAGGACACTTTGACCACAAATAAGTTCAAAAGGTCAGATATGGACATCTATATGGCTTATGAATCACCAGAAGGAGTCTATGAGTATGTATAGAAAGCATAAGATCGAGGACTCTTTGGCCAGAAATATGTTCAGTAGTTCAAAAGGGGACCTCTGAATAGCTGATTTATCATCAAAAGGAGTCTATAACTTTATATAGTTTGAATTTTTTTATGACACTTTGACCACAAATAAGTTCAAAAGGTCAGATATGGACATCTATATGGCTTATGAAGCACCAGAAGGAGTCTATGAGTATGTATAGAAATCCCAATATCGAGGACTCTTTGGCCAGAAATATGTTCAGTAGGTCAAAAGGGGACCTCTGAATAGCTGATTTATCATCAGAAAGAGTCTATAACTTTATATAGTTTAAAAAATTTGATGACCAGAAATAAGTTCAAAAGGTCAGATATGGACATCTATATGGCTTATGAGGCATCAGAAGGAATCTATGAGTATGTATAGAAAGCCCAAGACCAAGGACTCTTTGGCCAGAAATATGTTCAGGAGGTCAAAATGGAACCTCTGTATAGCTGATTTCATCAAAAGGATTCTATAACTTACATAGTTTGAATTTTTTTTAGGACACTTTGACCACAAATAAGTTCAAAAGGTCAGATATGGACATCTATATGGCTTATGAAGCACCAGAAGGAGTCTATGAGGTATGTATAGAAAGCATAACATCGAGGACTCTTTGGCCAGAAATATGTTCAGTAGTTCAAAAGGGGCCCTCTGTATAGCTGACTTATCATCAAAAGGAGTCTATAACTTTATATAGTTTGAATTTTTTTAGGACACTTTGACCAGAAATAAGTTCAAAAGGTCAGATATGGACATCTATATGGCTTATGAGGCATCAGAAGGAGTCTATGAGTATGTATAGAAATCCCAATATCGAGGACTCTTTGGCCAGAAATATGTTCAGTAGTTCAAAAGGGGACCTCTGTATAGCTGATTTATCATCAAAAGGAGTCTATAACTTTATATAGTTAGAAAAAATGTTAGGACACTTTGGCCACAAATAAGTTCAAAAGGTCAGATATGGACTTCTATATGGCTTATGAAGCACCAGAAGGAGTCTATTAGTATGTATAGAAAGCCCCAAGATCGAGGACTCTTTGGCCAGAAACATGTTCAGGAGGTCAAAAGGGGACCTCTGTATAGCTGACATCATCAAAAGGAGTCTATAACTTTATATAGTTTGATTTTTTTTTAGGACACTTTGACCACAAATAAGTTCAAAAGGTCAGATATGGACATCTATATGGCTTATGAGGCATCAGAAGGAGTCTATGAGTATGTATAGAAAGCATAAGATCGAGGACTCTTTGGCCAAAAACATGTTAAATCAGTCAAATATGGCTACAGTCTGGCTGACATAACATCAAGAGAAGTCTTTATGGTAGGAGAAATATAAATAGTAAGGTAAATGTTCAAGGTCTCTGGCCAGAAATATGTTCAGAAGGTCAAATATGGACTTCTGTATGGCTGATTTAACATCAGAAGGAGTTTATACATTTAGACAAAATCCTTTTGAGAACTCTTTGGTCAAATTTTTTTTCAATCAGTCAAATATGGACTACTGTCTGCCTGATTTTACATTACGAGAAGTCAGTCTATATGTATAGTGAGTTGATGTTCACGGACTCTGGCCATAAATATGTACAGTAGGTCAAAAATAGACCACTGGCTGGTTAATATAACATCACAAGAAGTCAGTCTGTAGTATAGCAAGACAATGTTCAAGAACTCTTTGGCCTGAAATATGTTCAGAAGGTCAAAAGGTGACCTTTGTATAGCTGATTTATTATCAGAAGGAGTCTATAACTTTATATAGCTTAAGTATTATATATTAGAAATATGTTCCTTGGGTCACATATGGACTGAGGTAAAAAAAAAGTGACCTCTGTATGGCTGATTTAACATCAGAATTAGTCTATAAGATTATATAGTTTAAGTATTATATATTGTATAAGATTATATATATTTAAAACCTTTTAAGGACCCATTGACCAGAAATAAGTTTAACAGGTCAGATATGGACTTCTAAATGGCTTATGAAGTATCAGAAGATGTCTAGAGTATGTACAGAAAGTTCAAGATCGAGTACTCTTTTTCCCAGTAGTTGAAATATGGCTGATTTAACATCAGAAGGAGTCTATAAATTTATAAGAGTAAAAAAAACAAACATTTCGAGGCCTCTTTGGCCAAAAATGTGTTCAATCGGTCAAATATCGACTACTCCTTGCCTGAGTTAACATCACGAGAAGTCAATATGTGCGTATAGTAAGTTAAGTTTCATGGTCTCTTGGCAGAAATATGTTTAGTAGGTCAAAAATGTACTTTTTTTTTTATGGGTGATGTAACATCAGAAGGAGTCTATAAGTTTGTTTAAAAACCTTTGAGGACCCTTTGACCAGAAATAAGTTCAATAGGTCAAATATGCACCTCTATATGGCTGATTTAACATCAGAAGGAGTCTATAAGTTTATAATATACACAAAATACCTTTTGAGGACTCTTTTGCCAAAAATATGTTCAATCAGTCAAATATGGACTACTGTCTGGCTTACTAAACATACAAGACTAACTTCTTGTGATGTTATATAAGACAAGAGGGGAAAATATTCTTTTAAGGGAAATTATTGCATTTACCTCTTGCATTACAATGCATAGAATAAACTACTTCATACCTCATGTGCAATGAAAACATAACATGAGTGTTGCATTGCACAAACGATCTAAGAATTAGCGTTGAATAATAATGTATTATTATTATATCTAACTATATCAGTTAGATATTTTATGCAGTGGAATGTAGATAGTTGAGATAGTTATTGTATGTTTGTGATGCACTCATAGCTTATGTGTTATTCTTCAATGCACAAAGTTTGATCTTGTGTGAAATGCAATGCAGTAGCACATATTGTATTTCCTCAAAGCAAAACGCAATGTAGTTTGAGAATGAGTTACTTCTGGTGTGTAATGCAATGCAAGAAGTGCATAGCCTATATGTTATTCTTCAATGCACAACGTTAGATCGTTAGTGCAATGCAATGCAATGAATCCACCAACAAACGTTATCTCTTTAATGAACATGGGAATGATTTAGGTCTGGTGTGCAATGAAATGCAAAAAGTGCATAACCTATATGTTATTCTTTCGTGCACAAAGTTAGATCGTTAGTGCAATGCAATGCAATGCAATGCAGTGCAAAGCAATGCAATGCAATGCAATGCAATGCAACAACACACATATCATCTCTTTAATGAACTTGGGAATGATTTTGTTCTGGTGTACAATGCAATGCGAAAAGAGCATAACCTATATGTTATTTTTTTAGTGCACAACGTTAGATCGTTAGTGCAATGCAATGCAGTGCAAAGCAATGCAATGCAATGTTATTCTTCAGTGCACAACGTTAGATCGTTAGTGCAATGCAATGCAACAACACACATACCATCTCTTTAATGAACATGGGAATGGTTAAGTTCTAGTGTGCAATGCAATGCAATGCGAAAAGAGCATAACCTATATGTTATTTTTCAGTGCACAACGTTAGATCGTTAGTGCAATGCAATGCAATGCAATGCAGTGCAAAGCAATGCAAATAAATGCAATGCAATGCAATGCAATGCAACAACACACGTTATGTTTTTAATCAACATGGGAATGAGGTAGTTCTGGTGTGCAATGCAATGAAAAAAGTGCATAACATATGTTATTCTTCAATGCACAACGTTAGATCGTTAGTGCAATGCAATGCAACAGCACACATGTTATCTCTTTAATGAACATGGGAATGGTTAAGTTCTAGTGTGCAATGTAATGCAAAAAGTGTATAACCTATATGTTTTTCTTCAGTGCACAACGTTAGATCGTTAGTGCAATGCAATGCAACAACACACATATATTCTCTTAAAAGAACATGGGAATGGTTAAGTTGTAGTGTGCAATGCAATGCAAAAAGTGTATAACCTATATGTTATTCTTCAGTGCACAACGTTAGATCGTTAGTGCAATGCAATGCAATGCAACAACAAACATTATCTCTTTAATGAACATGGGAATGATTTAGTTCTGATGTGCAATGCAATGCAATGCAAAAAGTGCATAACCTATATGTTTTTCTTCAGTGCACAACGTTAGATCGTTTGTGCAATAAAATGCAATGCAATGCAATTGCAACAACACACGTTATCTCTTTAATGAACATGGGAATGATTTAGTAGTCTGGTATGCAATGCAATGCAATGCAATGCGAAAAGTGCATAACCTATATGTTATTCTTCAGTGCACAACGTTAGATCGTTAGTGCAATGCAATGCAACAACACATATACCATCTCTTTAATGAACATGGGAATGGTTAAGTTCTAGTGTGCAATGCAATGCAATGCAAAAAGTGCATAACCTATATGTTATTCTTCAGTGCAAGATCGTTAGTGCAATGCAATGCAATGCAATGCAATGCAATGCAATGCAGTACAAGGCATTGCAAATCAATGCAATGCAATGCAACAACACACGTTATGTCTTTAATCAACATGGGAATGAGGTAGTTCTGGTGTGCAATGCAATGAAATGCAAAAAGTGCATAATCTATATGTTATTCTTGAGTGCACAACGTTACATCGCTAGTGCAATGCAATGCAATGCAATGCACCAACAAACGTTATCTCTTTAATGAACATGGGAATGATTTTGTTCTGGTGTGCAATGCAATGCGAAAAGAGTATAACCTATATGTTTTTCTTCAGTGCACAACGTTAGATCGTTTGTGCAATGCAACAACACATATGTTATCTCTTTAATGAACATGGGAATGGTTAAGTTGTAGTGTGCAATGCAATGCAAAAAGTGTATAACCTATATGTTATTCTTCAGTGCACAACGTTAGATCGTTAGTGCAATGCAATGCAACAACACACATATCATCTCTTAAAAGAACATGGGAATGATTTATTTCTGGTGTGCAATGCAATGCGAAAAGTGCCTAACCTATATGTTATTCTTCAGAGCACAACGTTAGATCGTTTGTGCAATGCAATGCAATGCAACAACAAACATTATCTCTTTAATGAACATGGGAATGATTTAGTTCTGGTGTGCAATGCAATGCAATGCGAAAAGTGCATAACCTATATGTTATTTTTCAGTGCACAACGTTAGATCTTTAGTGCAATGCAGTGCAAAGCAATGCAAATGAATTTAATGCAACGCAAATCATTCCATTGCAATACATTGCAATGCAATACAATGCAATGCAACAACACACGTTATGTCTTTAATGAACATTGGAATGATTTAGTTCTGGTATGCAATGCAATGCAATGCAAAAAGTGCATGACCTATATGTTATTCTTCAGTGCACAACGTTAGATCGTTAGTGCAATGCAATGCAAAGCAATGCAAAGCAATGCAAAGCAATGCAAAGCAATGCAATGCAGTGCAAAGCAATGCAAATCAATGCAATGCAATACAGTGCAATGCAACAACACGTGTTACGTCTTTAATGAACATGGGAATGATTTAGTTCTGGTGTGCAATGCAATGCAATGCTAGAAGTGCATAGCCTATGTTATTCTTCAATGCACAACGTTAGATCGTTAGTGCAATGCAATGTAATGCAACAACAAACGTTATGTCTTTAATCAACATGGGAATGAGGTAGTTCATTTGTACAATGCAATGCAAAAAGTGCATAACCTATATGTTATTCTTCAGAGCACAACGTTAGATCGTTTGTGCAATGCAATGCAATGCAACAACAAACATTATCTCTTTAATGAACATGGGAATGATTTAGTTCTGATGTGCAATGCAATGCAATGCAAAAAGTGCATAACCTATATGTTTTTCTTCAGTGCACAACGTTAGATCGTTTGTGCAATAAAATGCAATGCAATGCAATTGCAACAACACACGTTATCTCTTTAATGAACATGGGAATGATTTAGTAGTCTGGTATGCAATGCAATGCAATGCAATGCGAAAAGTGCATAACCTATATGTTATTCTTCAGTGCACAACGTTAGATCGTTAGTGCAATGCAATGCAACAACACATATACCATCTCTTTAATGAACATGGGAATGGTTAAGTTCTAGTGTGCAATGCAATGCAATGCAAAAAGTGCATAACCTATATGTTATTCTTCAGTGCAAGATCGTTAGTGCAATGCAATGCAATGCAATGCAATGCAATGCAATGCAGTACAAGGCATTGCAAATCAATGCAATGCAATGCAACAACACACGTTATGTCTTTAATCAACATGGGAATGAGGTAGTTCTGGTGTGCAATGCAATGAAATGCAAAAAGTGCATAACCTATATGTTATTCTTGAGTGCACAACGTTACATCGCTAGTGCAATGCAATGCAATGCAATGCACCAACAAACGTTATCTCTTTAATGAACATGGGAATGATTTAGGTCTGGTGTGCAATGAAATGCAAAAAGTGCATAACCTATATGTTATTCTTTCGTGCACAAAGTTAGATCGTTAGTGCAATGCAATGCAATGCAGTGCAAAGCAATGCAATGCAATGCAATGCAATGCAATGCAATGCAATGCAACAACACACATATCATCTCTATAATGAACTTGGGAATGATTTTGTTCTGGTGTGCAATGCAATGCGAAAAGTGCATAACCTATATGTTATTTTTCAGTGCACAATGTTAGATCGTTAGTGCAATGCAATGCAGTGCAAAGCAATGCAATGATGCAAAGCAATGCAATGATGCAAAGCAATGCAAAGCAATGCAAAGCAATGCAAAGCAATGCAAAGCAATGCAAAGCAATGCAAAGCAATGCAATACAATGCAATGCAACAACACACGTTATGTCTTTAATGAACATGGGAATGATTTAGTTCTGGTGTGCAATGCAATGCAATACGTGCATAACCTATATGTTACTCTTCAGTGCACAACGTTAGATCGTTAGTGCAATGCAATGCAATGCAATGCAATGCAGTGCAAAGCAATGCAAATAAATGCAATGCAATGCAATGCAATGCAACAACACACGTTATGTTTTTAATCAACATGGGAATGAGGTAGTTCTGGTGTGCAATGCAATGCAAAAAGTGCATAACATATGTTATTCTTAGTGCACAAAGTTAGATCGTTAGTGCAATGCAATGCAGTGCAAAGCAATGCAAAGCAGTGCAATTCAATGTAATGCAATGCAATACATTGCATTGCAATGCAATGCAATACATTGCAATGCAGCAACACACGTTATGTCTTTAATAAACATGGGAATGATTTAGTTCTGGTGTGCAATGCAATGCAATACGTGCACAACGTTAGATCGTTAGTGCAATGCAATGCAGTGCAAAGCAATGCAAATCAATGCAATGCAATACAATGCAATGCAACAACACACGTTATGTCTTTAATGAACATGGGAATGATTTAGTTCTGGTGTGCAATGCAATGCAATGCGAAAAGTGCATAACCTATATGTTATTTTTCAGTGCACAACGTTAGATCTTTAGTGCAATGCAGTGCAAAGCAATGCAAATGAATGTAATGCAACGCAAATCATTCCATTGCAATACATTGCAATGCAATGCAATGCAATACAATGCAATGCAACAACACACGTTATGTCTTTAATGAACATTGGAATGATTTAGTTCTGGTATGCAATGCAATGCAATGCAAAAAGTGCATGACCTATATGTTATTCTTCAGTGCACAACGTTAGATCGTTAGTGCAATGCAATGCAAAGCAATGCAATGCAGTGCAAAGCAATGCAAATCAATGCAATGCAATACAGTGCAATGCAACAACACGTGTTACGTCTTTAATGAACATGGGAATGATTTAGTTCTGGTGTGCAATGCAATGCAATGCTAGAAGTGCATAGCCTATGTTATTCTTCAATGCACAACGTTAGATCGTTAGTGCAATGCAATGTAATGCAACAACAAACGTTATGTCTTTAATCAACATGGGAATGAGGTAGTTCATTTGTACAATGCAATGCAAAAAGTGCATAACCTATATGTTATTCTTCAGTGCACAACGTTAGATCGTTAGTGCAATGCAATGCAATGCAATGCAATGCATCAACACACATATCATCTCTATTATGAACATGGGAATGATTTAGTTCTGGTGTGCAATGCAATGCGAAATATGCATAACCTATAAGTTATTCTTCAGTGCACAACGTTAGATCGTTTGTGCAATGCAATTGCAACAACACATATGTTATCTCTTTAATGAACATGGGAATGAGTTAGTTCTGGTGTGCAATGCAATGCAAAGCAAGAAGTGCATAGCCTATGTTATTCTTCAATGCACAACGTTAGATCGTGTGTGCAATGCAATGCAATGCAACAACACACATTATCTTTGTAATGAACATGGGATCGAGTAGTTCTGTTGTGCAATGCAATGCAAGAAGTGCACAGACTATATGTTATTCTACACTGCACAACGTTAGACAGTTTGTGCAAAGCAACAACACATATGTTATCTCTTTAATGAACATGGGAATGAGTTAGTTCTGGTGTGCAATGCAATGCAAAGCAAGAAGTGCATAGCCTATGTTATTCTTCAATGCACAACGTTAGATCGTGTGTGCAATGCAATGCAATGCAACAACACACATTATCTTTGTAATGAACATGGGATCGAGTAGTTCTGTTGTGCAATGCAATGCAAGTAGTGCACAGACTATATGTTATTCTACACTGCACAACGTTAGACAGTTTGTGCAAAGCAACAACACATGTTATCTCTCTAATGAACATGGCATTGAGTTAGTTTTGGTGTGCAATGCAATGCAATGCACGAAGTGCATAACCTATGTTTCTTTAATGATGCTCAACGTTAGATCGTTTGTGCAAAGCACATAATGTTATAAGAATGAGCTATACATAGGTACGCTTTTGACCTGCTGAACATATTTCTGGCCAAAGAGTCCTTAAAGATGTTATATCATCCTGACAAAGGTCCAAATTTGACACTGAATTTTTTTCTGTCCAAGGAGTACTCGAAACTTGACCTTACCATTTATACTCGTTGACTTTTTCTGATGTTACGTCAGCCATAAAGAAGTCCATATTTGACCCAAGGAACATATTTTTGGCCAAAGAGTCCTCGATCTTGGGCTTTCTATTCATATAGTCCAACTCCTTCCGATGCTTCATAAGCCACATAGATGTCCATATCTGACCTTTTGAAATTATTTCTGGTCAAAGTGTCCTCAAAATTTTTCAAACTATATAAAGTTATAGTCTCTTTCTGATGATAAATCAGCTATACAGAGGTCCCCTTTTGACCTCCTGAACATATTTCTGGCCAAAGAGTCCTCGATCTTGGGCTTTCTATACATACTCATAGACTCCTTCTGGTGCTTCATAAGTCATATAGATTTCCATATCTGACATTTTGAACTTATTTGTGGTCAAAGTGTCCTCAAAATTTTTCAAACTATGTAAGTTATAGACTCCTTTTGATGATAAATCAGCTATACAGAGGTCCCATTTTGACCTCCTGAACATATATCTGGCCAAAGAGTCCTTGATCTTGGGCTTTCTATACATACTCATAGACTCCTTCGATGCTTCATAAGCCATATAGATGTCCATATCTGACCTTTTGAACTTATTTGTGGTCAAAGTGTCCTAACATTTTTTCAAACTATAGAAAGTTATAGACTCCTTTTGATGATAAATCAGCTATACAGAGGGCCCCTTCTGACCTACTGAACATATTTCTGGCCAAAGAGTCCTAAAAGATTAACACTATACATTCAGACTGATATCTTCGGATGTTATATCATCCTGACAAAAGTCCATATTTGACCTACCGAATTTTTTTCTGGCCATGTACTCGAAACTTGAACTTTCCATATGTACTTGTTGACTCTTTCTGATGTTACGTCAGACATACAGAATTCCATATTTGACCCAAGGAACATATTTCTGGCCAAAGAGACCTCTATCTTGGGCTTTCTATACATACTCATAGACTCCTTCTGATGCTTCATAAGCCATATAGATGTCCATATCTGACCCTTTGAACTTATTTCTTGTCAAAGTGTCCTAAAAAAAATTAAAACTATATAAAGTTATAGACTCCTTTTGATGATAAGTCAGCTATACAGAGGTCCCCTTTTGACCTCCTGAACATATTTCTGGCCAAAGAGTCCTCGATCTTGGGCTTTCTATACATACTCATAGACTCCTTCTGATGCTTCATAAGCCATATAGATGTCCATATCTGACCTTTTGAACTTACTTGTGGTCAAAGTGTCCTAACATTTTTTCAAACTATATAAAGTTATAGAGTCCTTTTGATGATAAATCAGCTATACAGAGGGCCCCTTTTTACCTACTGAACATATTTCTGGCCAAATAGTCCTCGATCTTGGGCTTTCTATACATACTTATAGACTCCTTCTGGTGCTTCATAAGCCATATAGATGTCCATATCTGACAATTTGAACTTATTTGTGGTCAAAGTGTCCTCAAAATTTTTCAAACTATAGAAAGTTATAGACTCCTTTTGATGATAAATCAGCTATACAGAGGTCCCCTTTTGACCTACTGAACATATTTCTGGCCAAAGAGTCCTTGATCTTGGGCTTTCTATACATACTCATAGACGCCTTCTGATGCTTCATAAGCCATATAGATTTCCATATCTGACATTTTGAACTTATTTGTGGTCAAAGTGTCCTAAAAAAAATTCAAACTATGTAAGTTATAGAATCCTTTTGATGATAAATCAGCTATACAGAGGTCCCATTTTGACCTCCTGAACATATTTCTGGCCAAAGAGTCCTTGATCTTGGGCTTTCTATACATACTCATAGACGCCTTCGATACTTCATAAGCCATATAGATGTCCATATCTGACCTTTTGAACTTATTTGTGGTCAAAGTGTCCTAACATTTTTTCAAACTATATAAAGTGATAGACTCCTTTTGATGATAAATCAGCTATACAGAGGTCCCCTGTTGACCTACTGAACATATTTCTGGCCAAAGAGTCCTCGATCTTGGGCTTTCTATTCATACTCATAGACTCCTTCTGATGCTTCATAAGCCATATAGATTTCCATATCTGACCTTTTGAACTTATTTGTGGTCAAAGTGTCCTCAACATTTTTCAAACTATAGAAAGTTATAGACTCCTTTTGATGATAAATCAGCTATACAGAGGTCCCTTTTTGACCTCCTGAACATGTTTCTGGCCAAAGAGTCCACGATCTTGGGCTTCCTATACATACTCATAGACTCCTTCTGATGCTTCATAAGCCATATAGATGTCCATATCTGACCTTTTGAACTTACTTGTGGTCAAAGTGTCCTCAAAATTTTTCAAAGTTATAGACTCCTTTTGATGATAAATCAGCTATACAGAGGTCCCCTTTTGACCTCCTGAACATATTTCTGGCCAAAGAGTCCTTGATCTTGGGCTTCCTATACATACTCATAGACTCCTTCTGATGCTTCATAAGCCATATAGATGTCCATATCTGACCTTTTGAACTTACTTGTGGTCAAAGTGTCCTAACATTTTTTCAAACTATATAAAGTTATAGAGTCCTTTTGATGATAAATCAGCTATACAGAGGGCCCCTTTTGACCTACTGAACATATTTCTGGCCAAATAGTCCTCGATCTTGGGCTTTCTATACATACTTATAGACTCCTTATGGTGCTTCATAAGCCATATAGATGTCCATATCTGACAATTTGAACTTATTTGTGGTCAAAGTGTCCTCAAAATTTTTCAAACTATAGAAAGTTATAGACTCCTTTTGATGATAAATCAGCTATACAGAGGTCCCCTTTTGACCTCCTAAACATATTTCTGGCCAAACAGTCCTTGATCTTGGGGCTTTCTATACATACTCATAGATTCCTTCTGATGCTTCATAAGCCATATAGATGTCCATATCTGACCCTTTGAACTTATTTGTGGTCAAAGTGTCCTAAAAAAAATTAAAACTATATAAAGTTATAGACTCCTTTTGATGATAAGTCAGCTATACAGAGGTCCCCTTTTGACCTCCTGAACATATTTCTGGCCAAAGAGTCCTCGATCTTGGGCTTTCTATACATACTCATAGACTCCTTCTGGTGATTCATAAGATATAGATTTCCATATCTGACCTTTTGAACTTACTTGTGGTCAAAGTGTCCTAACATTTTTTCAAACTATATAAAGTTATAGAGTCCTTTTGATGATAAATCAGCTATACAGAGGGCCCCTTTTGACCTACTGAACATATTTCTGGCCAAATAGTCCTCGATCTTGGGCTTTCTATACATACTTATAGACTCCTTCTGGTGCTTCATAAGCCATATAGATGTCCATATCTGACAATTTGAACTTATTTGTGGTCAAAGTGTCCTCAAAATTTTTCAAACTATAGAAAGTTATAGACTCCTTTTGATGATAAATCAGCTATACAGAGGTCCCCTGTTGACCTACTGAACATATTTCTGGCCAAAGAGTCCTCGATCTTGGGCTTTCTATTCATACTCATAGACTCCTTCTGATGCTTCTTAAGCCATATAGATTTCCATATCTGACCTTTTGAACTTATTTGTGGTCAAAGTGTCCTCAAAATTTTTCAAACTATAGAAAGTTATAGACTCCTTTTGATGATAAATCAGCTATACAGAGGTCCCTTTTTGACCTCCTGAACATGTTTCTGGCCAAAGAGTCCACGATCTTGGGCTTCCTATACATACTCATAGACTCCTTCTGATGCTTCATAAGCCATATAGATGTCCATATCTGACATTTTGAACTTATTTGTGGTCAAAGTGTCCTAAAAAAAAATTCAAACTATATAAAGTTATAGAATCCTTTTAATGATAAATCAGCTATACAGAGGTCCCATTTTGACCTCCTGAACATATTTCTGGCCAAAGAGTCCTTGATCTTGGGCTTCCTATACATACTCATAGACTCCTTCTGATGCTTCATAAGCCATATAGATGTCCATATCTGACCTTTTGAACTTATTTGTGGTCAAAGTGTCTCTCAAAATTTTTCAAAGTTATAGACTCCTTTTGATGATAAATCAGCTATACAGAGGTCCCCTTTTGACCTCCTGAACATATTTCTGGCCAAAGAGTCCTCGATCTTGGGCTTTCTATACATACTCATAGACTCCTTCTGGTGCTTCATAAGCCATATAGATGTCCATATCTGACCTTTTGAACTTACTTGTGTTCAAAGTGTCCTAACATTTTTTCAAACTATATAAAGTTATAGACTCCTTTTGATGATAAATCAGCTATACAGAGGGCCCCTTTTGACCTACTGAACATATTTCTGGCCAAATAGTCCTCGATCTTGGGCTTTCTATACATACTTATAGACTCCTTCTGATGCCTCATAAGCCATATAGATGTCCATATCTGACCCTTTGAACTTATTTGTGGTCAAAGTGTCCTAAAAAAATTAAAACTATATAAAGTTATAGACTCCTTTTGATGATAAGTCAGCTATACAGAGGTCCCCTTTTGACCTCCTGAACATATTTCTGGCCAAAGAGTCCTCGATCTGGGGCTTTCTATACATACTCATAGACTCCTTCTGGTGATTCATAAGATATAGATTTCCATATCTGACCTTTTGAACTTATTTGTGGTCAAAGTGTCCTCAAAATTTTTAAAACTATATAAAGTTATAGACTCCTTTTGATGATAAATCAGCTTTACAGAGGGCCCCTTTTGACCTACTGAACATATTTCTGGCCAAAGAGTCCTTGATCTTGGGCTTTCTATACATACTCATAGACGCCTTCTGATGCTTCATAAGCCATATAGATTTCCATATCTGACATTTTGAACTTATTTGTGGTCAAAGTGTCCTAAAAAAAATTCAAACTATGTAAGTTATAAAATCCTTTTGATGATAAATCAGCTATACAGAGGTCCCATTTTGACCTCCTGAACATATTTCTGGCCAAAGAGTCCTTGATCTTGGGCTTTCTATACATACTCATAGACGCCTTCGATACTTCATAAGCCATATAGATGTCCATATCTGACCTTTTGAACTTATTTGTGGTCAAAGTGTCCTAACATTTTTTCAAACTATATAAAGTGATAGAATCCTTTTGATGATAAATCAGCTATACAGAGGTCCCCTGTTGACCTACTGAACATATTTCTGGCCAAAGAGTCCTCGATCTTGGGCTTTCTATTCATACTCATAGACTCCTTCTGATGCTTCTTAAGCCATATAGATTTCCATATCTGACCTTTTGAACTTATTTGTGGTCAAAGTGTCCTCAAAATTTTTCAAACTATAGAAAGTTATAGACTCCTTTTGATGATAAATCAGCTATACAGAGGTCCCTTTTTGACCTCCTGAACATGTTTCTGGCCAAAGAGTCCACGATCTTGGGCTTCCTATACATACTCAGACTCCTTCTGATGCTTCATAAGCCATATAGATGTCCATATCTGACCTTTTGAACTTATTTGTGGTCAAAGTGTCCTCAAAATTTTTCAAAGTTATAGACTCCTTTTGATGATAAATCAGCTATACAGAGGTCCCCTTTTGACCTCCTGAACATATTTCTGGCCAAAAAGTCCTCGATCTTGGGCTTTCTATACATACTCATAGACTCCTTCTGGTGCTTCATAAGCCATATAGATTTCCATATCTGACATTTTGAACTTATTTGTTGTCAAAGTGTCCTAAAAAAAATTCAAACTATGTAAGTTATAGAATCCTTTTGATGATAAATCAGCTATACAGAGGTCCCATTTTGACCTCCTGAACATATTTCTGGCCAAAGAGTCCTTGATCTTGGGCTTTCTATACATACTCATAGACGCCTTCGATGCTTCATAAGCCATATAGATGTCCATATCTGACCTTTTGAACTTATTTGTGGTCAAAGTGTCCTAAAAAAAATTCAAACTATGTAAGTTATAGAATCCTTTTGATGATAAATCAGCTATACAGAGGTCCCATTTTAACCTCCTGAACATATTTCTGGCCAAAGAGTCCTAAAAGATTAACACTATACATTCAGACTGATATCTTCGGATGTTATATCATCCTGACAAAAGTCCATATTTGACCTACCGAATTTTTTTCTGACCAAGGAGTGAGTACTCGACCTTTTCATATATACTTGTTGACTCTTTCTGATGTTACGTCAGACATACAGAATTCCATATTTGACCCAAGGAACATATTTCTTGCCAAAGAGTCCTCGATCTTGGGCTTTCTATACATACTCATAGACTCCTTCTGATGCTTCATAAGCCATATAGATGTCCATATCTATCCTTTTGAACTTATTTCTGGTCAAAGTGTCCTCAAAATTTTTCAAACTAAATAAAGTTATAGACTCCTTCTGATAAAAAAAGAGTCCTCAATCTTGAACTTTGCATTCTCACTCCTAGACTCCTTCTGATGGTTCATAAGCCACATATAGAATTCCATATTTGACCTACTGAACTTATTTCTGGTCAAATGGTCCTCAAAGGGTTTCTTATTATGTTAATTCAGCCATACAGAGGTTCCTATTTGAACTACTGAACACATTTTTGGCCAAAGAGTCTTTGAACATTAACTTTCTCTGCTTATTGACTTCTCTTAATAATACATTAGCCATACAAAAGTCCATATTTGACCTACTAATATATTTCTGGTCAAAGAGTCCCTGATCTTGACCTTTCTGTACATGCTCATTGACAGCTTCTGATGTTTCATCAGCTTGAAAGATGTCCATACTTGACCCATTGAATATATTTCTGACCATAGAGTCCTCGATCTTGAACTTTCTAAACATACTTGTAGACTTGTTAATTAATTATCTGCTATCCAATGTATTTGAACAGTAGTTCAAATTTTATATTTTGAACATGTTTCTAGACATGAGAATTGAATTGCTTTTACAATCCTTCTGATGTTTCATCAGCCATACAGTATAGTTCAAATTTGACCTATTGAACATTTCTATAACCAAAGTGTCCTCGATCTTGATCGTTCTATACATAATCATAGGCTTGTTCTGATGTTTCATCATTGAGACAGAAGTCAGTTATTGACCTACTGAACATATTTCTGGCC
The DNA here is from genome assembly GCF_949319135.1 of Squalius cephalus. Classification (NCBI taxonomy): domain Eukaryota; kingdom Metazoa; phylum Chordata; class Actinopteri; order Cypriniformes; family Leuciscidae; genus Squalius; species Squalius cephalus. Next base: position 4,594,156 of record NC_137134.1, read on the forward strand.
AAAAGAGTCGTCAAAAGGTATGTTTATATGCATTCTCATCGACTACTTTTGATGTTAAATCAACCATATTGTTAGTCCAAATTTGACCCATTGAACATATATCTGGCCAAAGAGACCTAGAACTTTAATTATCTATACATAATTACTATCTCCTTCTGATTTTTCATCACCTAGGCTATTATCCATATTTGACAATTGAACATATTTCTGGCTGGAAGAGTCCTTGATCTTTCTATACGTACTCATAGATAGTACGTTTCAGATAGTACTTCAGCCAAAAAATGATCCATAATTGACTACTAAACTCATTTCTGAGCGATGGGTTTATAATCTTGATTTCTCTATACATTGACTCCTTCTGATGTTACAATAGCAAAACATTATTGTATTGTATTGTATCAATATGACCTATTAAACCTATTTCTGACCAATGAGTCTATGAACATTTTTCAATACATACTCAATGACTCCTGATTTTACAACAGCAATATAGTATTTCAAAATTTGATCAATTGAACATATTTCTGGCCAAAGAGACCTTGATCTTATTCTTTCTAGACATACTCCTTCTGATGTTTCATCAGCCAGATAATTGTCCACAATTGACCTACTGAACATTTTTCTGCCCGAAGAGTCTATGAACTTGAACTTTCTATACATAATCATTTACTTCTGATGTTTCTTCAGCCATACAGTAGTCCAGATTTGACATGTTGAACATATTTCTGACCAAAGAGATTTTGATCTTGAACTTTCTATTCATAATTATAGACTCTTTCAGAAAGTTACATCGGACAGACAATTGTCCATATTAATTATTAAACATATTTCTGGCCAACAAGTCCATGAACTTGAACATTCTGTACATGCTAACTGACTCCTTTTAGTGTTTCATCAGCCAGACATTAGTCCATAATTGACCTACTGAACATATTGCTGCCCGAAGAGTCTTGAACTTGAACTTTCTATATAGGCTCATTGACTCCTTCTGATGTTTCACAAGCAGACAATAGTCCATAATTGACCCTCTGAACATATTTATAGTAAAAGAGTCCTCTGTCTTGAACTTTCTATAGATTCTCAGTGACTCCATATAGATAATTGACCCACTGAACATATTTCTACCTGAAGAGTCTTTGAACTTGAACTTTCTATTCATAATCGTCTTCCTCAATCTTCATTGACTTCTGATTCATCAGCCAGACAGCAGTCCATATTTGACCCACTAAACATATTTCTGGCAAAAGAGTCCTCGATCTTGAACCTTTTAAACATACTCATAGACTCTTTCTGGTGTTTCATCAGCCATGCAGTAGTTCTGATTCGACATAATGAACATATTTCTGACCGAAGAGTCCTCGATCTTGAACTTTCTATTCATACTTATAGACTCTTTCAGATAGTACATCGGCCAAACAATTGTAGATATTGACTATTGAAGTAAAAGAGTTCTCGATCTTGAACTTTCTATACATTCTCAGTGATGCCTTATTTTGTTTCTTTAGCCATACAGAATTCCAGATTTGACATGTTGAACATATTTCTGACTTGAAAATTTTGTACATGCTAATTGACTCCTTTTAGTGTTTCATCAGCCAGACAGTAGTCAATAATGGACCTACTGAAAATATTTCTGGTAAAAGAGTCCTCGATTTTGAACTTTCTATACATTCTCAGTGACGCCTTATTTTGTTTCTTTAGCCATAAAGTAGTTCAGATTTAACATGTTGAACATATTTCTGACTGAAGAGTCCTTGATCTTGAACTTTCTATTCACACTTATAGACTCCTTCAGATAGTACATCGGCCAGACAACTGTCCATAATGACTTTTTTTTTCTTTTTTTTCTGGCCAACGAGTCTATGTACTTGAACTTTCTATACATGCTCGTTGACTTCTTTTAGTGCTTCATCAGCCAGAGAGTACTCCATAATTTACCTACTGAACATATTTCTAGTAAAAGAGTCCTCGATCTTTAACATTCTACATGCTCATTGACTCCTTATGCTGTTTCTTTCTACACATAGTCGTTTACTCCATCTGATGTTACATCAGCCATAAAGAAGTCCATAATTGACCCAAGGGACATATTTGTGGCCAATCTTGAACTTGAACTATACATACTCATAGTCTCCTTCTGATTCTTCATAAGCCATATTTATGTCCATATTTATGACTTATTATTATTTCTGGTCAAAGGTTCCTCAAAAGTTTTTAAACTATGTAAAATTATAGACTCCATCTGATGATAAATCAGACCAAAAGAGGTCAAATTTTGACTCTTGAGTCAATATGTATAGAGAGTTAATGTTCAATGATTCTTTGGCCAAAAATATATTCAGAGGGTCACATACCTGTTTAAAGTGATGTATCATCAGAAGAAGTCTATGAGTATTTAGTAAGTTAACTTGTGAGGACCTTTTTGCCAAAAATATTTTCAATTCGCCAGATATGGACATCTATATAGCTAATGAAGAATCAGAAAGAGTCAATGAGTATATATAGAATGGTCAAGTTGAGACTCTTTGACCAGAAAAAATTTCAGTATGTCAAATATGGACTTTTGTCATGATGATATAACATCCGAAGATATCAATCTGAATGTATAGTGTTAATCTTTAAGGACTCTTTGGCCAGTAATATTTTCGGACATCAGAAGGAGTCTATAGATTATGACAGACAAAATACTTTTGAGAACTCTTTGGTCAAATTTTTTTTCAATCGGTCAAATATGGACTACTGCCTGCCTGGTTTGGCATTGCAAGAAGTCAGTCTATATTGTATAGTGAGTTAATGTTCACGGACTCTGGCCAGAAATATTTTCAGTAGGTCAAAAATAGACTACTGGCTGGTTAATATAACATCACAACAAGTCAATCTGTAGTCAAAAGTTCAAGCAAGATAATGTTCAAGAACTCTTTGGCCAGAAATATGTTCAAAAGGTCAAAAGGTGACCTTTGTATAGCTGATTTATCATCAGAAAGAGTTAACTTTATATAGTTTAAAAACTTTTGATGACCAGAAATAAGTTCAAAAGGTCAGATATGGATATCTATATGGCTTATGTAACATTAGAAGGAGTCTATGAGTATGTATAGAAAGGTCAAGATCGAGAACTCTATGGCCATAAATATATTCCTTGGGTCAAATATGGACTTCTGTATGGCCGATTTAACATCAGAAGGAGTTTATGAGTTTCTAAGAGTAAAAAAACATTTTGAGGATTCTTTGGCCAAAAACATGTTAAATCAGTCAAATATGGCTACAGTCTGGCTGACATAACATCACGAGAAGTCTTTATGGTAGGAGAAAAATAAATAGTAAGGTAAATGTTCAAGGTCTCTGGCCAGAAATATGTTCAGAAGGTCAAAAATAGACTACTGGCTGGTTAATATAACAACTGGCTGGTCAATCTGTAGTATAGCAAGATAATGTTCAAAAACTCTTTGGCCAGAAATATGTTCAGAAGGTCAAAAGGTGACCTTGGTATAGCTGATTTATTATCAGAAGGAGTCTATAACTTTATATAGTTTGAAAAATTTTGAGGACACTTTGACCAGAAATAAGTTCAAAAGGTCAGATATGGAAATCTATATGGCTTATGAAGAAGGAGTCTATGAGTATGTATAGAAAGCCCAAGATCGAGGACTCTTTGGCCAGAAATATGTTCTGGAGGTCAAAAGGGGACCTCTGTATAGCTGATTTATCATCAAAAGGAGTCTATAACTTTATATAGTTTTAATTTTTTTATGACACTTTGACCACAAATAAGTTCAAAAGGTCAGATATGGACATCTATATGGCTTATGAAGCACCAGAAGGAGTCTATGAGTATGTATAGAAATCCCAGTATCGAGGACTCTTTGGCCAGAAATATGTTCAGTAGGTCAAAAGGGGACCTCTGAATAGCTGATTTATCATCAGAAAGAGTCTATAACTTTATATAGTTTAAAAAATTTGATGACCAGAAATAAGTTCAAAAGGTCAGATATGGACATCTATATGGCTTATGAAGCATCAGAAGGAGTCTATGAGTATGTATAGAAAGCCCAAGATCAAGGACTCTTTGGCCAGAAATATGTTCAGGAGGTCAAAAGGGGCCCTCTGTATAGCTGATTTATCATCAAAAGGAGTCTATAACTTTATATAGTTTGAATTTTTTTAGGACATTTTGGCCACAAATAAGTTCAAAAGGTCAGATATGGACATCTATATGGCTTATGAAGCACCAGAAGGAGTCTATGAGTATGTATAGAAAGCCCAAGATCGAGGACTCTTAGGCCAGAATTATGTTCATGAGTTCAAAAGGGGCCCTCTGTATAGCTGATTTATCATCAAAAGGAGTCTATAACTTTATATAGTTTGAAAAAATGTTAGGACACTTTGACCACAAATAAGTTCAAAAGGTCAGATATGGACATCTATATGGCTTATGAAGCATCAGAAGGCGTCTATGAGTATGTATATAAAGCCCAAGACCAAGGTCTCTTTGGCCAGAAATATGTTCAGGAGGTCAAAATGGAACCTCTGTATAGCTAATTTATCATTAAAAGGATTCTATAACTTACATAGTTTGAATTTTTTTTAGGACACTTTGACCACAAATAAGTTCAAAAGGTCAGATATGGACATCTAAATGGCTTATGAAGCATCAGAAGGAGTCTATGAGTATGTATAGAAAGCCCAAGATCGAGGACTCTTTGGCCAGAAATATGTTCTGGAGGTCAAACGGGGACCTCTGTATATCTGATTTATCATCAAAAGTAGTCTATAACTTTATATAGTTTGAATTTTTTTTAGGACACTTTGACCACAAATAAGTTCAAAAGGTCAGATATGGACATGTATATGGCTTATGAGGCATCAGAAGGAGTCTATATGTATAGAAAGCCCAAGATCAAGGACTCTTTGGCCAGAAATATGTTTAGGAGGTCAAAAGGGGACCTCTGTATAGCTGATTTATCATCTAAAGGAGTCTATAACTTTATATAGTTTGAAAAATTTTGAGGACACTTTGACCACAAATAAGTTCAAAAGGTCAGATATGGAAATCTATATGGCTTATGAAGCATCAGAAGGAGTCTATGAGTATGTATAGAAAACGCAAGATCGAGGACTCTTTGGCCAGAAATATGTTCAGGAGGTCAAAAGGGGACCTCTGTATAGCTGACTTATCATCAAAAGGAGTCTATAACTTTCTATAGTTTGAATTTTTTTTAGGACACTTTGACCAGAAATAAGTTCAAAAGGTCAGATATGGACATCTATATGGCTTATGAGGCATCAGAAGGAGTCTATGAGTATGTATAGAAAGCCCAAGATCGAGGACTCTTTGGCCAGAAATATGTTCTGGAGGTCAAAAGGGGCCCTCTGTATAGCTGATTTATCATCAAAAGGAGTCTATAACTTTATATAGTTTGAAAAAATGTTAGGACACTTTGACCACAAATGAGTTCAAAAGGTCAGAAATGGACATCTATATGGCTTATGAAGCACCAGAAGAGGTCTATGAGTATGTATAGAAAACGCAAGATCGAGGACTCTTTGGCCAGAAATATGTTCAGGAGGTCAAAAGGGGACCTCTGTATAGCTGAGTTATCATCAAAAGGAGTCTATAACTTTATATAGTTTGAAAAAATGTTAGGACACTTTGACCACAAATAAGATCGAGGACTCTTTGGCCAGAAATATGTTCAGGAGGTCAAAAGGGGACCTCTGTATAACTGATTTATCATCAAAAGGAGTCTATAACTTTATATAGTTTGAAAAAATGTTAGGACACTTTGACCACAAATAAATTCAAAAGGTCAGATATGGACATCTATATGGCTTATGAAGCACCAGAAGGAGTCTATGAGTATGTATAGAAAGCATAACATCGAGGACTCTTTGGCCAGAAATATGTTCAGTAGGTCAAAAGGGGACCTCTGAATAGCTGATTTATCATCAGAAAGAGTCTATAACTTTATGTAGATTAAAAAATTTGATGACCAGAAATAAGTTCAAAAGGTCAGATATGGACATCTATATGGCTTATGAAGCACCAGAAGGAGTCTATGAGTATGTATAGAAATCCCAATATCGAGGACTCTTTGGCCAGAAACATGTTCAGGAGATCAAAAGGGGACCTCTGTATAGCTGACTTATCATCAAAAGGAGTCTATAACTTTATATAGGTTGAATTTTTTTATGACACTTTGACCACAAATAAGTTCAAAAGGTCAGATATGGACATCTATATGGCTTATGAGGCATCAGAAGGAGTCTATGAGTATGTATAGAAAGCCCCAAGATCAAGGACTCTTTGGCCAGAAATATGTTCAGTAGGTCAAAAGGGGACTTCTGTATAGCTGATTTATCATCAAAAGGAGTCTATAACTTTATATAGTTTGAATTTTTTTTTAGAAAACTTTGACCACAAATAAGTTCAAAAGGTCAGATATGGACATCTATATGGCTTATGAGGCATCAGAAGGAATCTATGAGTATGTATAGAAAGCATAAGATCGAGGACTCTTTGGCCAGAAACATGTTCAGTAGATCAAAAGGGGACCTCTGTATAGCTGATTTATCATCAAAAGGAGTCTATAACTTTATATAGTTTGAATTTTTTTTAGGACACTTTGACCACAAATAAGTTCAAAAGGTCAGAAATGGACATCTATATGGCTTATGAAGCACCAGAAGGAGTCTATGAGTATGTATAGAAATCCCAAGATCGAGGACTCTTTGGCCAGAAACATGTTCAGGAGGTCAAAAGGTCCTCTGTATAGCTGACTTATAATCAAAAGGAGTCTATAACTTTATATAGTTTGAATTTTTTTTAGGAAACTTTGACCACAAATAAGTTCAAAAGGACCTCTGTATAGCTGATTTATCATCAAAAGGAGTCTATAACTTTCTATAGTTTGAAAAAATGTTAGGACACTTTGACCACAAATAAGTTCAAAAGGTCAGATATGGACATCTATATGGCTTATGAAGCACCAGAAGGAGTCTATGAGTATGTATAGAAATCCCAAGATCGAGGACTCTTTGGCCAGAAACATGTTCAGGAGGTCAAAAGGTCCTCTGTATAGCTGACTTATCATCAAAAGGAGTCTATAACTTTATATAGTTTGAATTTGTTTTAGGACACTTTGACCAGAAATAAGTTCAAAAGGTCAGATATGGACATCTATATGGCTTATGAGGCATCAGAAGGAGTCTATGAGTATGTATAGAAATCCCAATATCGAGGACTCTTTGGCCAGAAACATGTTCAGGAGGTCAAAAGGTCCTCTGTATAGCTGACTTATAATCAAAAGGAGTCTATAACTTTATATAGTTTGAATTTTTTTTAGGAAACTTTGACCACAAATAAGTTCAAAAGGACCTCTGTATAGCTGATTTATCATCAAAAGGAGTCTATAACTTTCTATAGTTTGAAAAAATGTTAGGACACTTTGACCACAAATAAGTTCAAAAGGTCAGATATGGACATCTATATGGCTTATGAAGCATCAGAAGGAGTCTATGAGTATGTATAGAAATCCCAAGATCGAGGACTCTTTGGCCAGAAACATGTTCAGGAGGTCAAAAGGTCCTCTGTATAGCTGACTTATCATCAAAAGGAGTCTATAACTTTATATAGTTTGAATTTTTTTTAGGATACTTTGACCACAAATAAGTTCAAAAGGTCAGATATGGACATCTATATGGCTTATGAGGCATCAGAAGGAGTCTATGAGTATGTATAGAAAGCATAAGATCGAGGACTCTTTGGCCAGAAATATGTTCAGTAGTTCAAAAGGGGACCTCTGTGTAGCTGATTTATCATCAAAAGTAGTCTATAACTTTATATAGTTTGAATTTTTTTAGGACACTTTGACCACAAATAAGTTCAAAAGGTCAGATATGGACATCTATATGGCTTATGAGGCATCAGAAGGAGTCTATATGTATAGAAAGCCCAAGATCAAGGACTCTTTGGCCAGAAATATGTTTAGGAGGTCAAACGGGGACCTCTGTATATCTGATTTATCATCAAAAATAATCTATAACTTTATATAGTTTGAATTTTTTTTAGGACACTTTGACCACAAATAAGTTCAAAAGGTCAGATATGGAAATCTATATGGCTTATGAAGCATCAGAAGGAGTCTATGAGTATGTATAGAAAACGCAAGATCGAGGACTCTTTGGCCAGAAATATGTTCAGGAGGTCAAAAGGGGACCTCTGTATAGCTGATTTATCATCAAAAGGAGTCTATAACTTTATATAGTTTGAATTTGTTTTAGGACACTTTGACCAGAAATAAGTTCAAAAGGTCAGATATGGACATCTATATGGCTTATGAGGCATCAGAAGGAGTCTATGAGTATGTATAGAAATCCCAATATCGAGGACTCTTTGGCCAGAAATATGTTCAGTAGGTCAAAAGGGGACCTCTGAATAGCTGATTTATCATCAGAAAGAGTCTATAACTTTATATAGTTTAAAAAATTTGATGACCAGAAATAAGTTCAAAAGGTCAGATATGGACATCTATATGGCTTATGAAGCATCAGAAGGAGTCTATGAGTATGTATAGAAAGCCCAAGATCAAGGACTCTTTGGCCAGAAATATGTACAGGAGGTCAAAAGGGGACCTCTGTATAGCTGATTTATCATCAAAAGGAGTCTATAACTTTATATAGTTTGAATTTTTTTATGACACTTTGACCACAAATAAGTTCAAAAGGTCAGATATGGACATCTATATGGCTTATGAAGCACCAGAAGGAGTCTATGAGTATGTATAGAAATCCCAAGATCGAGGACTCTTTGGCCAGAAACATGTTCAGGAGGTCAAAAGGGGACCTCTGTATAGCTGACTTATCATCAAAGGGAGTCTATAACTTTATATAGTTTGAATTTTTTTTAGGATACTTTGACCACAAATAAGTTCAAAAGGTCAGATATGGACATCTATATGGCTTATGAGGCATCAGAAGGAGTCTATGAGTATGTATAGAAAGCATAAGATCGAGGACTCTTTGGCCAGAAATATGTTCAGTAGTTCAAAAGGGGACCTCTGTGTAGCTGATTTATCATCAAAAGGAGTCTATAACTTTGTATAGTTTGAATTTTTTTTTAGGACACTTTGACCACAAATAAGTTCAAAATGTCAGATATGGACATCTATATGGCTTATGAAGCACCAGAAGGAGTCTATGAGTATGTATAGAAATCCCAATATCGAGGACTCTTTGGCCAGAAACATGTTCAGGAGATCAAAAGGGGACCTCTGTATAGCTGATTTATCATCAAAAGGAGTCCATAACTTTCTATAGTTTGAAAACTTTTCAGGACACTTTGACCACAAATAAGTTCAAAATGTCAGATATGGAAATCTTATATGGCTTATGAAGCATCAGAAGGAGTCTAGAAGTATGTATAGAAAGCCCAAGATCGAAGACTCTTTGGCCAGAAATATGTTCTGGAGGTCAAACGGGGACCTCTGTATATCTGATTTATCATCAAAAGTAGTCTATAACTTTATGTAGTTTGAATTTTTTTTAGGACACTTTGACCACAAATAAGTTCAAAAGGTCAGATATGGACATCTATATGGCTTATGAGGCATCAGAAGGAGTCTATATGTATAGAAAGCCCAAGATCAAGGACTCTTTGGCCAGAAATATGTTTAGGAGGTCAAACGGGGACCTCGGTATATCTGATTTATCATCAAAAGTAGTCTATAACTTTATATAGTTTGAAATTTTTTTAGGACACTTTGACCACAAATAAGTTCAAAAGGTCAGATATGGACATCTATATGGCTTATGAGGCATCAGAAGGAGTCTATGAGTATGTTTAGAAAGCATAAGATCGAGGACTCTTTGGCCAGAAATATGTTCAGTAGTTCAAAAGGGGCCCTCTGTATAGCTGATTTATCATCAAAAGGAGTCTATAACTTTCTATAGTTTGAAAAAATGTTAGGACACTTTGACCACAAATAAGTTCAAAAGGTCAGATATGGACTTCTATATGGCTTATGAAGCAAAAGAAGGAGTCTATGAGTATGTATAGAAATCCAAATATCGAGGACTCTTTGGCCAGAAATATGTTCAGTAGGTCAAAAGGGGACCTCTGAATAGCTGATTTATCATCAGAAAGAGTCTATAACTTTATATAGTTTAAAAAATTTGATGACCAGAAATAAGTTCAAAAGGTCAGATATGGACATCTATATGGCTTATGAAGCATCAGAAGGAGTCTATGAGTATGTATAGAAAGCCCAAGATCAAGGACTCTTTGGCCAGAAATATGTTCAGGAGGTCAAAAGGGGCCCTCTGTATAGCTGATTTATCATCAAAAGGAGTCTATAACTTTATATAGTTAGAATTTTTTTAGGACATTTTGGCCACAAATAAGTTCAAAAGGTCAGATATGGACATCTATATGGCTTATGAAGCATCAGAAGGCGTCTATGAGTATGTATAGAAAGCCCAAGACCAAGGACTCTTTGGCCAGAAATATGTTCAGGAGGTCAAAATGGAACCTCTGTATAGCTGATTTCATCAAAAGGATTCTATAACTTACATAGTTTGAATTTTTTTTAGGACACTTTGACCACAAATAAGTTCAAAAGGTCAGATATGGACATCTATATGGCTTATGAAGCATCAGAAGGAGTCTATGAGTATGTATAGAAAGCCCAAGATCGAGGACTCTTTGGCCAGAAATATGTTCTGGAGGTCAAACGGGGACCTCTGTATATCTGATTTATCATCAAAAGTAGTCTATAACTTTATATAGTTAGAATTTTTTTTAGGACACTTTGACCACAAATAAGTTCAAAAGGTCAGATATGGACATCTATATGGCTTATGAGGCATCAGAAGGAGTCTATGAGTATGTATAGAAAGCCCAAGATCGAGGACTCTTTGGCCACAAATATGTTCTGGAGGTCAAAATGGGACCTCTGTATAGCTGAGTTATCATCAAAAGGAGTCTATAACTTTATATAGTTTGAATTTTTTTATGACACTTTGACCACAAATAAGTTCAAAAGGTCAGATATGGACATCTATATGGCTTATGAAGCACCAGAAGGAGTCTATGAGTATGTAAAGAAATCCCAATATCGAGGACTCTTTGGCCAGAAATATGTTCAGTAGGCCAAAAGGGGACCTCTGAATAGCTGATTTATCATCAAAAAGAGTCTATAACTTTATATAGTTTAAAAAATTTGATGACCAGAAATAAGTTCAAAAGGTCAGATATGGACATCTATATGGCTTATGAAGCATCAGAAGGAGTCTATGAGTATGTATAGAAAGCCCAAGATCAAGGACTCTTTGGCCAGAAATATGTACAGGAGGTCAAAAGGGGACCTCTGTATAGCTGATTTATCATCAAAAGGAGTCTATAACTTTATATAGTTTGAATTTTTTTATGACACTTTGACCACAAATAAGTTCAAAAGGTCAGATATGGACATCTATATGGCTTATGAAGCATCAGAAGGAGTCTATGAGTATGTATAGAAAGCATAATATCGAGGACTCTTTGGCCAGAAATATGTTCAGGAGGTCAAAAGGGGACCTCTGTATAGCTGATTTATCATCAAAAGGAGTCTATAACTTTCTATAGTTTGAAAAAATGTTAGGACACTTTGACCACAAATAAATTCAAAAGGTCAGATATGGACATCTATATGGCTTATGAAGCACCAGAAGGAGTCTATGAGGTATGTATAGAAAGCATAACATCGAGGACTCTTTGGCCAGAAACATGTTCAGGAGGTCAAAAGGGGACCTCTGTATAGCTGACATCATCAAAAGGAGTCTATAACTTTATATAGTTTGAATTTTTTTTAGGACACTTTGACCACAAATAAGTTCAAAAGGTCAGATATGGACATCTATATGGCTTATGAGGCATCAGAAGGAGTCTATGAGTATGTATAGAAAGCATAAGATCGAGGACTCTTTGGCCAAAAACATGTTAAATCAGTCAAATATGGCTACAGTCTGGCTGACATAACATCAAGAGAAGTCTTTATGGTAGGAGAAATATAAATAGTAAGGTAAATGTTCAAGGTCTCTGGCCAGAAATATGTTCAGAAGGTCAAATATGGACTTCTGTATGGCTGATTTAACATCAGAAGGAGTTTATACATTTAGACAAAATCCTTTTGAGAACTCTTTGGTCAAATTTTTTTTCAATCAGTCAAATATGGACTACTGTCTGCCTGATTTTACATTACGAGAAGTCAGTCTATATGTATAGTGAGTTGATGTTCACGGACTCTGGCCATAAATATGTACAGTAGGTCAAAAATAGACCACTGGCTGGTTAATATAACATCACAAGAAGTCAGTCTGTAGTATAGCAAGACAATGTTCAAGAACTCTTTGGCCTGAAATATGTTCAGAAGGTCAAAAGGTGACCTTTGTATAGCTGATTTATTATCAGAAGGAGTCTATAACTTTATATAGCTTAAGTATTATATATTAGAAATATGTTCCTTGGGTCACATATGGACTGAGGTAAAAAAAAGTGACCTCTGTATGGCTGATTTAACATCAGAATTAGTCTATAAGATTATATAGCTTAAGTATTATATATTATATAAGATTATATATATTTAAAACCTTTTAAGGACCCATTGACCATAAATAAGTTTAACAGGTCAGATATGGACTTCTAAATGGCTTATGAAGTATCAGAAGATGTCTAGAGTATGTACAGAAAGTTCAAGATCGAGTACTCTTTTTCCCAGTAGTTGAAATATGGCTGATTTTACATCAGAAGGAGTCTATAAATTTATAAGAGTAAAAAAAAAAAACATTTCGAGGCCTCTTTGGCCAAAAATGTGTTCAATCGGTCAAATATCGACTACTCCTTGCCTGAGTTAACATCACGAGAAGTCAATATGTACGTATAGTAAGTTAAGTTTCATGGTCTCTTGGCAGAAATATGTTTAGTAGGTCAAAAATGTACTTTTTTTTTATGGGTGATGTAACATCAGAAGGAGTCTATAAGTTTGTTTAAAAACCTTTGAGGACCCTTTGACCAGAAATAAGTTCAATAGGTCAAATATGCACCTCTATATGGCTGATTTAACATCAGAAGGAGTCTATAAGTTTATAATATACACAAAATACCTTTTGAGGACTCTTTTGCCAAAAATATGTTCAATCAGTCAAATATGGACTACTGTCTGGCTTACTAAACATACAAGACTGACTTCTTGTGATGTTATATAAGACAAGAGGGAAAAATATTCTTTTAAGGGAAATTATTGCATTTACCTCTTGCATTACAATGCATAGAATAAACTACTTCATACCTCATGTGCAATGAAAACATAACATGAGTGTTGCATTGCACAAACGATCTAAGAATTAGCGTTGAATAATAATGTATTATTATTATATCTAACTATATCAGTTAGATATTTTATGCAGTGGAATGTAGATAGTTGAGATAGTTATTGTATGTTTGTGATGCACTCATAGCTTATGTGTTATTCTTCAATGCACAAAGTTTGATCTTGTGTGAAATGCAATGCAGTAGCACATATTGTATTTCCTCAAAGCAAAACGCAATGTAGTTTGAGAATGAGTTACTTCTGGTGTGTAATGCAATGCAAGAAGTGCATAGCCTATATGTTATTCTTCAATGCACAACGTTATATCGTTAGTGCAATGCAATGCAATGAATGCACCAACAAACGTTATCTCTTTAATAAACATGGGAATGATTTAGGTCTGGTGTGCAATGAAATGCAAAAAGTGCATAACCTATATGTTATTCTTTCGTGCACAAAGTTAGATCGTTAGTGCAATGCAATGCAATGCAATGCAGTGCAAAGCAATGCAATGCAATGCAATGCAATGCAACAACACACATATCATCTCTATAATGAACTTGGGAATGATTTTGTTCTGGTGTACAATGCAATGCGAAAAGAGCATAACCTATATGTTATTTTTTTAGTGCACAACGTTAGATCGTTAGTGCAATGCAATGCAGTGCAAAGCAATGCAATGCAATGTTATTCTTCAGTGCACAACGTTAGATCGTTAGTGCAATGCAATGCAACAACACACATACCATCTCTTTAATGAACATGGGAATGGTTAAGTTCTAGTGTGCAATGCAATGCAATGCGAAAAGAGCATAACCTATATGTTATTTTTCAGTGCACAACGTTAGATCGTTAGTGCAATGCAATGCAATGCAATGCAATGCAACAACACACGTTATGTTTTTAATCAACATGGGAATGAGGTAGTTCTGGTGTGCAATGCAATGCAAAAAGTGCATAACATATGTTATTCTTCAATGCACAACGTTAGATCCGTTAGTGCAATGCAATGCAACAGCACACATGTTATCTCTTTAATGAACATGGGAATGGTTAAGTTCTAGTGTGCAATGCAATGCAAAAAGTGTATAACCTATATGTTTTTCTTCAGTGCACAACGTTAGATCGTTTGTGCAATGCAACAACACATATGTTATCTCTTTAATGAACATGGGAATGGTTAAGTTGTAGTGTGCAATGCAATGCAAAAAGTGTATAACCTATATGTTATTCTTCAGTGCACAACGTTAGATCGTTAGTGCAATGCAATGCAACAACACACATATCATCTCTTAAAAGAACATGGGAATGATTTATTTCTGGTGTGCAATGCAATGCGAAAAGTGCATAACCTATATGTTATTCTTCAAAGCACAACGTTAGATCGTTTGTGCAATGCAATGCAATGCAACAACAAACATTATCTCTTTAATGAACATGGGAATGATTTAGTTCTGATGTGCAATGCAATGCAATGCAAAAAGTGCATAACCTATATGTTTTTCTTCAGTGCACAACGTTCGATCGTTTGTGCAATAAAATGCAATGCAATGCAACTGCAACAACACACGTTATCTCTTTAATGAACATGGGAATGATTTAGTAGTCTGGTATGCAATGCAATGCAATGCAATGCGAAAAGTGCATAACCTATATGTTATTCTTCAGTGCACAACGTTAGATCGTTAGTGCAATGCAATGCAACAACACATATACCATCTCTTTAATGAACATGGGAATGGTTAAGTTCTAGTGTGCAATGCAATGCAATGCAAAAAGTGCATAACCTATATGTTATTCTTCAGTGCAAGATCGTTAGTGCAATGCAATGCAATGCAATGCAATGCAATGCAATGCAGTACAAGGCATTGCAAATCAATGCAATGCAATGCAACAACACACGTTATGTCTTTAATCAACATGGGAATGAGGTAGTTCTGGTGTGCAATGCAATGAAATGCAAAAAGTGCATAACCTATATGTTATTCTTGAGTGCACAACGTTACATCGCTAGTGCAATGCAATGCAATGCAATGCACCAACAAACGTTATCTCTTTAATGAACATGGGAATGATTTAGGTCTGGTGTGCAATGAAATGCAAAAAGTGCATAACCTATATGTTATTCTTTCGTGCACAAAGTTAGATCGTTAGTGCAATGCAATGCAATGCAGTGCAAAGCAATGCAAAGCAATGCAATGCAATGCAATGCAATGCAACAACACACATATCATCTCTATAATGAACTTGGGAATGATTTTGTTCTGGTGTGCAATGCAATGCGAAAAGAGCATAACCTATATGTTATTTTTCAGTGCACAATGTTAGATCGTTAGTGCAATAAAATGCAGTGCAAAGCAATGCAATGATGCAAAGCAATGCAATGATGCAAAGCAATGCAAAGCAATGCAAAGCAATGCAAAGCAATGCAAAGCAATGCAAAGCAATGCAAAGCAATGCAATGCAATACAATGCAATGCAACAACACACGTTATGTCTTTAATGAACATGGGAATGATTTAGTTCTGGTGTGCAATGCAATGCAATGCAAAAAGTGCATGACCTATATGTTATTCTTCAATGCACAACGTTAGATCGTTAGTGCAATGCAATGCAACAGCACACATGTTATCTCTTTAATGAACATGGGAATGGTTAAGTTCTAGTGTGCAATGCAATGCAAAAAGTGTATAACCTATATGTTTTTCTTCAGTGCACAACGTTAGATCGTTTGTGCAATGCAACAACACATATGTTATCTCTTTAATGAACATGGGAATGGTTAAGTTGTAGTGTGCAATGCAATGCAAAAAGTGTATAACCTATATGTTATTCTTCAGTGCACAACGTTAGATCGTTAGTGCAATGCAATGCAACAACACACATATCATCTCTTAAAAGAACATGGGAATGATTTATTTCTGGTGTGCAATGCAATGCAAAAAGTGCATAACCTATATGTTTTTCTTCAGTGCACAACGTTAGATCGTTTGTGCAATAAAATGCAATGCAATGCAACTGCAACAACACACGTTATCTCTTTAATGAACATGGGAATGATTTAGTAGTCTGGTATGCAATGCAATGCAATGCAATGCGAAAAGTGCATAACCTATATGTTATTCTTCAGTGCACAACGTTAGATCGTTAGTGCAATGCAATGCAACAACACATATACCATCTCTTTAATGAACATGGGAATGGTTAAGATCTAGTGTGCAATGCAATGCAATGCAAAAAGTGCATAACCTATATGTTATTCTTCAGTGCAAGATCGTTAGTGCAATGCAATGCAATGCAATGCAATGCAATGCAATGCAGTACAAGGCATTGCAAATCAATGCAATGCAATGCAACAACACACGTTATGTCTTTAATCAACATGGGAATGAGGTAGTTCTGGTGTGCAATGCAATGAAATGCAAAAAGTGCATAACCTATATGTTATTCTTGAGTGCACAACGTTACATCGCTAGTGCAATGCAATGCAATGCAATGCACCAACAAACGTTATGTCTTTAATGAACATTGGAATGATTTAGTTCTGGTATGCAATGCAATGAAATGCAATGCAAAAAGTGCATAACCTATATGTTATTCTTTCGTGCACAAAGTTAGATCGTTAGTGCAATGCAATGCAATGCAGTGCAAAGCAATGCAATGCAATGCAATGCAATGCAATGCAATGCAATGCAACAACACACATATCATCTCTATAATGAACTTGGGAATGATTTTGTTCTGGTGTGCAATGCAATGCGAAAAGAGCATAACCTATATGTTATTTTTCAGTGCACAATGTTAGATCGTTAGTGCAATGCAATGCAGTGCAAAGCAATGCAATGATGCAAAGCAATGCAAAGCAATGCAAAGCAATGCAAAGCAATGCAAAGCAATGCAATGCAATGCAATACAATGCAATGCAACAACACACGTTATGTCTTTAATGAACATGGGAATGATTTAGTTCTGGTGTGCAATGCAATGCAATACGTGCATAACCTATATGTTATTCTTCAGTGCACAATGTTAGATCGTTAGTGCAATGCAATGCAATGCAATGCAATGCAGTGCAAAGCAATGCAAATAAATGCAATGCAATGCAATGCAATGCAATGCAATGCAATGCAATGCAACAACACACGTTATGTTTTTAATCAACATGGGAATGAGGTAGATCTGGTGTGCAATGCAATGCAAAAAGTGCATAACATATGTTATTCTTCAGTGCACAAAGTTAGTTCGTTAGTGCAATGCAATGCAGTGCAAAGCAATGCAAAGCAGTGCAATTCAATGTAATGCAATGCAATACATTGCATTGCAATGCAATGCAATACATTGCAATGCAGCAACACACGTTATGTCTTTAATAAACATGGGAATGATTTAGTTCTGGTGTGCAATGCAATGCAATACGTGCACAACGTTAGATCGTTAGTGCAATGCAATGCAGTGCAAAGCAATGCAAATCAATGCAATGCAATACAATGCAATGCAACAACACACGTTATGTCTTTAATGAACATGGGAATGATTTAGTTCTGGTGTGCAATGCAATGCAATGCGAAAAGTGCATAACCTATATGTTATTTTTCAGTGCACAACGTTAGATCTTTAGTGCAATGCAGTGCAAAGCAATGCAAATGAATGTAATGCAACGCAAATCATTCCATTGTAATACATTGCAATGCAATGCAATGCAATACAATGCAATGCAACAACACACGTTATGTCTTTAATGAACATTGGAATGATTTAGTTCTGGTATGCAATGCAATGCAATGCAATGCAAAAAGTGCATGACCTATATGTTATTCTTCAGTGCACAACGTTAGATCGTTAGTGCAATGCAATGCAAAGCAATGCAATGCAGTGCAAAGCAATGCAAATCAATGCAATGCAATACAGTGCAATGCAACAACACGTGTTACGTCTTTAATGAACATGGGAATGATTTAGTTCTGGTGTGCAATGCAATGCAATGCAATAAGTGCATAGCCTATGTTATTCTTCAATGCACAACGTTAGATCTTTGGTGCAATGCAATGTAATGCAACAACAAACGTTATGTCTTTAATCAACATGGGAATGAGGTAGTTCAGTTGTACAATGCAATGCAAAAAGTGCATAACCTATATGTTATTCTTCAGTGCACAACGTTAGATCGTTAGTGCAATGCAATGCAATGCAATGCAATGCATCAACACACATATCATCTCTATTATGAACATGGGAATGATTTAGTTCTGGTGTGCAATGCAATGCGAAATATGCATAACCTATAAGTTATTCTTCAGTGCACAACGTTAGATCGTTTGTGCAATGCAATTGCAACAACACATATGTTATCTCTTTAATGAACATGGGAATGAGTTAGTTCTGGTGTGCAATGCAATGCAAAGCAAGAAGTGCATAGCCTATGTTATTCTTCAATGCACAACGTTAGATCGTGTGTGCAATGCAATGCAATGCAACAACACACATTATCTTTGTAATGAACATGGGATCGAGTAGTTCTGTTGTGCAATGCAATGCAAGTAGTGCACAGACTATATGTTATTCTACACTGCACAACGTTAGACAGTTTGTGCAAAGCAACAACACATATGTTATCTCTCTAATGAACATGGCATTGAGTTAGTTTTGGTGTGCAATGCAATGCAATAACCTATGTTTCTTTAATGATGCTCAACGTTAGATCGTTTGTGCAAAGCACATAATGTTATAAGAATGAGCTATACATAGGTACGCTTTTGACCTGCTGAACATATTTCTGGCCAAAGAGTCCTTAAAGATGTTATATCATCCTGACAAAGGTCCAAATTTGACACTGAATTTTTTTCTGTCCAAGGAGTACTCGAAACTTGACCTTACCATTTATACTCGTTGACTTTTTCTGATGTTACGTCAGCCATAAAGAAGTCCATATTTGACCCAAGGAACATATTTTTGGCCAAAGAGTCCTCGATCTTGGGCTTTCTATTCATATAGTCCAACTCCTTCTGATGCTTCATAAGCCACATAGATGTCCATATCTGACCTTTTGAAATTATTTCTGGTCAAAGTGTCCTCAAAATTTTTCAAACTATATAAAGTTATAGTCTCCTTCTGATGATAAATCAGCTATACAGAGGTCCCCTTTTGACCTCCTGAACATATTTCTGGCAAAAGAGTCCTCGATCTTGGGCTTTCTATACATACTCATAGACTCCTTCTGGTGCTTCATAAGCCATATAGATTTCCATATCTGACATTTTGAACTTATTTGTGGTCAAAGTGTCCTCAAAATTTTTCAAACTATGTAAGTTATAGACTCCTTTTGATGATAAATCAGCTATACAGAGGTCCCATTTTGACCTCCTGAACATATATCTGGCCAAAGAGTCCTTGATCTTGGGCTTTCTATACATACTCATAGACTCCTTCGATGCTTCATAAGCCATATAGATGTCCATATCTGACCTTTTGAACTTATTTGTGGTCAAAGTGTCCTAACATTTTTTCAAACTATAGAAAGTTATAGACTCCTTTTGATGATAAATCAGCTATACAGAGGGCCCCTTCTGACCTATTGAACATATCTCTAGCCAAAGAGTCCTAAAAGATTAACACTATGTATGTATGTATGTATGAATACTGAATGTATTCAGACTGATATCTTCAGATGTTATATCATCCTGACAAAAGTCCATATTTGACCTACCGAATTTTTTTCTGGCCATGGAGTGAGTACTCGAAACTTGATCTTTCCATATGTACTTGTTGACTCTTTCTGATGTTACGTCAGACATACAGAATTCCATATTTGACCCAAGGAACATATTTCTGGCCAAAGAGACCTCTATCTTGGGCTTTCTATACATACTCATAGACTCCTTCTGATGCTTCATAAGCCATATAGATATCCATATATATCCTTTTGAACTTATTTCTTGTCAAAGTGTCCTAAAAAAAATTCAAACTATATAAAGTTATAGACTCCTTTTGATGATAAATCAGCTATACAGAGGGCCCCTTTTGACCTCCTGAACATATTTCTGACCAAAGAGTCCTTGATCTTGGGCTTTCTATACATACTTCATAAGCCATATAGATGTCCATGTCTGACCTTTTGAACTTATTTGTGGTCAAAGTGTCCTAAAAAAAATTCAAACTATGTAAGTTATAGAATCCTTTTGATGATAAATCAGCTATACAGAGGTCCCATTTTGACCTCCTGAACATATTTCTGGCCAAAGAGTCCTTGATCTTGGGCTTTCTATACATACTTCATAAGCCATATAGATGTCCATATCTGACCTTTTGAACTTATTTGTGGTCAAAGTGTCCTAACATTTTTTCAAACTATAGAAAGTTATAGACTCCTTTTGATGATAAATCAGCTATACAGAGGGCCCCTTCTGACCTACTGAACATATTTCTGGCCAAAGAGTCCTAAAAGATTAACACTATACATTCAGACTGATATCTTCGGATGTTATATCATCCTGACAAAAGTCCATATTTGACCTACCGAATTTTTTTCTGGCCATGTACTCGAAACTTGAACTTTCCATATGTACTTGTTGACTCTTTCTGATGTTACGTCAGACATACAGAATTCCATATTTGACCCAAGGAACATATTTCTGGCCAAAGAGACCTCTATCTTGGGCTTTCTATACATACTCATAGACTCCTTCTGATGCTTCATAAGCCATATAGATGTCCATATCTGACCCTTTGAACTTATTTCTTGTCAAAGTGTCCTAAAAAAAATTAAAACTATATAAAGTTATAGACTCCTTTTGATGATAAGTCAGCTATACAGAGGTCCCCTTTTGACCTCCTGAACATATTTCTGGCCAAAGAGTCCTCGATCTTGGGCTTTCTATACATACTCATAGACTCCTTCTGATGCTTCATAAGCCATATAGATGTCCATATCTGACCTTTTGAACTTACTTGTGGTCAAAGTGTCCTAACATTTTTTCAAACTATATAAAGTTATAGAGTCCTTTTGATGATAAATCAGCTATACAGAGGGCCCCTTTTTACCTACTGAACATATTTCTGGCCAAATAGTCCTCGATCTTGGGCTTTCTATACATACTTATAGACTCCTTCTGGTGCTTCATAAGCCATATAGATGTCCATATCTGACAATTTGAACTTATTTGTGGTCAAAGTGTCCTCAAAATTTTTCAAACTATAGAAAGTTATAGACTCCTTTTGATGATAAATCAGCTATACAGAGGTCCCCTTTTGACCTCCTGAACATTTTTCTGGCCAAAGAGTCCTCGATCTTGGGCTTTCTATACATACTCATAGACTCCTTCTGGTGATTCATAAGATATAGATTCCATATCTGACCTTTTGAACTTATTTGTGGTCAAAGTGTCCTCAAGATTTTTCAAACTATATAAAGTTATAGACTCCTTTTGATGATAAATCAGCTATACAGAGGGCCCCTTTTGACCTACTGAACATATTTCTGGCCAAAGAGTCCTTGATCTTGGGCTTTCTATACATACTCATAGACGCCTTCTGATGCTTCATAAGCCATATAGATTTCCATATCTGACATTTTGAACTTATTTGTGGTCAAAGTGTCCTAAAAAAAATTCAAACTATGTAAGTTATAGAATCCTTTTGATGATAAATCAGCTATACAGAGGTCCCATTTTGACCTCCTGAACATATTTCTGGCCAAAGAGTCCTTGATCTTGGGCTTTCTATACATACTCATAGACGCCTTCGATACTTCATAAGCCATATAGATGTCCATATCTGACCGTTTGAACTTATTTGTGGTCAAAGTGTCCTAACATTTTTTCAAACTATATAAAGTTATAGACTCCTTTTGATGATAAATCAGCTATACAGAGGTCCCCTGTTGACCTACTGAACATATTTCTGGCCAAAGAGTCCTCGATCTTGGGCTTTCTATTCATACTCATAGACTCCTTCTGATGCTTCTTAAGCCATATAGATTTCCATATCTGACCTTTTGAACTTATTTGTGGTCAAAGTGTCCTCAAAATTTTTCAAACTATAGAAAGTTATAGACTCCTTTTGATGATAAATCAGCTATACAGAGGTCCCTTTTTGACCTCCTGAACATGTTTCTGGCCAAAGAGTCCACGATCTTGGGCTTCCTATACATACTCATAGACTCCTTCTGATGCTTCATAAGCCATATAGATGTCCATATCTGACCTTTTGAACTTATTTGTGGTCAAAGTGTCCTCAAAATTTTTCAAAGTTATAGACTCCTTTTGATGATAAATCAGCTATACAGAGGTCCCCTTTTGACCTCCTGAACATATTTCTGGCCAAAGAGTCCTTGATCTTGGGCTTCCTATACATACTCATAGACTCCTTCTGATGCTTCATAAGCCATATAGATGTCCATATCTGACCTTTTGAACTTACTTGTGGTCAAAGTGTCCTAACATTTTTTCAAACTATATAAAGTTATAGAGTCCTTTTGATGATAAATCAGCTATACAGAGGGCCCCTTTTGACCTACTGAACATATTTCTGGCCAAGTAGTCCTCGATCTTGGGCTTTCTATACATACTTATAGACTCCTTCTGGTGCTTCATAAGCCATATAGATGTCCATATCTGACAATTTGAACTTATTTGTGGTCAAAGTGTCCTCAAAATTTTTCAAACTATAGAAAGTTATAGACTCCTTTTGATGATAAATCAGCTATACAGAGGTCCCCTTTTGACCTCCTAAACATATTTCTGGCCAAACAGTCCTTGATCTTGGGGCTTTCTATACATACTCATAGATTCCTTCTGATGCTTCATAAGCCATATAGATGTCCATATCTGACCCTTTGAACTTATTTGTGGTCAAAGTGTCCTAAAAAAAATTAAAACTATATAAAGTTATAGACTCCTTTTGATGATAAGTCAGCTATACAGAGGTCCCCTTTTGACCTCCTGAACATATTTCTGGCCAAAGAGTCCTCGATCTTGGGCTTTCTATACATACTCATAGACTCCTTCTGGTGATTCATAAGATATAGATTTCCATATCTGACCTTTTGAACTTATTTGTGGTC
The DNA here is from genome assembly GCF_949319135.1 of Squalius cephalus. NCBI lineage: Eukaryota > Metazoa > Chordata > Actinopteri > Cypriniformes > Leuciscidae > Squalius > Squalius cephalus. The sequence goes on from NC_137134.1 coordinate 4,617,556, forward strand.
AAAGTGTCCTCAAAATTTTTCAAACTATAGAAAGTTATAGACTCCTTTTGATGATAAATCAGCAATACAAAGGTCCCCTTTTGACCTCCTGAGCATATTTCTGGCCAAAGAGTCCTTGATCTTGGGTTTTCTATACATGCTCATAGACTCCTTCTGGTGCTTCATAAGCCATATAGATTTCCATATCTGACCTTTTGAACTTATTTGTGGTCAAAGTGTCCTCAAAATTTTTCAAACTATATAAAGTTATAGACTCCTTTTGATGATAAATCAGCTATACAGAGGGCCCCTTTTGACCTCCAGAACATATTTCTGGCCAAAGAGTCCTTGATCTTGGGCTTTCTATACATACTCATAGACGCCTTCTGATGCTTCATAAGCCATATAGATTTCCATATCTGACATTTTGAACTTATTTGTGGTCAAAGTGTCCTAAAAAAAATTCAAACTATGTAAGTTATAGAATCCTTTTGATGATAAATCAGCTATACAGAGGTCCCATTTTGACCTCCTGAACATATTTCTGGCGAAAGAGTCCTTGATCTTGGTCTTTCTATACATACTCATAGACGCCTTCGATACTTCATAAGCCATATAGATGTCCATATCTGACCTTTTGAACTTATTTGTGGTCAAAGTGTCCTAACATTTTTTCAAACTATATAAAGTGATAGACTCCTTTTGATGATAAATCAGCTATACAGAGGTCCCCTGTTGACCTACTGAACATATTTCTGGCCAAAGAGTCCTCGATCTTGGGCTTTCTATTCATACTCATAGACTCCTTCTGATGCTTCTTAAGCCATATAGATTTCCATATCTGACCTTTTGAACTTATTTGTGGTCAAAGTGTCCTCAAAATTTTTCAAACTATAGAAAGTTATAGACTCCTTTTGATGATAAATCAGCTATACAGAGGTCCCTTTTTGACCTCCTGAACATGTTTCTGGCCAAAGAGTCCACGATCTTGGGCTTCCTATACATACTCATAGACTCCTTCTGATGCTTCATAAGCCATATAGATGTCCATATCTGACCTTTTGAACTTATTTGTGGTCAAAGTGTCCTCAAAATTTTTCAAAGTTATAGACTCCTTTTGATGATAAATCAGCTATACAGAGGTCCCCTTTTGACCTCCTGAACATATTTCTGGCCAAAGAGTCCTCGATCTTGGGCTTTCTATACATACTCATAGACTCCTTCTGGTGCTTCATAAGCCATATAGATTTCCATATCTGACATTTTGAACTTATTTGTGGTCAAAGTGTCCTAAAAAAAAATTCAAACTATATAAAGTTATAGAATCCTTTTAATGATAAATCAGCTATACAGAGGTCCCATTTTGACCTCCTGAACATATTTCTGGCCAAAGAGTCCTTGATCTTGGGCTTCCTATACATACTCATAGACTCCTTCTGATGCTTCATAAGCCATATAGATGTCCATATCTGACCTTTTGAACTTATTTGTGGTCAAAGTGTCTCTCAAAATTTTTCAAAGTTATAGACTCCTTTTGATGATAAATCAGCTATACAGAGGTCCCCTTTTGACCTCCTGAACATATTTCTGGCCAAAGAGTCCTCGATCTTGGGCTTTCTATACATACTCATAGACTCCTTCTGGTGCTTCATAAGCCATATAGATGTCCATATCTGACCTTTTGAACTTACTTGTGTTCAAAGTGTCCTAACATTTTTTCAAACTATATAAAGTTATAGAGTCCTTTTGATGATAAATCAGCTATACAGAGGGCCCCTTTTGACCTACTGAACATATTTCTGGCCAAATAGTCCTCGATCTTGGGCTTTCTATACATACTTATAGACTCCTTCTGGTGCTTCATAAGCCATATAGATGTCCATATCTGACAATTTGAACTTATTTGTGGTCAAAGTGTCCTCAAAATTTTTCAAACTATAGAAAGTTATAGACTCCTTTTGATGATAAATCAGCTATACAGAGGTCCCCTTTTGACCTACTGAACATATTTCTGGCCAAAGAGTCCTTGATCTTGGGGCTTTCTATACATACTCATAGATTCCTTCTGATGCTTCATAAGCCATATAGATGTCCATATCTGACCCTTTGAACTTATTTGTGGTCAAAGTGTCCTAAAAAAATTAAAACTATATAAAGTTATAGACTCCTTTTGATGATAAGTCAGCTATACAGAGGTCCCCTTTTGACCTCCTGAACATATTTCTGGCCAAAGAGTCCTCGATCTGGGGCTTTCTATACATACTCATAGACTCCTTCTGGTGATTCATAAGATATAGATTTCCATATCTGACCTTTTGAACTTATTTGTGGTCAAAGTGTCCTCAAAATTTTTCAAACTATAGAAAGTTATAGACTCCTTTTGATGATAAATCAGCAATACAAAGGTCCCCTTTTGACCTCCTGAGCATATTTCTGGCCAAAGAGTCCTTGATCTTGGGCTTTCTATACATGCTCATAGACTCCTTCTGGTGCTTCATAAGCCATATAGATTTCCATATCTGACCTTTTGAACTTATTTGTGGTCAAAGTGTCCTCAAAATTTTTAAAACTATATAAAGTTATAGACTCCTTTTGATGATAAATCAGCTATACAGAGGGCCCCTTTTGACCTACTGAACATATTTCTGGCCAAAGAGTCCTTGATCTTGGGCTTTCTATACATACTCATAGACGCCTTCTGATGCTTCATAAGCCATATAGATTTCCATATCTGACATTTTGAACTTATTTGTGGTCAAAGTGTCCTAAAAAAAATTCAAACTATGTAAGTTATAAAATCCTTTTGATGATAAATCAGCTATACAGAGGTCCCATTTTGACCTCCTGAACATATTTCTGGCCAAAGAGTCCTTGATCTTGGGCTTTCTATACATACTCATAGACGCCTTCGATACTTCATAAGCCATATAGATGTCCATATCTGACCTTTTGAACTTATTTGTGGTCAAAGTGTCCTAACATTTTTTCAAACTATATAAAGTGATAGACTCCTTTTGATGATAAATCAGCTATACAGAGGTCCCCTGTTGACCTACTGAACATATTTCTGGCCAAAGAGTCCTCGATCTTGGGCTTTCTATTCATACTCATAGACTCCTTCTGATGCTTCTTAAGCCATATAGATTTCCATATCTGACCTTTTGAACTTATTTGTGGTCAAAGTGTCCTCAAAATTTTTCAAACTATAGAAAGTTATAGACTCCTTTTGATGATAAATCAGCTATACAGAGGTCCCTTTTTGACCTCCTGAACATGTTTCTGGCCAAAGAGTCCACGATCTTGGGCTTCCTATACATACTCAGACTCCTTCTGATGCTTCATAAGCCATATAGATGTCCATATCTGACCTTTTGAACTTATTTGTGGTCAAAGTGTCCTCAAAATTTTTCAAAGTTATAGACTCCTTTTGATGATAAATCAGCTATACAGAGGTCCCATTTTGACCTCCTGAACATATTTCTGGCCAAAGAGTCCTTGATCTTGGGCTTTCTATACATACTCATAGACGCCTTCGATGCTTCATAAGCCATATAGATGTCCATATCTGACCTTTTGAACTTATTTGTGGTCAAAGTGTCCTAAAAAAAATTCAAACTATGTAAGTTATAGAATCCTTTTGATGATAAATCAGCTATACAGAGGTCCCATTTTGACCTCCTGAACATATTTCTGGCCAAAGAGTCCTAAAAGATTAACACTATACATTCAGACTGATATCTTCGGATGTTATATCATCCTGACAAAAGTCCATATTTGACCTACCGAATTTTTTTCTGACCAAGGAGTGAGTACTCGAAACTTGACCTTTTCATATATACTTGTTGACTCTTTCTGATGTTACGTCAGACATACAGAATTCCATATTTGACCCAAGGAACATATTTCTTGCCAAAGAGTCCTCGATCTTGGGCTTTCTATACATACTCATAGACTCCTTCTGATGCTTCATAAGCCATATAGATGTCCATATCTATCCTTTTGAACTTATTTCTGGTCAAAGTGTCCTCAAAATTTTTCAAACTAAATAAAGTTATAGACTCCTTCTGATAAAAAAAGAGTCCTCAATCTTGAACTTTGCATTCTCACTCCTAGACTCCTTCTGATGGTTCATAAGCCACATATAGAATTCCATATTTGACCTACTGAACTTATTTCTGGTCAAATGGTCCTCAAAGGGTTTCTTATTATGTTAATTCAGCCATACAGAGGTTCCTATTTGAACTACTGAACACATTTTTGGCCAAAGAGTCTTTGAACATTAACTTTCTCTGCTTATTGACTTCTCTTAATAATACATTAGCCATACAAAAGTCCATATTTGACCTACTAATATATTTCTGGTCAAAGAGTCCCTGATCTTGACCTTTCTGTACATGCTCATTGACAGCTTCTGATGTTTCATCAGCTTGAAAGATGTCCATACTTGACCCATTGAATATATTTCTGACCATAGAGTCCTCGATCTTGAACTTTCTAAACATACTTGTAGACTTGTTAATTAATTATCTGCTATCCAATGTATTTGAACAGTAGTTCAAATTTTATATTTTGAACATGTTTCTAGACATGAGAATTGAATTGCTTTTACAATCCTTCTGATGTTTCATCAGCCATACAGTATAGTTCAAATTTGACCTATTGAACATTTCTATAACCAAAGTGTCCTCGATCTTGATCGTTCTATACATAATCATAGGCTTGTTCTGATGTTTCATCATTGAGACAGAAGTCAGTTATTGACCTACTGAACATATTTCTGGCCAAAAGAGTCGTCAAAAGGTATGTTTATATGCATTCTCATCGACTACTTTTGATGTTAAATCAACCATATTGTTAGTCCAAATTTGACCCATTGAACATATATCTGGCCAAAGAGACCTAGAACTTTAATTATCTATACATAATTACTATCTCCTTCTGATTTTTCATCACCTAGGCTATTATCCATATTTGACAATTGAACATATTTCTGGCTGGAAGAGTCCTTGATCTTTCTATACGTACTCATAGATAGTACGTTTCAGATAGTACTTCAGCCAAAAAATGATCCATAATTGACTACTAAACTCATTTCTGAGCGATGGGTTTATAATCTTGATTTCTCTATACATTGACTCCTTCTGATGTTACAATAGCAAAACATTATTGTATTGTATTGTATCAATATGACCTATTAAACCTATTTCTGACCAATGAGTCTATGAACATTTTTCAATACATACTCAATGACTCCTGATTTTACAACAGCAATATAGTATTTCAAAATTTGATCAATTGAACATATTTCTGGCCAAAGAGACCTTGATCTTATTCTTTCTATACATACTCCTTCTGATGTTTCATCAGCCAGATAATTGTCCACAATTGACCTACTGAACATTTTTCTGCCCGAAGAGTCTATGAACTTGAACTTTCTATACATAATCATTTACTTCTGATGTTTCTTCAGCCATACAGTAGTCCAGATTTGACATGTTGAACATATTTCTGACCAAAGAGATTTTGATCTTGAACTTTCTATTCATAATTATAGACTCTTTCAGAAAGTTACATCGGACAGACAATTGTCCATATTAATTATTAAACATATTTCTGGCCAACAAGTCCATGAACTTGAACATTCTGTACATGCTAACTGACTCCTTTTAGTGTTTCATCAGCCAGACATTAGTCCATAATTGACCTACTGAACATATTGCTGCCCGAAGAGTCTTGAACTTGAACTTTCTATATAGGCTCATTGACTCCTTCTGATGTTTCACAAGCAGACAATAGTCCATAATTGACCCTCTGGACATATTTATAGTAAAAGAGTCCTCTGTCTTGAACTTTCTATAGATTCTCAGTGACTCCATATAGATAATTGACCCACTGAACATATTTCTACCTGAAGAGTCTTTGAACTTGAACTTTCTATTCATAATCTTCTTCCTCAATCTTCATTGACTTCTGATTCATCAGCCAGACAGCAGTCCATATTTGACCCACTAAACATATTTCTGGCAAAAGAGTCCTCGATCTTGAACCTTTTAAACATACTCATAGACTCTTTCTGGTGTTTCATCAGCCATGCAGTAGTTCTGATTCGACATAATGAACATATTTCTGACCGAAGAGTCCTCGATCTTGAACTTTCTATTCATACTTATAGACTCTTTCAGATAGTACATCGGCCAAACAATTGTAGATATTGACTATTGAAGTAAAAGAGTTCTCGATCTTGAACTTTCTATACATTCTCAGTGATGCCTTATTTTGTTTCTTTAGCCATACAGAATTCCAGATTTGACATGTTGAACATATTTCTGACTTGAAAATTTTGTACATGCTAATTGACTCCTTTTAGTGTTTCATCAGCCAGACAGTAGTCAATAATGGACCTACTGAAAATATTTCTGGTAAAAGAGTCCTCGATTTTGAACTTTCTATACATTCTCAGTGACGCCTTATTTTGTTTCTTTAGCCATAAAGTAGTTCAGATTTAACATGTTGAACATATTTCTGACTGAAGAGTCCTTGATCTTGAACTTTCTATTCACACTTATAGACTCCTTCAGATAGTACATCGGCCAGACAACTGTCCATAATGACTTTTTTTTTCTTTTTTTTCTGGCCAACGAGTCTATGTACTTGAACTTTCTATACATGCTCGTTGACTTCTTTTAGTGCTTCATCAGCCAGAGAGTACTCCATAATTTACCTACTGAACATATTTCTAGTAAAAGAGTCCTCGATCTTTAACATTCTACATGCTCATTGACTCCTTATGCTGTTTCTTTCTACACATAGTCGTTTACTCCATCTGATGTTACATCAGCCATAAAGAAGTCCATAATTGACCCAAGGGACATATTTGTGGCCAATCTTGAACTTGAACTATACATACTCATAGTCTCCTTCTGATTCTTCATAAGCCATATTTATGTCCATATTTATGACTTATTATTATTTCTGGTCAAAGGTTCCTCAAAAGTTTTTAAACTATGTAAAATTATAGACTCCATCTGATGATAAATCAGACCAAAAGAGGTCAAATTTTGACTCTTGAGTCAATATGTATAGAGAGTTAATGTTCAATGATTCTTTGGCCAAAAATATATTCAGAGGGTCACATACCTGTTAAAGTGATGTATCATCAGAAGAAGTCTATGAGTATTTAGTAAGTTAACTTGTGAGGACCTTTTTGCCAAAAATATTTTCAATTCGCCAGATATGGACATCTATATAGCTAATGAAGAATCAGAAAGAGTCAATGAGTATATATAGAATGGTCAAGTTGAGACTCTTTGACCAGAAAAAATTTCAGTATGTCAAATATGGACTTTTGTCATGATGATATAACATCCGAAGATATCAATCTGAATGTATAGTGTTAATCTTTAAGGACTCTTTGGCCAGTAATATTTTCGGACATCAGAAGGAGTCTATAGATTATGACAGACAAAATACTTTTGAGAACTCTTTGGTCAAATTTTTTTACAATCGGTCAAATATGGACTACTGCCTGCCTGGTTTGGCATTGCAAGAAGTCAGTCTATATTGTATAGTGAGTTAATGTTCACGGACTCTGGCCAGAAATATTTTCAGTAGGTCAAAAATAGACTACTGGCTGGTTAATATAACATCACAACAAGTCAATCTGTAGTCAAAAGTTCAAGCAAGATAATGTTCAAGAACTCTTTGGCCAGAAATATGTTCAAAAGGTCAAAAGGTGACCTTTGTATAGCTGATTTATCATCAGAAAGAGTTAACTTTATATAGTTTAAAAACTTTTGATGACCAGAAATAAGTTCAAAAGGTCAGATATGGATATCTATATGGCTTATGTAACATTAGAAGGAGTCTATGAGTATGTATAGAAAGGTCAAGATCGAGAACTCTATGGCCATAAATATATTCCTTGGGTCAAATATGGACTTCTGTATGGCCGATTTAACATCAGAAGGAGTTTATGAGTTTCTAAGAGTAAAAAAACATTTTGAGGATTCTTTGGCCAAAAACATGTTAAATCAGTCAAATATGGCTACAGTCTGGCTGACATAACATCACGAGAAGTCTTTATGGTAGGAGAAAAATAAATAGTAAGGTACATGTTCAAGGTCTCTGGCCAGAAATATGTTCAGAAGGTCAAAAATAGACTACTGGCTGGTTAATATAACAACTGGCTGGTCAATCTGTAGTATAGCAAGATAATGTTCAAAAACTCTTTGGCCAGAAATATGTTCAGAAGGTCAAAAGGTGACCTTGGTATAGCTGATTTATTATCAGAAGGAGTCTATAACTTTATATAGTTTGAAAAATTTTGAGGACACTTTGACCAGAAATAAGTTCAAAAGGTCAGATATGGAAATCTATATGGCTTATGAAGAAGGAGTCTATGAGTATGTATAGAAAGCCCAAGATCGAGGACTCTTTGGCCAGAAATATGTTCTGGAGGTCAAAAGGGGACCTCTGTATAGCTGATTTATCATCAAAAGGAGTCTATAACTTTATATAGTTTTAATTTTTTTATGACACTTTGACCACAAATAAGTTCAAAAGGTCAGATATGGACATCTATATGGCTTATGAAGCACCAGAAGGAGTCTATGAGTATGTATAGAAATCCCAGTATCGAGGACTCTTTGGCCAGAAATATATTCAGTAGGTCAAAAGGGGACCTCTGAATAGCTGATTTATCATCAGAAAGAGTCTATAACTTTATATAGTTTAAAAAATTTGATGACCAGAAATAAGTTCAAAAGGTCAGATATGGACATCTATATGGCTTATGAAGCATCAGAAGGAGTCTATGAGTATGTATAGAAAGCCCAAGATCAAGGACTCTTTGGCCAGAAATATGTTCAGGAGGTCAAAAGGGGCCCTCTGTATAGCTGATTTATCATCAAAAGGAGTCTATAACTTTATATAGTTTGAATTTTTTTAGGACATTTTGGCCACAAATAAGTTCAAAAGGTCAGATATGGACATCTGGCTTATGAAGCACCAGAAGGAGTCTATGAGTATGTATAGAAAGCCCAAGATCGAGGACTCTTAGGCCAGAATTATGTTCATGAGTTCAAAAGGGGCCCTCTGTATAGCTGATTTATCATCAAGAGGAGTCTATAACTTTATATAGTTTGAAAAAATGTTAGGACACTTTGACCACAAATAAGTTCAAAAGGTCAGATATGGACATCTATATGGCTTATGAAGCATCAGAAGGCGTCTATGAGTATGTATATAAAGCCCAAGACCAAGGTCTCTTTGGCCAGAAATATGTTCAGGAGGTCAAAATGGAACCTCTGTATAGCTAATTTATCATTAAAAGGATTCTATAACTTACATAGTTTGAATTTTTTTTAGGACACTTTGACCACAAATAAGTTCAAAAGGTCAGATATGGACATCTAAATGGCTTATGAAGCATCAGAAGGAGTCTATGAGTATGTATAGAAAGCCCAAGATCGAGGACTCTTTGGCCAGAAATATGTTCTGGAGGTCAAACGGGGACCTCTGTATATCTGATTTATCATCAAAAGTAGTCTATAACTTTATATAGTTTGAATTTTTTTTAGGACACTTTGACCACAAATAAGTTCAAAAGGTCAGATATGGACATGTATATGGCTTATGAGGCATCAGAAGGAGTCTATATGTATAGAAAGCCCAAGATCAAGGACTCTTTGGCCAGAAATATGTTTAGGAGGTCAAAAGGGGACCTCTGTATAGCTGATTTATCATCTAAAGGAGTCTATAACTTTATATAGTTTGAAAAATTTTGAGGACACTTTGACCACAAATAAGTTCAAAAGGTCAGATATGGAAATCTATATGGCTTATGAAGCATCAGAAGGAGTCTATGAGTATGTATAGAAAACGCAAGATCGAGGACTCTTTGGCCAGAAATATGTTCAGGAGGTCAAAAGGGGACCTCTGTATAGCTGATTTATCATCAAAAGGAGTCTATAACTTTCTATAGTTTGAATTTTTTTTAGGACACTTTGACCAGAAATAAGTTCAAAAGGTCAGATATGGACATCTATATGGCTTATGAGGCATCAGAAGGAGTCTATGAGTATGTATAGAAAGCCCAAGATCGAGGACTCTTTGGCCAGAAATATGTTCTGGAGGTCAAAAGGGGCCCTCTGTATAGCTGATTTATCATCAAAAGGAGTCTATAACTTTATATAGTTTGAAAAAATGTTAGGACACTTTGACCACAAATGAGTTCAAAAGGTCAGAAATGGACATCTATATGGCTTATGAAGCACCAGAAGAGGTCTATGAGTATGTATAGAAAACGCAAGATCGAGGACTCTTTGGCCAGAAATATGTTCAGGAGGTCAAAAGGGGACCTCTGTATAGCTGAGTTATCATCAAAAGGAGTCTATAACTTTATATAGTTTGAAAAAATGTTAGGACACTTTGACCACAAATAAGATCGAGGACTCTTTGGCCAGAAATATGTTCAGGAGGTCAAAAGGGGACCTCTGTATAACTGATTTATCATCAAAAGGAGTCTATAACTTTATATAGTTTGAATTTTTTTATGACACTTTGACCACAAATAAGTTCAAAAGGTCAGATATGGACATCTATATGGCTTATGAATCACCAGAAGGAGTCTATGAGTATGTATAGAAAGCATAAGATCGAGGACTCTTTGGCCAGAAATATGTTCAGTAGTTCAAAAGGTGACCTCTGTATAGCTGATTTATCATCAAAAGGAGTCTATAACTTTATATAGTTTGAATTTTTTTATGACACTTTGACCACAAATAAGTTCAAAAGGTCAGATATGGACATCTATAAGGCTTATGAAGCACCAGAAGGAGTCTATGAGTATGTATAGAAATCCCAATATCGAGGACTCTTTGGCCAGAAATATGTTCAGTAGGTCAAAAGGGGACCTCTGAATAGCTGATTTATCATCAGAAAGAGTCTATAACTTTATATAGTTTAAAAAATTTGATGACCAGAAATAAGTTCAAAAGGTCAGATATGGACATCTATATGGCTTATGAGGCATCAGTAGGAGTCTATGAGTATGTATAGAAAGCCCAAGATCAAGGACTCTTTGGCCAGAAATATGTACAGGAGGTCAAAAGGGAACCTCTGTATAGCTGATTTATCATCAAAAGGAGTCTATAACTTTCTTTTGTTTGAAATATTTTGAGGACACTTTGACCACAAATAAGTTCAAAAGGTCACAGATATGGACATCTATATGGCTTATGAAGCATCAGAAGGAATCTATGAGTATGTATAGAAAGCCCAAGATTGAGGACTCTTGAGGAGGCTTATGAAGCATCAGAAGGAATCTATGAGTATGTATAGAAAGCATAAGATCAAGGACTCTTTGGCCAGAAATATGTTCAGTAGGTCAAAAGGGGACCTCTGAATAGCTGATTTATCATCAGAAAGAGTCTATAACTTTATATAGTTTAAAAAATTTGATGACCAGAAATAAGTTCAAAAGGTCAGATATGGACATCTATATGGCTTATGAAGCATCAGTAGGAGTCTATGAGTATGTATAGAAAGCCCAAGATCAAGGACTCTTTGGCCAGAAATATGTACAGGAGGTCAAAAGGGAACCTCTGTATAGCTGATTTATCATCAAAAGGAGTCTATAACTTTCTTTTGTTTGAAATATTTTGAGGACACTTTGACCACAAATAAGTTCAAAAGGTCACAGATATGGACATCTATATGGCTTATGAAGCATCAGAAGGAATCTATGAGTATGTATAGAAAGCCCAAGATTGAGGACTCTTGAGGAGGCTTATGAAGCATCAGAAGGAATCTATGAGTATGTATAGAAAGCATAAGATCAAGGACTCTTTGGCCAGAAACATGTTTAGGAGGTCAAAAGGGACCTCTGTATAGCTGACTTATCATCAAAAGGAGTCTATAACTTTATATAGTTTGAATTTTTTTAGGAAACTTTGACCACAAATAAGTTCAAAAGGTCAGATATGGACATCTATATGGCTTATGAGGCATCAGAAGGAGTCTATATGTACAGAAAGCATAAGATCGAGGACTCTTTGGACAGAAATATGTTCAGTAGGTCAAAAGGGGACCTCTGAATAGCTGATTTATCATCAGAAAGAGTCTATAACTTTATATAGATTAAAAAATTTGATGACCAGAAATAAGTTCAAAAGGTCAGATATGGACATCTATATGGCTTATGAAGCATCAGAAGGAGTCTATGAGTATGTATAGAAAGCCCAAGATCGAGGACTCTTTGGCCAGAAATATGTTCTGGAGGTCAAAATGGGACCTCTGTATAGCTGAGTTATCATCAAAAGGAGTCTATAACTTTATATAGTTTGAAAAAATGTTAGGACACTTTGACCACAAATGAGTTCAAAAGGTCAGAAATGGACATCTATATGGCTTATGAAGCACCAGAAGAGGTCTATGAGTATGTATAGAAAACGCAAGATCGAGGACTCTTTGGCCAGAAATATGTTCAGGAGGTCAAAAGGGGACCTCTGTATAGCTGAGTTATCATCAAAAGGAGTCTATAACTTTATATAGTTTGAATTTTTTTTTATGACACTTTGACCACAAATAAGTTCAAAAGGTCAGATATGGACATCTATATGGCTTATGAATCACCAGAAGGAGTCTATGAGTATTTATAGAAAGCATAAGATCGAGGACTCTTTGGCCAGAAATATGTTCAGTAGTTCAAAAGGGGACCTCTGTATAGCTGATTTATCATCAAAAGGAGTATATAACTTTATATAGTTTGAATTTTTTTATGACACTTTGACCACAAATAAGTTCAAAAGGTCAGATATGGACATCTATATGGCTTATGAAGCACCAGAAGGAGTCTATGAGTATGTATAGAAAGCCCAAGATCGAAGACTCTTTGGCCAGAAATATGTTCTGGAGGTCAAACGGGGACCTCTGTATATCTGATTTATCATCAAAAGTAGTCTATAACTTTATATAGTTTGAATTTTTTTTAGGACACTTTGACCACAAATAAGTTCAAAAGGTCAGATATGGACATCTATATGGCTTATGAGGCATCAGAAGGAGTCTATATGTATAGAAAGCCCAAGATCAAGGACTCTTTGGCCAGAAATATGTTCAGGAGGTCAAAAGGGGACCTCTGTATAGCTGAGTTATCATCAAAAGGAGTCTATAACTTTATATAGTTTGAATTTTTTTTATGACACTTTGACCACAAATAAGTTCAAAAGGTCAGATATGGACATATATATGGCTTATGAATCACCAGAAGGAGTCTATGAGTATGTATAGAAAGCATAAGATCGAGGACTATTTGGCCAGAAACATGTTCAGGAGGTCAAAAGGGTACCTCTGTATAGCTGATTTATCATCAAAAGGAGTCTATAACTTTATATAGTTTGAATTTTTTTATGACACTTTGACCACAAATAAGTTCAAAAGGTCAGATATGGACATCTATATGGCTTATGAAGCACCAGAAGGAGTCTATGAGTATGTATAGAAATCCCAATATCGAGGACTCTTTGGCCAGAAATATGTTCAGTAGGTCAAAAGGGGACCTCTGAATAGCTGATTTATCATCAGAAAGAGTCTATAACTTTATATAGTTTAAAAAATTTGATGACCAGAAATAAGTTCAAAAGGTCAGATATGGACATCTATATGGCTTATGAAGCATCAGAAGGAGTCTATGAGTATGTATAGAAAGCCCAAGATCAAGGACTCTTTGGCCAGAAATATGTACAGGAGGTCAAAAGGGGACCTCTGTATAGCTGATTTATCATCAAAAGGAGTCTATAACTTTCTATTGTTTGAAATATTTTGAGGACACTTTGACCACAAATAAGTTCAAAAGGTCAGATATGGACATCTATATGGCTTATGAAGCATCAGAAGGAATCTATGAGTATGTATAGAAAGCATAAGATCGAGGACTCTTTGTCCAGAAACATGTTCAGTAGATCAAAAGGGGCCCTCTGTATAGCTGATTTATCATCAAAAGAAGTCTATAAACTTTATATAGTTTGAAAAAATGTTAGGACACTTTGACCACAAATAAGTTCAAAAGGTCAGATATGGACATCTATATGGCTTATGAAGCATCAGAAGGAATCTATGAGTATGTATAGAAAGCATAAGATCAAGGACTCTTTGGCCAGAAACATGTTCAGAAGGTCAAAAGGGGACCTCTGTGTAGCTGATTTATCATCAAAAGGAGTCTATAACTTTATATAGATTAAAAAATTTGATGACCAGAAATAAGTTCAAAAGGTCAGATATGGACATCTATATGGCTTATGAAGCATCAGAAGGAATCTATGAGTATGTATAGAAAGCCCAAGATTGAGGACTCTTTGGCCAGAAACTTGTTCAGTAGATCAAAAGGGGACCTCTGTATAGCTGATTTATCATCAAAAGGAGTCTATAACTTTATATAGTTTGAATTTTTTTTTAGAAAACTTTGACCACAAAAAAGTTCAAAAGGTCAGATATGGACATCTATATGGCTTATGAGGCATCAGAAGGAATCTATGAGTATGTATAGAAAGCATAAGATCGAGGACTCTTTGGCCAGAAATATGTTCAGTAGTTCAAAAGGGGACCTCTGTATAGCTGATTTATCATCAAAAGGAGTCTATAACTTTATATAGATTAAAAAATTTGATGACCAGAAATAAGTTCAAAAGGTCAGATATGGACATCTATATGGCTTATGAAGCATCAGAAGGAATCTATGAGTATGTATAGAAAGCCCAAGATTGAGGACTCTTTGGCCAGAAACATGTTCAGTAGATCAAAAGGGGACCTCTGTATAGCTGATTTATCATCAAAAGGAGTCTATAACTTTATATAGTTTGAATTTTTTTTAGGACACTTTGACCACAAATAAGTTCAAAAGGTCAGATATGGACATCTATATGGCTTATGAAGCACCAGAAGGAGTCTATGAGTATGTATAGAAATCCCAAGATCGAGGACTCTTTGGCCAGAAACATGTTCAGGAGGTCAAAAGGTCCTCTGTATAGCTGACTTATAATCAAAAGGAGTCTATAACTTTATATAGTTTGAATTTTTTTTTAGGATACTTTGACCACAAATAAGTTCAAAAGGTCAGATATGGACATCTATATGGCTTATGAGGCATCAGAAGGAATCTATGAGTATGTATAGAAAGCATAAGATCGAGGACTCTTTGGCCAGAAATATGTTCAGTAGTTCAAAAGGGGACCTCTGTATAGCTGATTTATCATCAAAAGGAGTCTATAAACTTTATATAGTTTGAAAACTTTTCAGGACACTTTGACCACAAATAAGTTCAAAATGTCAGATATGGAAATCTATATGGCTTATGAAGCATCAGAAGGAGTCTAGAAGTATGTATAGAAAGCCCAAGATCGAAGACTCTTTGGCCAGAAATATGTTCTGGAGGTCAAACGGGGACCTCTGTATATCTGATTTATCATCAAAAGTAGTCTATAACTTTATATAGTTTGAATTTTTTTTAGGACACTTTGACCACAAATAAGTTCAAAAGGTCAGATATGGACATCTATATGGCTTATGAGGCATCAGAAGGAGTCTATATGTATAGAAAGCCCAAGATCAAGGACTCTTTGGCCAGAAATATGTTTAGGAGGTCAAAAGGGGACCTCTGTATAGCTGATTTATCATCTAGAGGAGTCTATAACTTTATATAGTTTGAAAAATGTTGAGGACACTTTGACCACAAATAAGTTCAAAAGGTCAGATATGGAAATCTATATGGCTTATGAAGCATCAGAAGGAGTCTATGAGTATGTATAGAAAACGCAAGATCGAGGACTCTTTGGCCAGAAATATGTTCAGGAGGTCAAAAGGGGACCTCTGTATAGCTGATTTATCATCAAAAGGAGTCTATAACTTTATATAGTTTGAATTTTTTTTAGGACACTTTCACCACAAATAAGTTCAAAAGGTCAGATATGGACATCTATATGGCTTATGAGGCATCAGAAGGAGTCTATGAGTATGTATAGAAAGCCCAAGATCGAGGACTCTTTGGCCAGAAATATGTTCTGGAGGTCAAAATGGGACCTCTGTATAGCTGAGTTATCATCAAAAGGAGTCTATAACTTTATATAGTTTGAAAAAATGTTAGGACACTTTGACCACAAATGAGTTCAAAAGGTCAGAAATGGACATCTATATGGCTTATGAAGCACCAGAAGAGGTCTATGAGTATGTATAGAAAACGCAAGATCGAGGACTCTTTGGCCAGAAATATGTTCAGTAGGTCAAAAGGGGACCTCTGAATAGCTGATTTATCATCAAAAGGAGTCCATAACTTTCTATAGTTTGAAAACTTTTCAGGACACTTTGACCACAAATAAGTTCAAAATGTCAGATATGGAAATCTATATGGCTTATGAAGCATCAGAAGGAGTCTAGAAGTATGTATAGAAAGCCCAAGATCGAAGACTCTTTGGCCAGAAATATGTTCTGGAGGTCAAACGGGGACCTCTGTATATCTGATTTATCATCAAAAGTAGTCTATAACTTTATATAGTTTGAATTTTTTTTAGGACACTTTGACCACAAATAAGTTCAAAAGGTCAGATATGGACATCTATATGGCTTATGAGGCATCAGAAGGAGTCTATATGTATAGAAAGCCCAAGATCAAGGACTCTTTGGCCAGAAATATGTTTAGGATGTCAAAAGGGGACCTCTGTATAGCTGATTTATCATCAAAAGGAGTCTATAACTTTATATAGTTTGAAAAATTTTGAGGACACTTTGACCACAAATAAGTTCAAAAGGTCAGATATGGAAATCTATATGGCTTATGAAGCATCAGAAGGAGTCTATGAGTATGTATAGAAAACGCAAGATCGAGGACTCTTTGGCCAGAAATATGTTCAGGAGGTCAAAAGGGGACCTCTGTATAGCTGATTTATCATCAAAAGGAGTCTATAACTTTATATAGTTTGAATTTTTTGTAGGACACTTTGACCACAAATAAGTTCAAAAGGTCAGATATGGACATCTATATGGCTTATGAGGCATCAGAAGGAGTCTATGAGTATGTATAGAAAGCCCAAGATCGAGGACTCTTTGGCCAGAAATATGTTCTGGAGGTCAAAAGGGGACCTCTGTATAGCTGAGTTATCATCAAAAGGAGTCTATAACTTTATATAGTTTGAAAAAATGTTAGGACACTTTGACCACAAATGAGTTCAAAAGGTCAGAAATGGACATCTATATGGCTTATGAAGCACCAGAAGAGGTCTATGAGTATGTATAGAAAACGCAAGATCGAGGACTCTTTGGCCAGAAATATGTTCAGGAGGTCAAAAGGGGACCTCTGTATAGCTGAGTTATCATCAAAAGGAGTCTATAACTTTATATAGTTTGAATTTTTTTTATGACACTTTGACCACAAATAAGTTCAAAAGGTCAGATATGGACATCTATATGGCTTATGAATCACCAGAAGGAGTCTATGAGTATGTATAGAAAGCATAAGATCGAGGACTCTTTGGCCAGAAATATGTTCTGTAGTTCAAAAGGGGACCTCTGTATAGCTGATTTATCATCAAAAGGAGTCTATAACTTTATATAGTTTGAATTTTTTTATGACACTTTGACCACAAATAAGTTCAAAAGGTCAGATATGGACATCTATATGGCTTATGAAGCACCAGAAGGAGTCTATGAGTATGTATAGAAATCCCAATATCGAGGACTCTTTGGCCAGAAATATGTTCAGTAGGTCAAAAGGGGACCTCTGAATAGCTGATTTATCATCAGAAAGAGTCTATAACTTTATATAGTTTAAAAAATTTGATGACCAGAAATAAGTTCAAAAGGTCAGATATGGACATCTATATGGCTTATGAAGCATCAGAAGGAGTCTATGAGTATGTATAGAAAGCCCAAGATCAAGGACTCTTTGGCCAGAAATATGTACAGGAGGTCAAAAGGGGACCTCTGTATAGCTGATTTATCATCAAAAGGAGTCTATAACTTTCTATTGTTTGAAATATTTTGAGGACACTTTGACCACAAATAAGTTCAAAAGGTCAGATATGGACATCTATATGGCTTATGAAGCATCAGAAGAAATCTATGAGTATGTATAGAAAGCATAAGATCAAGGACACTTTGGCCAGAAACATGTTCAGGAGGTCAAAAGGGGACCTCTGTATAGCTGATTTATCATCAAAAGGAGTCTATAACTTTATATAGTTTGAATTTTTTTTTAGAAAACTTTGACCACAAATAAGTTCAAAAGGTCAGATATGGACATCTATATGGCTTATGAGGCATCAGAAGGAATCTATGAGTATGTATAGAAAGCATAAGATCGAGGACTCTTTGGCCAGAAATATGTTCAGTAGTTCAAAAGGGGACCTCTGTGTAGCTGATTTATCATCAAAAGGAGTCTATAAACTTTATATAGTTTGAAAAAATGTTAGGACACTTTGACCACAAATAAGTTCAAAAGGTCAGATATGGACATCTATATGGCTTATGAAGCACCAGAAGGAGTCTATGAGTATGTATAGAAATCCCAATATCGAGGACTCTTTGGCCAGAAACATGTTCAGGAGATCAAAAGGGGACTTCTGTATAGCTGACTTATCATCAAAAGGAGTCTATAACTTTATATAGTTTGAATTTTTTTATGACACTTTGACCACAAATAAGTTCAAAAGGTCAGATATAGAAATCTATATGGCTTATGAAGCACCAGAAGGAGTCTATGAGTATGTATAGAAAGCCCCAAGATCAAGGACTCTTTGGCCAGAAATATGTTCAGTAGGTCAAAAGGGGACCTCTGTATAGCTGACTTATCATCAAAAGGAGTCTATAACTTTATATAGTTTGAATTTTTTTTAGGAAACTTTGACCACAAATAAGTTCAAAAGGTCAGATATGGACATCTATATGGCTTATGAGGCATCAGAAGGAGTCTATGAGTATGTATAGAAAGCACAAGATCGAGGACTCTTTGGCCAGAAATATGTTCAGTAGTTCAAAAGGGGACCTCTGTATAGCTGATTTATCATCAAAAGGAGTCTATAACTTTCTATAGTTTGAAAAAATGTTAGGACACTTTGACCACAAATAAATTCAAAAGGTCAGATATGGACATCTATATGGCTTATGAAGCACCAGAAGGAGTCTATGAGTATGTATAGAAAGCATAACATCGAGGACTCTTTGGCCAGAAATATGTTCAGTAGGTCAAAAGGGGACCTCTGAATAGCTGATTTATCATCAGAAAGAGTCTATAACTTTATATAGATTAAAAAATTTGATGACCAGAAATAAGTTCAAAAGGTCAGATATGGACATCTATATGGCTTATGAAGCACCAGAAGGAGTCTATGAGTATGTATAGAAATCCCAATATCGAGGACTCTTTGGCCAGAAACATGTTCAGGAGATCAAAAGGGGACCTCTGTATAGCTGACTTATCATCAAAAGGAGTCTATAACTTTATATAGGTTGAATTTTTTTATGACACTTTGACCACAAATAAGTTCAAAAGGTCAGATATGGACATCTATATGGCTTATGAGGCATCAGAAGGAGTCTATGAGTATATATAGAAAGCATAAGATCGAGGACTCTTTGGCCAGAAATATGTTCAGTAGTTCAAAAGGGGACCTCTGTATAGCTGATTTATCATCAAAAGGAGTCTATAACTTTATATAGTTTGAATTTTTTTTAGGACACTTTGACCACAAATAAGTTCAAAAGGTCAGATATGGACATCTATATGGCTTATGAAGCACCAGAAGGAGTCTATGAGTATGTATAGAAATCCCAAGATCGAGGACTCTTTGGCCAGAAACATGTTCAGGAGGTCAAAAGGTCCTCTGTATAGCTGACTTATAATCAAAAGGAGTCTATAACTTTATATAGTTTGAATTTTTTTTAGGATACTTTGACCACAAATAAGTTCAAAAGGTCAGATATGGACATCTATATGGCTTATGAGGCATCAGAAGGAATCTATGAGTATGTATAGAAAGCATAAGATCGAGGACTCTTTGGCCAGAAATATGTTCAGTAGTTCAAAAGGGGACCTCTGTATAGCTGATTTATCATCAAAAGGAGTCTATAAACTTTATATAGTTTGAAAACTTTTCAGGACACTTTGACCACAAATAAGTTCAAAATGTCAGATATGGAAATCTATATGGCTTATGAAGCATCAGAAGGAGTCTAGAAGTATGTATAGAAAGCCCAAGATCGAAGACTCTTTGGCCAGAAATATGTTCTGGAGGTCAAACGGGGACCTCTGTATATCTGATTTATCATCAAAAGTAGTCTATAACTTTATATAGTTTGAATTTTTTTTAGGACACTTTGACCACAAATAAGTTCAAAAGGTCAGATATGGACATCTATATGGCTTATGAGGCATCAGAAGGAGTCTATATGTATAGAAAGCCCAAGATCAAGGACTCTTTGGCCAGAAATATGTTTAGGAGGTCAAAAGGGGACCTCTGTATAGCTGATTTATCATCTAAAGGAGTCTATAACTTTATATAGTTTGAAAAATGTTGAGGACACTTTGACCACAAATAAGTTCAAAAGGTCAGATATGGAAATCTATATGGCTTATGAAGCATCAGAAGGAGTCTATGAGTATGTATAGAAAACGCAAGATCGAGGACTCTTTGGCCAGAAATATGTTCAGGAGGTCAAAAGGGGACCTCTGTATAGCTGATTTATCATCAAAAGGAGTCTATAACTTTATATAGTTTGAATTTTTTTTAGGACACTTTGACCACAAATGAGTTCAAAAGGTCAGAAATGGACATCTATATGGCTTATGAAGCACCAGAAGGAGTCTATGAGTATGTATAGAAAGCCCAAGATCGAGGACTCTTTGGCCAGAAATATGTTCTGGAGGTCAAAATGGGACCTCTGTATAGCTGAGTTATCATCAAAAGGAGTCTATAACTTTATATAGTTTGAAAAAATGTTAGGACACTTTGACCACAAATGAGTTCAAAAGGTCAGAAATGGACATCTATATGGCTTATGAAGCACCAGAAGAGGTCTATGAGTATGTATAGAAAACGCAAGATCGAGGACTCTTTGGCCAGAAATATGTTCAGGAGGTCAAAAGGGGACCTCTGTATAGCTGAGTTATCATCAAAAGGAGTCTATAACTTTATATAGTTTGAATTTTTTTTATGACACTTTGACCACAAATAAGTTCAAAAGGTCAGATATGGACATCTATATGGCTTATGAATCACCAGAAGGAGTCTATGAGTATGTATAGAAAGCATAAGATCGAGGACTCTTTGGCCAGAAATATGTTCAGTAGTTCAAAAGGGGACCTCTGTATAGCTGATTTATCATCAAAAGGAGTCTATAACTTTATATAGTTTGAATTTTTTTTTATGACACTTTGACCACAAATAAGTTCAAAAGGTCAGATATGGACATCTATATGGCTTATGAAGCACCAGAAGGAGTCTATGAGTATGTATAGAAAGCCCAAGATCGAAGACTCTTTGGCCAGAAATATGTTCTGGAGGTCAAACGGGGACCTCTGTATATCTGATTTATCATCAAAAGTAGTCTATAACTTTATATAGTTTGAATTTTTTTTAGGACACTTTGACCACAAATAAGTTCAAAAGGTCAGATATGGACATCTATATGGCTTATGAGGCATCAGAAGGAGTCTATATGTATAGAAAGCCCAAGATCAAGGACTCTTTGGCCAGAAATATGTTTAGGAGGTCAAAAGGGGACCTCTGTATAGCTGATTTATCATCTAAAGGAGTCTATAACTTTATATAGTTTGAAAAATTTTGAGGACACTTTGACCACAAATAAGTTCAGAAGGTCAGATATGGAAATCTATATGGCTTATGAAGCATCAGAAGGAGTCTATGAGTATGTATAGAAAACGCAAAATCGAGGACTCTTTGGCCAGAAATATGTTCAGTAGGTCAGAAGGGGCCCTCTGTATAGCTGATTTATCATCAAAAGGAGTCTATAACTTTATATAGTTTGAATTTTTTGTAGGACACTTTGACCACAAATAAGTTCAAAAGGTCAGATATGGACATCTATATGGCTTATGAGGCATCAGAAGGAGTCTATGAGTATGTATAGAAAGCCCAAGATCGAGGACTCTTTGGCCAGAAATATGTTCTGGAGGTCAAAATGGGACCTCTGTATAGCTGAGTTATCATCAAAAGGAGTCTATAACTTTATATAGTTTGAAAAAATGTTAGGACACTTTGACCACAAATGAGTTCAAAAGGTCAGAAATGGACATCTATATGGCTTATGAAGCACCAGAAGAGGTCTATGAGTATGTATAGAGAACGCAAGATCGAGGACTCTTTGGCCAGAAATATGTTCAGGAGGTCAAAAGGGGACCTCTGTATAGCTGAGTTATCATCAAAAGGAGTCTATAACTTTATATAGTTTGAATTTTTTTTATGACACTTTGACCACAAATAAGTTCAAAAGGTCAGATATGGACATATATATGGCTTATGAATCACCAGAAGGAGTCTATGAGTATGTATAGAAAGCATAAGATCGAGGACTATTTGGCCAGAAACATGTTCAGTAGATCAAAAGGGGACCTCTGTATAGCTGATTTATCATCAAAAGGAGTCTATAAACTTTATATAGTTTGAAAAAATGTTAGGACACTTTGACCACAAATAAGTTCAAAAGGTCAGATATGGACATCTATATGGCTTATGAAGCATCAGAAGGAGTCTATGAGTATGTATAGAAATCCCAAGATCGAGGACTCTTTGGCCAGAAACATGTTCAGGAGGTCAAAAGGTCCTCTGTATAGCTGACTTATAATCAAAAGGAGTCTATAACTTTATATAGTTTGAATTTTTTTTAGGATACTTTGACCACAAATAAGTTCAAAAGGTCAGATATGGACATCTATATGGCTTATGAGGCATCAGAAGGAATCTATGAGTATGTATAGAAAGCATAAGATCGAGGACTCTTTGGCCAGAAATATGTTCAGTAGTTCAAAAGGGGACCTCTGTATAGCTGATTTATCATCAAAAGGAGTCTATAAACTTTATATAGTTTGAAAAAATGTTAGGACACTTTGACCACAAATAAGTTCAAAAGGTCAGATATGGACATCTATATGGCTTATGAAGCACCAGGAGTCTATGAGTATGTATAGAAATCCCAATATCGAGGACTCTTTGGCCAGAAACATGTTCAGGAGATCAAAAGGGGACCTCTGTATAGCTGACTTATCATCAAAAGGAGTCTATAACTTTATATAGTTTGAATTTTTTTTGACACTTTGACCACAAATAAGTTCAAAAGGTCAGATATGGACATCTATATGGCTTATGAAGCATCAGAAGTAGTCTATGAGTATGTATAGAAAGCCCCAAGATCAAGGACTCTTTGGCCAGAAATATGTTCAGTAGGTCAAAAGGGGACCTCTGTATAGCTGATTTATCATCAAAAGGAGTCTATAACTTTATATAGTTAGAATTTTTTTTAGGAAACTTTGACCACAAATAAGTTCAAAAGGTCAGATATGGAAATCTATATGGCTTATGAAGCATCAGAAGGAGTCTATGAGTATGTATAGAAAGCCCAAGATCGAGGACTCTTTGGCCAAAAATATGTTCTGGAGGTCAAACGGGGACCTCTGTATAGCTGATTTATCATCAAAAGGAGTCCATAACTTTCTATAGTTTGAAAACTTTTCAGGACACTTTGACCACAAATAAGTTCAAAATGTCAGATATGGAAATCTATATGGCTTATGAAGCATCAGAAGTAGTCTATGAGTATGTATAGAAAGCCCCAAGATCAAGGACTCTTTGGCCAGAAATATGTTCAGTAGGTCAAAAGGGGACCTCTATATAGCTGATTTATCATCAAAAGGAGTCTATAACTTTATATAGTTTGAATTTTTTTTAGGAAACTTTGACCACAAATAAGTTCAAAAGGTCGGATATGGACATCTATATGGCTTATGAAGCATCAGAAGGAGTCTATGAGTATGTATAGAAAGCATAAGATCGAGGACTCTTTGGCCAGAAATATGTTCAGTAGGTCAAAAGGGGACCTCTATATAGCTGATTTATCATCAAAAGGAGTCTATAACTTTATATAGTTTGAATTTTTTTTAGGAAACTTTGACCACAAATAAGTTCAAAAGGTCGGATATGGACATCTATATGGCTTATGAAGCATCAGAAGGAGTCTATGAGTATGTATAGAAAGCACAAGATCGAGGACTCTTTGGCCAGAAATATGTTCAGTAGTTCAAAAGGGGACCTCTGTATAGCTGATTTATCATCAAAAGGAGTCTATAACTTTCTATAGTTTGAAAAAATGTTAGGACACTTTGACCACAAATAAATTCAAAAGGTCAGATATGGACATCTATATGGCTTATGAGGCATCAGAAGGAGTCTATATGTATAGAAAGCCCAAGATCAAGGACTCTTTGGCCAGAAATATGTTTAGGAGGTCAAAAGGGGACCTCTGTATAGCTGATTTATCATCTAAAGGAGTCTATAACTTTATATAGTTTGAAAAATTTTGAGGACACTTTGACCACAAATAAGTTCAAAAGGTCAGATATGGAAATCTATATGGCTTATGAAGCATCAGAAGGAGTCTATGAGTATGTATAGAAAACGCAAGATCGAGGACTCTTTGGCCAGAAATATGTTCAGGAGGTCAAAAGGGGACCTCTGTATAGCTGAGTTATCATCAAAAGGAGTCTATAACTTTATATAGTTTGAAAAAATGTTAGGACACTTTGACCACAAATAAGATCGAGGACTCTTTGGCCAGAAATATGTTCAGGAGGTCAAAAGGGGACCTCTGTATAGCTGATTTATCATCAAAAGGAGTCTATAACTTTATATAGTTTGAATTTTTTTTAGGACACTTTGACCACAGATAAGTTCAAAAGGTCAGATATGGACATCTATATGGCTTATGAATCACCAGAAGGAGTCTATGAGTATGTATAGAAAGCATAAGATCGAGGACTCTTTGGCCAGAAATATGTTCAGTAGTTCAAAAGGGGACCTCTGAATAGCTGATTTATCATCAAAAGGAGTCTATAACTTTATATAGTTTGAATTTTTTTATGACACTTTGACCACAAATAAGTTCAAAAGGTCAGATATGGACATCTATATGGCTTATGAAGCACCAGAAGGAGTCTATGAGTATGTATAGAAATCCCAATATCGAGGACTCTTTGGCCAGAAATATGTTCAGTAGGTGTCAAAAGGGGACCTCTGAATAGCTGATTTATCATCAGAAAGAGTCTATAACTTTATATAGTTTAAAAAATTTGATGACCAGAAATAAGTTCAAAAGGTCAGATATGGACATCTATATGGCTTATGAAGCATCAGAAGGAATCTATGAGTATGTATAGAAAGCCCAAGATCGAGGACTCTTAGGCCAGAATTATGTTCATGAGTTCAAAAGGGGCCCTCTGTATAGCTGATTTATCATCAAAAGGAGTCTATAACTTTATATAGTTTGAAAAAATGTTAGGACACTTTGACCACAAATAAGTTCAAAAGGTCAGATATGGACATCTATATGGCTTATGAAGCATCAGAAGGCGTCTATGAGTATGTATAGAAAGCCCAAGACCAAGGACTCTTTGGCCAGAAATATGTTCAGGAGGTCAAAATGGAACCTCTGTATAGCTGATTTCATCAAAAGGATTCTATAACTTACATAGTTTGAATTTTTTTTAGGACACTTTGACCACAAATAAGTTCAAAAGGTCAGATATGGACATCTATATGGCTTATGAAGCACCAGAAGGAGTCTATGAGGTATGTATAGAAAGCATAACATCGAGGACTCTTTGGCCAGAAATATGTTCAGTAGTTCAAAAGGGGCCCTCTGTATAGCTGACTTATCATCAAAAGGAGTCTATAACTTTATATAGTTTGAATTTTTTTAGGACACTTTGACCAGAAATAAGTTCAAAAGGTCAGATATGGACATCTATATGGCTTATGAGGCATCAGAAGGAGTCTATGAGTATGTTTAGAAAGCATAAGATCGAGGACTCTTTGGCCAGAAATATGTTCAGTAGTTCAAAAGGGGCCCTCTGTATAGCTGATTTATCATCAAAAGGAGTCTATAACTTTCTATAGTTTGAAAAAATGTTAGGACACTTTGGCCACAAATAAGTTCAAAAGGTCAGATATGGACTTCTATATGGCTTATGAAGCACCAGAAGGAGTCTATGAGTATGTATAGAAAGCCCCAAGATCGAGGACTCTTTGGCCAGAAACATGTTCAGGAGGTCAAAAGGGGACCTCTGTATAGCTGACATCATCAAAAGGAGTCTATAACTTTATATAGTTTGAATTTTTTTTAGGACACGTTGACCACAAATAAGTTCAAAAGGTCAGATATGGACATCTATATGGCTTATGAGGCATCAGAAGGAGTCTATGAGTATGTATAGAAAGCATAAGATCGAGGACTCTTTGGCCAAAAACATGTTAAATCAGTCAAATATGGCTACAGTCTGGCTGACATAACATCAAGAGAAGTCTTTATTGTAGGAGAAATATAAATAGTAAGGTAAATGTTCAAGGTCTCTGGCCAGAAATATGTTCAGAAGGTCAAATATGGACTTCTGTATGGCTGATTTAACATCAGAAGGAGTTTATACATTTAGACAAAATCCTTTTGAGAACTCTTTGGTCAAATTTTTTTTCAATCAGTCAAATATGGACTACTGTCTGCCTGATTTTACATTACGAGAAGTCAGTCTATATGTATAGTGAGTTGATGTTCACGGACTCTGGCCATAAATATGTACAGTAGGTCAAAAATAGACCACTGGCTGGTTAATATAACATCACAAGAAGTCAGTCTGTAGTATAGCAAGACAATGTTCAAGAACTCTTTGGCCTGAAATATGTTCAGAAGGTCAAAAGGTGACCTTTGTATAGCTGATTTATTATCAGAAGGAGTCTATAACTTTATCTAGCTTAAGTATTATATATTAGAAATATGTTCCTTGGGTCACATATGGACTGAGGTAAAAAAAAGTGACCTCTGTATGGCTGATTTAACATCAGAATTAGTCTATAAGATTATATAGTTTAAGTATTATATATTATATAAGATTATATAGATTTAAAACCTTTTAAGGACCCATTGACCAGAAATAAGTTTAACAGGTCAGATATGGACTTCTAAATGGCTTATGAAGTATCAGAAGATGTCTAGAGTATGTACAGAAAGTTCAAGATCGAGTACTCTTTTTCCCAGTAGTTGAAATATGGCTGATTTAACATCAGAAGGAGTCTATAAATTTATAAGAGTAAAAAAAACAAACATTTCGAGGCCTCTTTGGCCAAAAATGTGTTCAATCGGTCAAATATCGACTACTCCTTGCCTGAGTTAACATCACGAGAAGTCAATATGTACGTATAGTAAGTTAAGTTTCATGGTCTCTTGGCAGAAATATGTTTAGTAGGTCAAAAATGTACTTTTTTTTTATGGGTGATGTAACATCAGAAGGAGTCTATAAGTTTGTTTAAAAACCTTTGAGGACCCTTTGACCAGAAATAAGTTCAATAGGTCAAATATGCACCTCTATATGGCTGATTTAACATCAGAAGGAGTCTATAAGTTTATAATATACACAAAATACCTTTTGAGGACTCTTTTGCCAAAAATATGTTCAATCAGTCAAATATGGACTACTGTCTGGCTTACTAAACATACAAGACTAACTTCTTGTGATGTTATTTAAGACAAGAGGGAAAAATATTATTTTAAGGGAAATTATTGCATTTACCTCTTGCATTACAATGCATAGAATAAACTACTTCATACCTCATGTGCAATGAAAACATAACATGAGTGTTGCATTGCACAAACGATCTAAGAATTAGCGTTGAATAATAATGTATTATTATTATATCTAACTATATCAGTTAGATATTTTATGCAGTGGAATGTAGATAGTTGAGATAGTTATTGTATGTTTGTGATGCACTCATAGCTTATGTGTTATTCTTCAATGCACAAAGTTTGATCTTGTGTGAAATGCAATGCAGTAGCACATATTGTATTTCCTCAAAGCAAAACGCAATGTAGTTTGAGAATGAGTTACTTCTGGTGTGTAATGCAATGCAAGAAGTGCATAGCCTATATGTTATTCTTCAATGCACAACGTTAGATCGTTAGTGCAATGCAATGCAATGAATGCACCAACAAACGTTATCTCTATTTTTTTAGTGCACAACGTTAGATCGTTAGTGCAATGCAATGCAGTGCAAAGCAATGCAATGCAATGTTATTCTTCAGTGCACAACGTTAGATCGTTAGTGCAATGCAATGCAACAACACACATACCATCTCTTTAATGAACATGGGAATGGTTAAGTTCTAGTGTGCAATGCAATGCAATGCGAAAAGAGCATAACCTATATGTTATTTTTCAGTGCACAACGTTAGATCGTTAGTGCAATGCAATGCAATGCAATGCAATGCAATGCAATGCAATGCAATGCAATGCAATGCAATGCAGTGCAAAGCAATGCAAATAAATGCAATGCAATGCAATGCAATGCAACAACACACGTTATGTTTTTAATCAACATGGGAATGAGGTAGTTCTGGTGTGCAATGCAATGAAAAAAGTGCATAACATATGTTATTCTTCAATGCACAACGTTAGATCGTTAGTGCAATGCAATGCAACAGCACACATGTTATCTCTTTAATGAACATGGGAATGGTTAAGTTCTAGTGTGCAATGTAATGCAAAAAGTGTATAACCTATATGTTATTCTTCAGTGCACAACGTTAGATCGTTAGTGCAATGCAATGCAACAACACACATATCATCTCTTAAAAGAACATGGGAATGATTTATTTCTGGTGTGCAATGCAATGCGAAAAGTGCATAACCTATATGTTATTCTTCAGAGTACAACGTTAGATCGTTTGTGCAATGCAATGCAATGCAACAACAAACATTATCTCTTTAATGAACATTGGAATGATTTAGTTCTGATGTGCAATGCAATGCAATGCAAAAAGTGCATAACCTATATGTTTTTCTTCAGTGCACAACGTTAGATCGTTTGTGCAATAAAATGCAATGCAATGCAATTGCAACAACACACGTTATCTCTTTAATGAACATGGGAATGATTTAGTAGTCTGGTATGCAATGCAATGCAATGCAATGCGAAAAGTGCATAACCTATATGTTATTCTTCAGTGCACAACGTTAGATCGTTAGTGCAATGCAATGCAACAACACATATACCATCTCTTTAATGAACATGGGAATGGTTAAGTTCTAGTGTGCAATGCAATGCAATGCAAAAAGTGCATAACCTATATGTTATTCTTCAGTGCAAGATCGTTAGTGCAATGCAATGCAATGCAATGCAATGCAATGCAATGCAATGCAATGCAGTACAAGGCATTGCAAATCAATGCAATGCAATGCAACAACACACGTTATGTCTTTAATCAACATGGGAATGAGGTAGTTCTGGTGTGCAATGCAATGAAATGCAAAAAGTGCATAACCTATATGTTATTCTTGAGTGCACAACGTTACATCGCTAGTGCAATGCAATGCAATGCAATGCACCAACAAACGTTATCTCTTTAATGAACATGGGAATGATTTAGGTCTGGTGTGCAATGAAATGCAAAAAGTGCATAACCTATATGTTATTCTTTCGTGCACAAAGTTAGATCGTTAGTGCAATGCAATGCAATGCAGTGCAAAGCAATGCAATGCAATGCAATGCAATGCAATGCAACAACACACATATCATCTCTATAATGAACTTGGGAATGATTTTGTTCTGGTGTGCAATGCAATGCGAAAAGAGTATAACCTATATGTTTTTCTTCAGTGCACAACGTTAGATCGTTTGTGCAATGCAACAACACATATGTTATCTCTTTAATGAACATGGGAATGGTTAAGTTGTAGTGTGCAATGCAATGCAAAAAGTGTATAACCTATATGTTATTCTTCAGTGCACAACGTTAGATCGTTAGTGCAATGCAATGCAACAACACACATATCATCTCTTAAAAGAACATGGGAATGATTTATTTCTTGTGTGCAATGCAATGCGAAAAGTGCATAACCTATATGTTATTCTTCAGAGCACAACGTTAGATCGTTTGTGCAATGCAATGCAATGCAACAACAAACATTATCTCTTTAATGAACATGGGAATGATTTAGTTCTGATGTGCAATGCAATGCAATGCAAAAAGTGCATAACCTATATGTTTTTCTTCAGTGCACAACGTTAGATCGTTTGTGCAATAAAATGCAATGCAATGCAATTGCAACAACACACGTTATCTCTTTAATGAACATGGGAATGATTTAGTAGTCTGGTATGCAATGCAATGCAATGCAATGCGAAAAGTGCATAACCTATATGTTATTCTTCAGTGCACAACGTTAGATCGTTAGTGCAATGCAATGCAACAACACATATACCATCTCTTTAATGAACATGGGAATGGTTAAGTTCTAGTGTGCAATGCAATGCAATGCAAAAAGTGCATAACCTATATGTTATTCTTCAGTGCAAGATCGTTAGTGCAATGCAATGCAATGCAATGCAATGCAATGCAATGCAATGCAGTACAAGGCATTGCAAATCAATGCAATGCAATGCAACAACACACGTTATGTCTTTAATCAACATGGGAATGAGGTAGTTCTGGTGTGCAATGCAATGAAATGCAAAAAGTGCATAACCTATATGTTATTCTTGAGTGCACAACGTTACATCGCTAGTGCAATGCAATGCAATGCAATGCACCAACAAACGTTATCTCTTTAATGAACATGGGAATGATTTAGGTCTGGTGTGCAATGAAATGCAAAAAGTGCATAACCTATATGTTATTCTTTCGTGCACAAAGTTAGATCGTTAGTGCAATGCAATGCAATGCAGTGCAAAGCAATGATATGCACACATATCATCTCTATAATGAACTTGGGAATGATTTTGTTCTGGTGTGCAATGCAATGCGAAAAGTGCATAACCTATATGTTATTTTTCAGTGCACAATGTTAGATCGTTAGTGCAATGCAATGCAGTGCAAAGCAATGCAATGATGCAAAGCAATGCAAAGCAATGCAAAGCAATGCAAAGCAATGCAATGATGCAAAGCAATGCAAAGCAATGCAAAGCAATGCAAAGCAATGCAAAGCAATGCAATACAATGCAATGCAACAAAACACGTTATGTCTTTAATGAACATGGGAATGATTTAGTTCTGGTGTGCAATGCAATGCAATACGTGCATAACCTATATGTTATTCTTCAGTGCACAACGTTAGATCGTTAGTGCAATGCAATGCAATGCAATGCAATGCAATGCAGTGCAAAGCAATGCAAATAAATGCAATGCAATGCAATGCAATGCAATGCAATGCAACAACACACGTTATGTTTTTAATCAACATGGGAATGAGGTAGTTCTGGTGTGCAATGCAATGCAAAAAGTGCATAACATATGTTATTCTTAGTGCACAAAGTTAGATCGTTAGTGCAATGCAATGCAGTGCAAAGCAATGCAAAGCAGTGCAATTCAATGTAATGCAATGCAATACATTGCATTGCAATGCAATGCAATACATTGCAATGCAGCAACACACGTTATGTCTTTAATAAACATGGGAATGATTTAGTTCTGGTGTGCAATGCAATGCAATACGTGCACAACGTTAGATCGTTAGTGCAATGCAATGCAGTGCAAAGCAATGCAAATCAATGCAATGCAATACAATGCAATGCAACAACACACGTTATGTCTTTAATGAACATGGGAATGATTTAGTTCTGGTGTGCAATGCAATGCAATGCGAAAAGTGCATAACCTATATGTTATTTTTCAGTGCACAACGTTAGATCTTTAGTGCAATGCAGTGCAAAGCAATGCAAATGAATGTAATGCAACGCAAATCATTCCATTGCAATACATTGCAATGCAATGCAATGCAATACAATGCAATGCAACAACACACGTTATGTCTTTAATGAACATTGGAATGATTTAGTTCTGGTATGCAATGCAATGCAATGCAAAAAGTGCATGACCTATATGTTATTCTTCAGTGCACAACGTTAGATCATTAGTGCAATGCAATGCAAAGCAATGCAATGCAGTGCAAAGCAATGCAAATCAATGCAATGCAATACAGTGCAATGCAACAACACGTGTTACGTCTTTAATGAACATGGGAATGATTTAGTTCTGGTGTGCAATGCAATGCAATGCTAGAAGTGCATAGCCTATGTTATTCTTCAATGCACAACGTTAGATCGTTAGTGCAATGCAATGTAATGCAACAACAAACGTTATGTCTTTAATCAACATGGGAATGAGGTAGTTCATTTGTACAATGCAATGCAAAAAGTGCATAACCTATATGTTATTCTTCAGTGCACAACGTTAGATCGTTAGTGCAATGCAATGCAATGCAATGCAATGCATCAACACACATATCATCTCTATTATGAACATGGGAATGATTTAGTTCTGGTGTGCAATGCAATGCGAAATATGCATAACCTATAAGTTATTCTTCAGTGCACAACGTTAGATCGTTTGTGCAATGCAATTGCAACAACACATATGTTATCTCTTTAATGAACATGGGAATGAGTTAGTTCTGGTGTGCAATGCAATGCAAAGCAAGAAGTGCATAGCCTATGTTATTCTTCAATGCACAACGTTAGATCGTATGTGCAATGCAATGCAATGCAACAACACACATTATCTTTGTAATGAACATGGGATCGAGTAGTTCTGTTGTGCAATGCAATGCAAGTAGTGCACAGACTATATGTTATTCTACACTGCACAACGTTAGACAGTTTGTGCAAAGCAACAACACATATGTTATCTCTTTAATGAACATGGGAATGAGTTAGTTCTGGTGTGCAATGCAATGCAAAGCAAGAAGTGCATAGCCTATGTTATTCTTCAATGCACAACGTTAGATCGTGTGTGCAATGCAATGCAATGCAACAACACACATTATCTTTGTAATGAACATGGGATCGAGTAGTTCTGTTGTGCAATGCAATGCAAGTAGTGCACAGACTATATGTTATTCTACACTGCACAACGTTAGACAGTTTGTGCAAAGCAACAACACATATGTTATCTCTCTAATGAACATGGCATTGAGTTAGTTTTGGTGTGCAATGCAATGCAATGCACGAAGTGCATAACCTATGTTTCTTTAATGATGCTCAACGTTAGATCGTTTGTGCAAAGCACATAATGTTATAAGAATGAGCTATACATAGGTACGCTTTTGACCTGCTGAACATATTTCTGGCCAAAGAGTCCTTAAAGATGTTATATCATCCTGACAAAGGTCCAAATTTGACACTGAATTTTTTTCTGTCCAAGGAGTACTCGAAACTTGACCTTACCATTTATACTCGTTGACTTTTTCTGATGTTACGTCAGCCATAAAGAAGTCCATATTTGACCCAAGGAACATATTTTTGGCCAAAGAGTCCTCGATCTTGGGCTTTCTATTCATATAGTCCAACTCCTTCTGATGCTTCATAAGCCACATAGATGTCCATATCTGACCTTTTGAAATTATTTCTGGTCAAAGTGTCCTCAAAATTTTTCAAACTATATAAAGTTATAGTCTCTTTCTGATGATAAATCAGCTATACAGAGGTCCCCTTTTGACCTCCTGAACATATTTCTGGCCAAAGAGTCCTCGATCTTGGGCTTTCTATACATACTCATAGACTCCTTCTGGTGCTTCATAAGTCATATAGATTTCCATATCTGACCTTTTGAACTTATTTGTGGTCAAAGTGTCCTAACATTTTTTCAAACTATAGAAAGTTATAGACTCCTTTTGATGATAAATCAGCTATACAGAGGGCCCCTTCTGACCTACTGAACATATTTCTGGCCAAAGAGTCCTAAAAGATTAACACTATACATTCAGACTGATATCTTCGGATGTTATATCATCCTGACAAAAGTCCATATTTGACCTACCGAATTTTTTTCTGGCCATGGAGTGAGTACTCGAAACTTGATCTTTCCATATGTACTTGTTGACTCTTTCTGATGTTACGTCAGACATACAGAATTCCATATTTGACCCAAGGAACATATTTCTGGCCAAAGAGACCTCTATCTTGAGCTTTCTATACATATAGACTCCTTCTGATGCTTCATAAGCCATATAGATGTCCATATCTGACCCTTTGAACTTATTTGTGGTCAAAGTGTCCTAAAAAAAATTAAAACTATATAAAGTTATAGACTCCTTTTGATGATAAATCAGCTATACAGAGGTCCCCTTTTGACCTACTGAACATATTTCTGGCCAAAGAGTCCTCGATCTTGGGCTTTCTATACATACTTATAGACTCCTTCTGGTGCTTCATAAGCCATATAGATGTCCATATCTGACAATTTGAACTTATTTGTGGTCAAAGTGTCCTCAAAATTTTTCAAACTATAGAAAGTTATAGACTCCTTTTGAGGATAAATCAGCTATACAGAGGTCCCCTTTTGACCTCCTAAACATATTTCTGGCCAAACAGTCCTTGATCTTGGGGCTTTCTATACATACTCATAGATTCCTTCTGATGCTTCATAAGCCATATAGATGTCCATATCTGACCCTTTGAACTTATTTGTGGTCAAAGTGTCCTAAAAAAAATTAAAACTATATAAAGTTATAGACTCCTTTTGATGATAAGTCAGCTATACAGAGGTCCCCTTTTGACCTCCTGAACATATTTCTGGCCAAAGAGTCCTCGATCTTGGGCTTTCTATACATACTCATAGACTCCTTCTGGTGATTCATAAGATATAGATGTCCATATCTGACCTTTTGAACTTATTTGTGGTCAAAGTGTCCTCAAAATTTTTCAAACTATAGAAAGTTATAGACTCCTTTTGATGATAAATCAGCAATACAAAGGTCCCCTTTTGACCTCCTGAGCATATTTCTGGCCAAAGAGTCCTTGATCTTGGGCTTTCTATACATGCTCATAGACTCCTTCTGGTGCTTCATAAGCCATATAGATTTCCATATCTGACCTTTTGAACTTATTTGTGGTCAAAGTGTCCTCAAAATTTTTCAAACTATATAAAGTTATAGACTCCTTTTGATGATAAATCAGCTATACAGAGGGCCCCTTTTGACCTACTGAACATATTTCTGGCCAAAGAGTCCTTGATCTTGGGCTTTCTATACATACTCATAGACGCCTTCTGATGCTTCATAAGCCATATAGATTTCCATATCTGACATTTTGAACTTATTTGTGGTCAAAGTGTCCTAAAAAAAATTCAAACTATGAATTTTAAAAAAAATTCAAAAGGATTATAGAATCCTTTTGATGATAAATCAGCTATACAGAGGTCCCATTTTGACCTCCTGAACATATTTCTGGCCAAAGAGTACTTGATCTTGGGCTTTCTATACATACTCATAGACGCCTTCGATACTTCATAAGCCATATAGATGTCCATATCTGACCTTTTGAACTTATTTGTGGTCAAAGTGTCCTAACATTTTTTCAAACTATATAAAGTGATAGACTCCTTTTGATGATAAATCAGCTATACAGAGGTCCCCTGTTGACCTACTGAACATATTTCTGGCCAAAGAGTCCTCGATCTTGGGCTTTCTATTCATACTCATAGACTCCTTCTGATGCTTCTTAAGCCATATAGATTTCCATATCTGACCTTTTGAACTTATTTGTGGTCAAAGTGTCCTCAAAATTTTTCAAACTATAGAAAGTTATAGACTCCTTTTGATGATAAATCAGCTATACAGAGGTCCCTTTTTGACCTCCTGAACATGTTTCTGGCCAAAGAGTCCACGATCTTGGGCTTCCTATACATACTCATAGACTCCTTCTGATGCTTCATAAGCCATATAGATGTCCATATCTGACCTTTTGAACTTATTTGTGGTCAAAGTGTCCTCAAAATTTTTCAAAGTTATAGACTCCTTTTGATGATAAATCAGCTATACAGAGGTCCCCTTTTGACCTCCTGAACATATTTCTGGCCAAAGAGTCCTCGATCTTGGGCTTTCTATACATACTCATAGACTCCTTCTGGTGCTTCATAAGCCATATAGATGTCCATATCTGACCTTTTGAACTTATTTGTGGTCAAAGTGTCCTCAAAATTTTTCAAAGTTATAGACTCCTTTTGATGATAAATCAGCTATACAGAGGTCCCCTTTTGACCTCCTGAACATATTTCTGGCCAAAGAGTCCTCGATCTTGGGCTTTCTATACATACTCATAGACTCCTTCTGGTGCTTCATAAGCCATATAGATTTCCATATCTGACATTTTGAACTTATTTGTGGTCAAAGTGTCCTAAAAAAAATTCAAACTATGTAAGTTATAGAATCCTTTTAATGATAAATCAGCTATTCAGAGGTCCCATTTTGACCTCCTGAACATATTTCTGGCCAAAGAGTCCTCGATCTTGGGCTTCCTATACATACTCATAGACTCCTTCTGATGCTTCATAAGCCATATAGATGTCCATATCTGACCTTTTGAACTTATTTGTGGTCAAAGTGTCCTCAAAATTTTTCAAAGTTATAGACTCCTTTTGATGATAACTCAGCTATACAGAGGTCCCCTTTTGACCTCCTGAACATATTTCTGGCCAAAGAGTCCTCGATCTTGGGCTTTCTATACATACTCATAGACTCATTCTGGTGCTTCATAAGCCATATAGATGTCCATATCTGACAATTTGAACTTATTTGTGGTCAAAGTGTCCTCAAAATTTTTCAAACTATATAAAGTTATAGAGTCCTTTTGATGATAAATCAGCTATACAGAGGTCCCCTTTTGACCTTCTAAACATATTTCTGGCCAAACAGTCCTTGATCTTGGGGCTTTCTATACATACTCATAGATTCCTTCTGATGCTTCATAAGCCATATAGTTGTCCATATCTGACCCTTTGAACTTATTTGTGGTCAAAGTGTCCTAAAAAAAATTAAAACTATATAAAGTTATAGACTCCTTTTGATGATAAGTCAGCTATACAGAGGTCCCCTTTTGACCTCCTGAACATATTTCTGGCCAAAGAGTCCTCGATCTTGGGCTTTCTATACATACTCATAGACTCCTTCTGGTGATTCATAAGATATAGATTTCCATATCTGACCTTTTGAACTTATTTGTGGTCAAAGTGTCCTCAAAATTTTTCAAACTATAGAAAGTTATAGACTCCTTTTGATGATAAATCAGCAATACAAAGGTCCCCTTTTGACCTCCTGAGCATATTTCTGGCCAAAGAGTCCTTGATCTTGGGCTTTCTATACATACTCATAGACGCCTTCGATACTTCATAAGCCATATAGATGTCCATATCTGACCTTTTGAACTTATTTGTGGTCAAAGTGTCCTCAAAATTTTTCAAACTATAGAAAGTTATAGACTCCTTTTGATGATAAATCAGCTATACAGAGGTCCCTTTTTGACCTCCTGAACATGTTTCTGGCCAAAGAGTCCACGATCTTGGGCTTCCTATACATACTCATAGACTCCTTCTGATGCTTCATAAGCCATATAGATGTCCATATCTGACCTTTTGAACTTATTTGTGGTCAAAGTGTCCTCAAAATTTTTCAAAGTTATAGACTCCTTTTGATGATAAATCAGCTATACAGAGGTCCCCTTTTGACCTCCTGAACATATTTCTGGCCAAAGAGTCCTCGATCTTGCTCTTTCTATACATACTCATAGACTCCTTCTGGTGCTTCATAAGCCATATAGATTTCCATATCTGACATTTTGAACTTATTTGTTGTCAAAGTGTCCTAAAAAAAATTCAAACTATGTAAGTTATAGAATCCTTTTGATGATAAATCAGCTATACAGAGGTCCCATTTTGACCTCCTGAACATATTTCTGGCCAAAGAGTCCTTGATCTTGGGCTTTCTATACATACTCATAGACGCCTTCGATGCTTCATAAGCCATATAGATGTCCATATCTGACATTTTGAACTTATTTGTGGTCAAAGTGTCCTAAAAAAAATTCAAACTATGTAAGTTTATAGAGTCAATCCTTTTGATGATAAATCAGCTATACAGAGGTCCCATTTTGACCTCCTGAACATATTTCTGGCCAAAGAGTCCTAAAAGATTAACACTATACATTCAGACTGATATCTTCGGATGTTATATCATCCTGACAAAAGTCCATATTTGACCTA
Source organism: Squalius cephalus (assembly GCF_949319135.1). NCBI lineage: Eukaryota > Metazoa > Chordata > Actinopteri > Cypriniformes > Leuciscidae > Squalius > Squalius cephalus. The sequence goes on from NC_137134.1 coordinate 4,655,830, forward strand.
CCGAATTTTTTTCTGACCAAGGAGTGAGTACTCGAAACTTGACCTTTTCATATATACTTGTTGACTCTTTCTGATGTTACGTCAGACATACAGAATTCCATATTTGACCCAAGGAACATATTTCTTGCCAAAGAGTCCTCGATCTTGGGCTTTCTATACATACTCATAGACTCCTTCTGATGCTTCATAAGCCATATAGATGTCCATATCTATCCTTTTGAACTTATTTCTGGTCAAAGTGTCCTCAAAATTTTTCAAACTAAATAAAGTTATAGACTCCTTCTGATAAAAAAAGAGTCCTCAATCTTGAACTTTGCATTCTCACTCCTAGACTCCTTCTGATGGTTCATAAGCCACATATAGAATTCCATATTTGACCTACTGAACTTATTTCTGGTCAAATGGTCCTCAAAGGGTTTCTTATTATGTTAATTCAGCCATACAGAGGTTCCTATTTGAACTACTGAACACATTTTTGGCCAAAGAGTCTTTGAACATTAACTTTCTCTGCTTATTGACTTCTCTTAATAATACATTAGCCATACAAAAGTCCATATTTGACCTACTAATATATTTCTGGTCAAAGAGTCCCTGATCTTGACCTTTCTGTACATGCTCATTGACAGCTTCTGATGTTTCATCAGCTTGAAAGATGTCCATACTTGACCCATTGAATATATTTCTGACCATAGAGTCCTCGATCTTGAACTTTCTAAACATACTTGTAGACTTGTTAATTAATTATCTGCTATCCAATGTATTTGAACAGTAGTTCAAATTTTATATTTTGAACATGTTTCTAGACATGAGAATTGAATTGCTTTTACAATCCTTCTGATGTTTCATCAGCCATACAGTATAGTTCAAATTTGACCTATTGAACATTTCTATAACCAAAGTGTCCTCGATCTTGATCGTTCTATACATAATCATAGGCTTGTTCTGATGTTTCATCATTGAGACAGAAGTCAGTTATTGACCTACTGAACATATTTCTGGCCAAAAGAGTCGTCAAAAGGTATGTTTATATGCATTCTCATCGACTACTTTTGATGTTAAATCAACCATATTGTTAGTCCAAATTTGACCCATTGAACATATATCTGGCCAAAGAGACCTAGAACTTTAATTATCTATACATAATTACTATCTCCTTCTGATTTTTCATCACCTAGGCTATTATCCATATTTGACAATTGAACATATTTCTGGCTGGAAGAGTCCTTGATCTTTCTATACGTACTCATAGATAGTACGTTTCAGATAGTACTTCAGCCAAAAAATGATCCATAATTGACTACTAAACTCATTTCTGAGCGATGGGTTTATAATCTTGATTTCTCTATACATTGACTCCTTCTGATGTTACAATAGCAAAACATTATTGTATTGTATTGTATCAATATGACCTATTAAACCTATTTCTGACCAATGAGTCTATGAACATTTTTCAATACATACTCAATGACTCCTGATTTTACAACAGCAATATAGTATTTCAAAATTTGATCAATTGAACATATTTCTGGCCAAAGAGACCTTGATCTTATTCTTTCTATACATACTCCTTCTGATGTTTCATCAGCCAGATAATTGTCCACAATTGACCTACTGAACATTTTTCTGCCCGAAGAGCCTATGAACTTGAACTTTCTATACATAATCATTTACTTCTTCAGCCATACAGTAGTCCAGATTTGACATGTTGAACATATTTCTGACCAAAGAGATTTTGATCTTGAACTTTCTATTCATAATTATAGACTCTTTCAGAAAGTTACATCGGACAGACAATTGTCCATATTAATTATTAAACATATTTCTGGCCAACAAGTCCATGAACTTGAACATTCTGTACATGCTAACTGACTCCTTTTAGTGTTTCATCAGCCAGACATTAGTCCATAATTGACCTACTGAACATATTGCTGCCCGAAGAGTCTTGAACTTGAACTTTCTATATAGGCTCATTGACTCCTTCTGATGTTTCACAAGCAGACAATAGTCCATAATTGACCCTCTGGACATATTTATAGTAAAAGAGTCCTCTGTCTTGAACTTTCTATAGATTCTCAGTGACTCCATATAGATAATTGACCCACTGAACATATTTCTACCTGAAGAGTCTTTGAACTTGAACTTTCTATTCATAATCTTCTTCCTCAATCTTCATTGACTTCTGATTCATCAGCCAGACAGCAGTCCATATTTGACCCACTAAACATATTTCTGGCAAAAGAGTCCTCGATCTTGAACCTTTTAAACATACTCATAGACTCTTTCTGGTGTTTCATCAGCCATGCAGTAGTTCTGATTCGACATAATGAACATATTTCTGACCGAAGAGTCCTCGATCTTGAACTTTCTATTCATACTTATAGACTCTTTCAGATAGTACATCGGCCAAACAATTGTAGATATTGACTATTGAAGTAAAAGAGTTCTCGATCTTGAACTTTCTATACATTCTCAGTGATGCCTTATTTTGTTTCTTTAGCCATACAGAATTCCAGATTTGACATGTTGAACATATTTCTGACTTGAAAATTTTGTACATGCTAATTGACTCCTTTTAGTGTTTCATCAGCCAGACAGTAGTCAATAATGGACCTACTGAAAATATTTCTGGTAAAAGAGTCCTCGATTTTGAACTTTCTATACATTCTCAGTGACGCCTTATTTTGTTTCTTTAGCCATAAAGTAGTTCAGATTTAACATGTTGAACATATTTCTGACTGAAGAGTCCTTGATCTTGAACTTTCTATTCACACTTATAGACTCCTTCAGATAGTACATCGGCCAGACAACTGTCCATAATGACTTTTTTTTTCTTTTTTTTCTGGCCAACGAGTCTATGTACTTGAACTTTCTATACATGCTCGTTGACTTCTTTTAGTGCTTCATCAGCCAGAGAGTACTCCATAATTTACCTACTGAACATATTTCTAGTAAAAGAGTCCTCGATCTTTAACATTCTACATGCTCATTGACTCCTTATGCTGTTTCTTTCTACACATAGTCGTTTACTCCATCTGATGTTACATCAGCCATAAAGAAGTCCATAATTGACCCAAGGGACATATTTGTGGCCAATCTTGAACTTGAACTATACATACTCATAGTCTCCTTCTGATTCTTCATAAGCCATATTTATGTCCATATTTATGACTTATTATTATTTCTGGTCAAAGGTTCCTCAAAAGTTTTTAAACTATGTAAAATTATAGACTCCATCTGATGATAAATCAGACCAAAAGAGGTCAAATTTTGACTCTTGAGTCAATATGTATAGAGAGTTAATGTTCAATGATTCTTTGGCCAAAAATATATTCAGAGGGTCACATACCTGTTAAAGTGATGTATCATCAGAAGAAGTCTATGAGTATTTAGTAAGTTAACTTGTGAGGACCTTTTTGCCAAAAATATTTTCAATTCGCCAGATATGGACATCTATATAGCTAATGAAGAATCAGAAAGAGTCAATGAGTATATATAGAATGGTCAAGTTGAGACTCTTTGACCAGAAAAAATTTCAGTATGTCAAATATGGACTTTTGTCATGATGATATAACATCCGAAGATATCAATCTGAATGTATAGTGTTAATCTTTAAGGACTCTTTGGCCAGTAATATTTTCGGACATCAGAAGGAGTCTATAGATTATGACAGACAAAATACTTTTGAGAACTCTTTGGTCAAATTTTTTTTCAATCGGTCAAATATGGACTACTGCCTGCCTGGTTTGGCATTGCAAGAAGTCAGTCTATATTGTATAGTGAGTTAATGTTCACGGACTCTGGCCAGAAATATTTTCAGTAGGTCAAAAATAGACTACTGGCTGGTTAATATAACATCACAACAAGTCAATCTGTAGTCAAAAGTTCAAGCAAGATAATGTTCAAGAACTCTTTGGCCAGAAATATGTTCAAAAGGTCAAAAGGTGACCTTTGTATAGCTGATTTATCATCAGAAAGAGTTAACTTTATATAGTTTAAAAACTTTTGATGACCAGAAATAAGTTCAAAAGGTCAGATATGGATATCTATATGGCTTATGTAACATTAGAAGGAGTCTATGAGTATGTATAGAAAGGTCAAAATCGAGAACTCTATGGCCATAAATATATTCCTTGGGTCAAATATGGACTTCTGTATGGCCGATTTAACATCAGAAGGAGTTTATGAGTTTCTAAGAGTAAAAAAACATTTTGAGGATTCTTTGGCCAAAAACATGTTAAATCAGTCAAATATGGCTACAGTCTGGCTGACATAACATCACGAGAAGTCTTTATGGTAGGAGAAATATAAATAGTAAGGTAAATGTTCAAGGTCTCTGGCCAGAAATATGTTCAGAAGGTCAAAAATAGACTACTGGCTGGTTAATATAACATCACAACAAGTCAATCTGTAGTATAGCAAGATAATGTTCAAAAACTCTTTGGCCAGAAATATGTTCAGAAGGTCAAAAGGTGACCTTGGTATAGCTGATTTATTATCAGAAGGAGTCTATAACTTTATATAGTTTGAAAAATTTTGAGGACACTTTGACCAGAAATAAGTTCAAAAGGTCAGATATGGAAATCTATATGGCTTATGAAGAAGGAGTCTATGAGTATGTATAGAAAGCCCAAGATCGAGGACTCTTTGGCCAGAAATATGTTCTGGAGGTCAAAAGGGGACCTCTGTATAGCTGATTTATCATCAAAAGGAGTCTATAACTTTATATAGTTTGAATTTTTTTATGACACTTTGACCACAAATAAGTTCAAAAGGTCAGATATGGACATCTATATGGCTTATGAAGCACCAGAAGGAGTCTATGAGTATGTATAGAAATCCCAATATCGAGGACTCTTTGGCCAGAAATATGTTCAGTAGGTCAAAAGGGGACCTCTGAATAGCTGATTTATCATCAGAAAGAGTCTATAACTTTATATAGTTTAAAAAATTTGATGACCAGAAATAAGTTCAAAAGGTCAGATATGGACATCTATATGGCTTATGAGGCATCAGAAGGAGTCTATGAGTATGTATAGAAAGCCCCAAGATCAAGGACTCTTTGGCCAGAAATATGTTCAGGAGGTCAAAAGGGGCCCTCTGTATAGCTGATTTATCATCAAAAAGAGTCTATAACTTTATATAGTTAGAATTTTTTTAGGACATTTTGGCCACAAATAAGTTCAAAAGGTCAGATATGGACATCTATATGGCTTATGAAGCACCAGAAGGAGTCTATGAGTATGTATAGAAAGCCCAAGATCGAGGACTCTTAGGCCAGAATTATGTTCATGAGTTCAAAAGGGGCCCTCTGTATAGCTGATTTATCATCAAAAGGAGTCTATAACTTTATATAGTTTGAAAAAATGTTAGGACACTTTGACCACAAATAAGTTCAAAAGGTCAGATATGGACATCTATATGGCTTATGAAGCATCAGAAGGCGTCTATGAGTATGTATAGAAAGCCCAAGACCAAGGACTCTTTGGCCAGAAATATGTTCAGGAGGTCAAAATGGAACCTCTGTATAGCTAATTTATCATCAAAAGGATTCTATAACTTACATAGTTTGAATTTTTTTTAGGACACTTTGACCACAAATAAGTTCAAAAGGTCAGATATGGACATCTATATGGCTTATGAAGCATCAGAAGGAGTCTATGAGTATGTATAGAAAGCCCAAGATCGAGGACTCTTTGGCCAGAAATATGTTCTGGAGGTCAAACGGGGACCTCTGTATAGCTGATTTATCATCAAAAGTAGTCTATAACTTTATATAGTTTGAATTTTTTTTAGGACACTTTGACCACAAATAAGTTCAAAAGGTCAGATATGGACATCTATATGGCTTATGAGGCATCAGAAGGAGTCTATATGTATAGAAAATGCAAGATCGAGGACTCTTTGGCCAGAAATATGTTCAGGAGGTCAAAAGGGGACCTCTGTATAGCTGATTTATCATCAAAAGGAGTCTATAACTTTATATAGTTTGAATTTTTTTTAGGACACTTTGACCACAAATAAGTTCAAAAGGTCAGATATGGACATCTATATGGCTTATGAGGCATCAGAAGGAGTCTATATGTATAGAAAGCCTAAGATCAAGGACTCTTTGGCCAGAAATATGTTTAGGAGGTCAAAAGGGGACCTCTGTATTGCTGATTTATCATCTAAAGGAGTCTATAACTTTATATAGTTTGAAAAATTTTGAGGACACTTTGACCACAAATAAGTTCAAAAGGTCAGATATGGAAATCTATATGGCTTATGAAGCATCAGAAGGAGTCTATGAGTATGTATAGAAAACGCAAGATCGAGGACTCTTTGGCCAGAAATATGTTCTTGAGGTCAAAATGGGACCTCTGTATAGCTGAGTTATCATCAAAAGGAGTCTATAACTTTATATAGTTTGAAAAAATGTTAGGACACTTTGACCACAAATGAGTTCAAAAGGTCAGAAATGGACATCTATATGGCTTATGAAGCACCAGAAGAGGTCTATGAGTATGTATAGAAAACGCAAGATCGAGGACTCCTTGGCCAGAAATATGTTCAGGAGGTCAAAAGGGGACCTCTGTATAGCTGAGTTATCATCAAAAGGAGTCTATAACTTTATATAGTTTGAAAAAATGTTAGGACACTTTGACCACAAATAAGATCGAGGACTCTTTGGCCAGAAATATGTTCAGGAGGTCAAAAGGGGACCTCTGTATAACTGATTTATCATCAAAAGGAGTCTATAACTTTATATAGTTTGAATTTTTTTATGACACTTTGACCACAAATAAGTTCAAAAGGTCAGATATGGACATCTATATGGCTTATGAATCACCAGAAGGAGTCTATGAGTATGTATAGAAAGCATAAGATCGAGGACTCTTTGGCCAGAAATATGTTCAGTAGGTCAAAAGGGGACCTCTGAATAGCTGATTTATCATCAGAAAGAGTCTATAACTTTATATAGTTTAAAAAATTTGATGACCAGAAATAAGTTCAAAAGGTCAGATATGGACATCTATATGGCTTATGAAGAATCAGTAGGAGTCTATGAGTATGTATAGAAAGCCCAAGATCAAGGACTCTTTGGCCAGAAATATGCACAGGAGGTCAAAAGGGGACCTCTGTATAGCTGATTTATCATCAAAAGGAGTCTATAACTTTCTTTTGTTTGAAATATTTTGAGGACACTTTGACCACAAATAAGTTCAAAAGGTCACAGATATGGACATCTATATGGCTTATGAAGCACCAGAAGAGGTCTATGAGTATGTATAGAAAACGCAAGATCGAGGACTCTTTGGCCAGAAATATGTTCAGGAGGTCAAAAGGGGACCTCTGTATAGCTGAGTTATCATCAAAAGGAGTCTATAACTTTATATAGTTTGAATTTTTTTTTATGACACTTTGACCACAAATAAGTTCAAAAGGTCAGATATGGACATCTATATGGCTTATGAATCACCAGAAGGAGTCTATGAGTATTTATAGAAAGCATAAGATCGAGGACTCTTTGGCCAGAAATATGTTCAGTAGTTCAAAAGGGGACCTCTGTATAGCTGATTTATCATCAAAAGGAGTATATAACTTTATATAGTTTGAATTTTTTTATGACACTTTGACCACAAATAAGTTCAAAAGGTCAGATATGGACATCTATATGGCTTATGAAGCACCAGAAGGAGTCTATGAGTATGTATAGAAAGCCCAAGATCGAAGACTCTTTGGCCAGAAATATGTTCTGGAGGTCAAACGGGGACCTCTGTATATCTGATTTATCATCAAAAGTAGTCTATAACTTTATATAGTTTGAATTTTTTTTAGGACACTTTGACCACAAATAAGTTCAAAAGGTCAGATATGGACATCTATATGGCTTATGAGGCATCAGAAGGAGTCTATATGTATAGAAAGCCCAAGATCAAGGACTCTTTGGCCAGAAATATGTTCAGGAGGTCAAAAGGGGACCTCTGTATAGCTGAGTTATCATCAAAAGGAGTCTATAACTTTATATAGTTTGAATTTTTTTTATGACACTTTGACCACAAATAAGTTCAAAAGGTCAGATATGGACATATATATGGCTTATGAATCACCAGAAGGAGTCTATGAGTATGTATAGAAAGCATAAGATCGAGGACTATTTGGCCAGAAACATGTTCAGGAGGTCAAAAGGGGACCTCTGTATAGCTGATTTATCATCAAAAGGAGTCTATAACTTTATATAGTTTGAATTTTTTTTAGGACACTTTGACCACAAATAAGTTCAAAAGGTCAGATATGGACATCTATATGGCTTATGAAGCACCAGAAGGAGTCTATGAGTATGTATAGAAATCCCAAGATCGAGGACTCTTTGGCCAGAAACATGTTCAGGAGGTCAAAAGGTCCTCTGTATAGCTGACTTATAATCAAAAGGAGTCTATAACTTTATATAGTTTGAATTTTTTTTTAGGATACTTTGACCACAAATAAGTTCAAAAGGTCAGATATGGACATCTATATGGCTTATGAGGCATCAGAAGGAATCTATGAGTATGTATAGAAAGCATAAGATCGAGGACTCTTTGGCCAGAAATATGTTCAGTAGTTCAAAAGGGGACCTCTGTATAGCTGATTTATCATCAAAAGGAGTCTATAAACTTTATATAGTTTGAAAACTTTTCAGGACACTTTGACCACAAATAAGTTCAAAATGTCAGATATGGAAATCTATATGGCTTATGAAGCATCAGAAGGAGTCTAGAAGTATGTATAGAAAGCCCAAGATCGAAGACTCTTTGGCCAGAAATATGTTCTGGAGGTCAAACGGGGACCTCTGTATATCTGATTTATCATCAAAAGTAGTCTATAACTTTATATAGTTTGAATTTTTTTTAGGACACTTTGACCACAAATAAGTTCAAAAGGTCAGATATGGACATCTATATGGCTTATGAGGCATCAGAAGGAGTCTATATGTATAGAAAGCCCAAGATCAAGGACTCTTTGGCCAGAAATATGTTTAGGAGGTCAAAAGGGGACCTCTGTATAGCTGATTTATCATCTAAAGGAGTCTATAACTTTATATAGTTTGAAAAATGTTGAGGACACTTTGACCACAAATAAGTTCAAAAGGTCAGATATGGAAATCTATATGGCTTATGAAGCATCAGAAGGAGTCTATGAGTATGTATAGAAAACGCAAGATCGAGGACTCTTTGGCCAGAAATATGTTCAGGAGGTCAAAAGGGGACCTCTGTATAGCTGATTTATCATCAAAAGGAGTCTATAACTTTATATAGTTTGAATTTTTTTTAGGACACTTTCACCACAAATAAGTTCAAAAGGTCAGATATGGACATCTATATGGCTTATGAGGCATCAGAAGGAGTCTATGAGTATGTATAGAAAGCCCAAGATCGAGGACTCTTTGGCCAGAAATATGTTCTGGAGGTCAAAATGGGACCTCTGTATAGCTGAGTTATCATCAAAAGGAGTCTATAACTTTATATAGTTTGAAAAAATGTTAGGACACTTTGACCACAAATGAGTTCAAAAGGTCAGAAATGGACATCTATATGGCTTATGAAGCACCAGAAGAGGTCTATGAGTATGTATAGAAAACGCAAGATCGAGGACTCTTTGGCCAGAAATATGTTCAGTAGGTCAAAAGGGGACCTCTGAATAGCTGATTTATCATCAAAAGGAGTCCATAACTTTCTATAGTTTGAAAACTTTTCAGGACACTTTGACCACAAATAAGTTCAAAATGTCAGATATGGAAATCTATATGGCTTATGAAGCATCAGAAGGAGTCTAGAAGTATGTATAGAAAGCCCAAGATCGAAGACTCTTTGGCCAGAAATATGTTCTGGAGGTCAAACGGGGACCTCTGTATATCTGATTTATCATCAAAAGTAGTCTATAACTTTATATAGTTTGAATTTTTTTTAGGACACTTTGACCACAAATAAGTTCAAAAGGTCAGATATGGACATCTATATGGCTTATGAGGCATCAGAAGGAGTCTATATGTATAGAAAGCCCAAGATCAAGGACTCTTTGGCCAGAAATATGTTTAGGATGTCAAAAGGGGACCTCTGTATAGCTGATTTATCATCAAAAGGAGTCTATAACTTTATATAGTTTGAAAAATTTTGAGGACACTTTGACCACAAATAAGTTCAAAAGGTCAGATATGGAAATCTATATGGCTTATGAAGCATCAGAAGGAGTCTATGAGTATGTATAGAAAACGCAAGATCGAGGACTCTTTGGCCAGAAATATGTTCAGGAGGTCAAAAGGGGACCTCTGTATAGCTGATTTATCATCAAAAGGAGTCTATAACTTTATATAGTTTGAATTTTTTGTAGGACACTTTGACCACAAATAAGTTCAAAAGGTCAGATATGGACATCTATATGGCTTATGAGGCATCAGAAGGAGTCTATGAGTATGTATAGAAAGCCCAAGATCGAGGACTCTTTGGCCAGAAATATGTTCTGGAGGTCAAAAGGGGACCTCTGTATAGCTGAGTTATCATCAAAAGGAGTCTATAACTTTATATAGTTTGAAAAAATGTTAGGACACTTTGACCACAAATGAGTTCAAAAGGTCAGAAATGGACATCTATATGGCTTATGAAGCACCAGAAGAGGTCTATGAGTATGTATAGAAAACGCAAGATCGAGGACTCTTTGGCCAGAAATATGTTCAGGAGGTCAAAAGGGGACCTCTGTATAGCTGAGTTATCATCAAAAGGAGTCTATAACTTTATATAGTTTGAATTTTTTTTATGACACTTTGACCACAAATAAGTTCAAAAGGTCAGATATGGACATCTATATGGCTTATGAATCACCAGAAGGAGTCTATGAGTATGTATAGAAAGCATAAGATCGAGGACTCTTTGGCCAGAAATATGTTCTGTAGTTCAAAAGGGGACCTCTGTATAGCTGATTTATCATCAAAAGGAGTCTATAACTTTATATAGTTTGAATTTTTTTATGACACTTTGACCACAAATAAGTTCAAAAGGTCAGATATGGACATCTATATGGCTTATGAAGCACCAGAAGGAGTCTATGAGTATGTATAGAAATCCCAATATCGAGGACTCTTTGGCCAGAAATATGTTCAGTAGGTCAAAAGGGGACCTCTGAATAGCTGATTTATCATCAGAAAGAGTCTATAACTTTATATAGTTTAAAAAATTTGATGACCAGAAATAAGTTCAAAAGGTCAGATATGGACATCTATATGGCTTATGAAGCATCAGAAGGAGTCTATGAGTATGTATAGAAAGCCCAAGATCAAGGACTCTTTGGCCAGAAATATGTACAGGAGGTCAAAAGGGGACCTCTGTATAGCTGATTTATCATCAAAAGGAGTCTATAACTTTCTATTGTTTGAAATATTTTGAGGACACTTTGACCACAAATAAGTTCAAAAGGTCAGATATGGACATCTATATGGCTTATGAAGCATCAGAAGAAATCTATGAGTATGTATAGAAAGCATAAGATCAAGGACTCTTTGGCCAGAAACATGTTCAGGAGGTCAAAAGGGGACCTCTGTATAGCTGATTTATCATCAAAAGGAGTCTATAACTTTATATAGTTTGAATTTTTTTTTAGAAAACTTTGACCACAAATAAGTTCAAAAGGTCAGATATGGACATCTATATGGCTTATGAGGCATCAGAAGGAATCTATGAGTATGTATAGAAAGCATAAGATCGAGGACTCTTTGGCCAGAAATATGTTCAGTAGTTCAAAAGGGGACCTCTGTGTAGCTGATTTATCATCAAAAGGAGTCTATAAACTTTATATAGTTTGAAAAAATGTTAGGACACTTTGACCACAAATAAGTTCAAAAGGTCAGATATGGACATCTATATGGCTTATGAAGCACCAGAAGGAGTCTATGAGTATGTATAGAAATCCCAATATCGAGGACTCTTTGGCCAGAAACATGTTCAGGAGATCAAAAGGGGACTTCTGTATAGCTGACTTATCATCAAAAGGAGTCTATAACTTTATATAGTTTGAATTTTTTTATGACACTTTGACCACAAATAAGTTCAAAAGGTCAGATATAGAAATCTATATGGCTTATGAAGCACCAGAAGGAGTCTATGAGTATGTATAGAAAGCCCCAAGATCAAGGACTCTTTGGCCAGAAATATGTTCAGTAGGTCAAAAGGGGACCTCTGTATAGCTGACTTATCATCAAAAGGAGTCTATAACTTTATATAGTTTGAATTTTTTTTAGGAAACTTTGACCACAAATAAGTTCAAAAGGTCAGATATGGACATCTATATGGCTTATGAGGCATCAGAAGGAGTCTATGAGTATGTATAGAAAGCACAAGATCGAGGACTCTTTGGCCAGAAATATGTTCAGTAGTTCAAAAGGGGACCTCTGTATAGCTGATTTATCATCAAAAGGAGTCTATAACTTTCTATAGTTTGAAAAAATGTTAGGACACTTTGACCACAAATAAATTCAAAAGGTCAGATATGGACATCTATATGGCTTATGAAGCACCAGAAGGAGTCTATGAGTATGTATAGAAAGCATAACATCGAGGACTCTTTGGCCAGAAATATGTTCAGTAGGTCAAAAGGGGACCTCTGAATAGCTGATTTATCATCAGAAAGAGTCTATAACTTTATATAGATTAAAAAATTTGATGACCAGAAATAAGTTCAAAAGGTCAGATATGGACATCTATATGGCTTATGAAGCACCAGAAGGAGTCTATGAGTATGTATAGAAATCCCAATATCGAGGACTCTTTGGCCAGAAACATGTTCAGGAGATCAAAAGGGGACCTCTGTATAGCTGACTTATCATCAAAAGGAGTCTATAACTTTATATAGGTTGAATTTTTTTATGACACTTTGACCACAAATAAGTTCAAAAGGTCAGATATGGACATCTATATGGCTTATGAGGCATCAGAAGGAGTCTATGAGTATATATAGAAAGCATAAGATCGAGGACTCTTTGGCCAGAAATATGTTCAGTAGTTCAAAAGGGGACCTCTGTATAGCTGATTTATCATCAAAAGGAGTCTATAACTTTATATAGTTTGAATTTTTTTTAGGACACTTTGACCACAAATAAGTTCAAAAGGTCAGATATGGACATCTATATGGCTTATGAAGCACCAGAAGGAGTCTATGAGTATGTATAGAAATCCCAAGATCGAGGACTCTTTGGCCAGAAACATGTTCAGGAGGTCAAAAGGTCCTCTGTATAGCTGACTTATAATCAAAAGGAGTCTATAACTTTATATAGTTTGAATTTTTTTTAGGATACTTTGACCACAAATAAGTTCAAAAGGTCAGATATGGACATCTATATGGCTTATGAGGCATCAGAAGGAATCTATGAGTATGTATAGAAAGCATAAGATCGAGGACTCTTTGGCCAGAAATATGTTCAGTAGTTCAAAAGGGGACCTCTGTATAGCTGATTTATCATCAAAAGGAGTCTATAAACTTTATATAGTTTGAAAACTTTTCAGGACACTTTGACCACAAATAAGTTCAAAATGTCAGATATGGAAATCTATATGGCTTATGAAGCATCAGAAGGAGTCTAGAAGTATGTATAGAAAGCCCAAGATCGAAGACTCTTTGGCCAGAAATATGTTCTGGAGGTCAAACGGGGACCTCTGTATATCTGATTTATCATCAAAAGTAGTCTATAACTTTATATAGTTTGAATTTTTTTTAGGACACTTTGACCACAAATAAGTTCAAAAGGTCAGATATGGACATCTATATGGCTTATGAGGCATCAGAAGGAGTCTATATGTATAGAAAGCCCAAGATCAAGGACTCTTTGGCCAGAAATATGTTTAGGAGGTCAAAAGGGGACCTCTGTATAGCTGATTTATCATCTAAAGGAGTCTATAACTTTATATAGTTTGAAAAATGTTGAGGACACTTTGACCACAAATAAGTTCAAAAGGTCAGATATGGAAATCTATATGGCTTATGAAGCATCAGAAGGAGTCTATGAGTATGTATAGAAAACGCAAGATCGAGGACTCTTTGGCCAGAAATATGTTCAGGAGGTCAAAAGGGGACCTCTGTATAGCTGATTTATCATCAAAAGGAGTCTATAACTTTATATAGTTTGAATTTTTTTTAGGACACTTTGACCACAAATGAGTTCAAAAGGTCAGAAATGGACATCTATATGGCTTATGAAGCACCAGAAGGAGTCTATGAGTATGTATAGAAAGCCCAAGATCGAGGACTCTTTGGCCAGAAATATGTTCTGGAGGTCAAAATGGGACCTCTGTATAGCTGAGTTATCATCAAAAGGAGTCTATAACTTTATATAGTTTGAAAAAATGTTAGGACACTTTGACCACAAATGAGTTCAAAAGGTCAGAAATGGACATCTATATGGCTTATGAAGCACCAGAAGAGGTCTATGAGTATGTATAGAAAACGCAAGATCGAGGACTCTTTGGCCAGAAATATGTTCAGGAGGTCAAAAGGGGACCTCTGTATAGCTGAGTTATCATCAAAAGGAGTCTATAACTTTATATAGTTTGAATTTTTTTTATGACACTTTGACCACAAATAAGTTCAAAAGGTCAGATATGGACATCTATATGGCTTATGAATCACCAGAAGGAGTCTATGAGTATGTATAGAAAGCATAAGATCGAGGACTCTTTGGCCAGAAATATGTTCAGTAGTTCAAAAGGGGACCTCTGTATAGCTGATTTATCATCAAAAGGAGTCTATAACTTTATATAGTTTGAATTTTTTTTTATGACACTTTGACCACAAATAAGTTCAAAAGGTCAGATATGGACATCTATATGGCTTATGAAGCACCAGAAGGAGTCTATGAGTATGTATAGAAAGCCCAAGATCGAAGACTCTTTGGCCAGAAATATGTTCTGGAGGTCAAACGGGGACCTCTGTATATCTGATTTATCATCAAAAGTAGTCTATAACTTTATATAGTTTGAATTTTTTTTAGGACACTTTGACCACAAATAAGTTCAAAAGGTCAGATATGGACATCTATATGGCTTATGAGGCATCAGAAGGAGTCTATATGTATAGAAAGCCCAAGATCAAGGACTCTTTGGCCAGAAATATGTTTAGGAGGTCAAAAGGGGACCTCTGTATAGCTGATTTATCATCTAAAGGAGTCTATAACTTTATATAGTTTGAAAAATTTTGAGGACACTTTGACCACAAATAAGTTCAGAAGGTCAGATATGGAAATCTATATGGCTTATGAAGCATCAGAAGGAGTCTATGAGTATGTATAGAAAACGCAAAATCGAGGACTCTTTGGCCAGAAATATGTTCAGTAGGTCAGAAGGGGCCCTCTGTATAGCTGATTTATCATCAAAAGGAGTCTATAACTTTATATAGTTTGAATTTTTTGTAGGACACTTTGACCACAAATAAGTTCAAAAGGTCAGATATGGACATCTATATGGCTTATGAGGCATCAGAAGGAGTCTATGAGTATGTATAGAAAGCCCAAGATCGAGGACTCTTTGGCCAGAAATATGTTCTGGAGGTCAAAATGGGACCTCTGTATAGCTGAGTTATCATCAAAAGGAGTCTATAACTTTATATAGTTTGAAAAAATGTTAGGACACTTTGACCACAAATGAGTTCAAAAGGTCAGAAATGGACATCTATATGGCTTATGAAGCACCAGAAGAGGTCTATGAGTATGTATAGAGAACGCAAGATCGAGGACTCTTTGGCCAGAAATATGTTCAGGAGGTCAAAAGGGGACCTCTGTATAGCTGAGTTATCATCAAAAGGAGTCTATAACTTTATATAGTTTGAATTTTTTTTATGACACTTTGACCACAAATAAGTTCAAAAGGTCAGATATGGACATATATATGGCTTATGAATCACCAGAAGGAGTCTATGAGTATGTATAGAAAGCATAAGATCGAGGACTATTTGGCCAGAAACATGTTCAGTAGATCAAAAGGGGACCTCTGTATAGCTGATTTATCATCAAAAGGAGTCTATAAACTTTATATAGTTTGAAAAAATGTTAGGACACTTTGACCACAAATAAGTTCAAAAGGTCAGATATGGACATCTATATGGCTTATGAAGCATCAGAAGGAGTCTATGAGTATGTATAGAAATCCCAAGATCGAGGACTCTTTGGCCAGAAACATGTTCAGGAGGTCAAAAGGTCCTCTGTATAGCTGACTTATAATCAAAAGGAGTCTATAACTTTATATAGTTTGAATTTTTTTTAGGATACTTTGACCACAAATAAGTTCAAAAGGTCAGATATGGACATCTATATGGCTTATGAGGCATCAGAAGGAATCTATGAGTATGTATAGAAAGCATAAGATCGAGGACTCTTTGGCCAGAAATATGTTCAGTAGTTCAAAAGGGGACCTCTGTATAGCTGATTTATCATCAAAAGGAGTCTATAAACTTTATATAGTTTGAAAAAATGTTAGGACACTTTGACCACAAATAAGTTCAAAAGGTCAGATATGGACATCTATATGGCTTATGAAGCACCAGGAGTCTATGAGTATGTATGGAAATCCCAATATCGAGGACTCTTTGGCCAGAAACATGTTCAGGAGATCAAAAGGGGACCTCTGTATAGCTGACTTATCATCAAAAGGAGTCTATAACTTTATATAGTTTGAATTTTTTTTGACACTTTGACCACAAATAAGTTCAAAAGGTCAGATATGGACATCTATATGGCTTATGAAGCATCAGAAGTAGTCTATGAGTATGTATAGAAAGCCCCAAGATCAAGGACTCTTTGGCCAGAAATATGTTCAGTAGGTCAAAAGGGGACCTCTGTATAGCTGATTTATCATCAAAAGGAGTCTATAACTTTATATAGTTAGAATTTTTTTAAGGAAACTTTGACCACAAATAAGTTCAAAAGGTCAGATATGGAAATCTATATGGCTTATGAAGCATCAGAAGGAGTCTATGAGTATGTATAGAAAGCCCAAGATCGAGGACTCTTTGGCCAAAAATATGTTCTGGAGGTCAAACGGGGACCTCTGTATAGCTGATTTATCATCAAAAGGAGTCCATAACTTTCTATAGTTTGAAAACTTTTCAGGACACTTTGACCACAAATAAGTTCAAAATGTCAGATATGGAAATCTATATGGCTTATGAAGCATCAGAAGTAGTCTATGAGTATGTATAGAAAGCCCCAAGATCAAGGACTCTTTGGCCAGAAATATGTTCAGTAGGTCAAAAGGGGACCTCTATATAGCTGATTTATCATCAAAAGGAGTCTATAACTTTATATAGTTTGAATTTTTTTTAGGAAACTTTGACCACAAATAAGTTCAAAAGGTCGGATATGGACATCTATATGGCTTATGAAGCATCAGAAGGAGTCTATGAGTATGTATAGAAAGCCCAAGATCGAGGACTCTTTGGCCAGAAATATGTTCAGTAGTTCAAAAGGGGACCTCTGTATAGCTGATTTATCATCAAAAGGAGTCTATAACTTTCTATAGTTTGAAAAAATGTTAGGACACTTTGACCACAAATAAATTCAAAAGGTCAGATATGGACATCTATATGGCTTATGAGGCATCAGAAGGAGTCTATATGTATAGAAAGCCCAAGATCAAGGACTCTTTGGCCAGAAATATGTTTAGGAGGTCAAAAGGGGACCTCTGTATAGCTGATTTATCATCTAAAGGAGTCTATAACTTTATATAGTTTGAAAAATTTTGAGGACACTTTGACCACAAATAAGTTCAAAAGGTCAGATATGGAAATCTATATGGCTTATGAAGCATCAGAAGGAGTCTATGAGTATGTATAGAAAACGCAAGATCGAGGACTCTTTGGCCAGAAATATGTTCAGGAGGTCAAAAGGGGACCTCTGTATAGCTGAGTTATCATCAAAAGGAGTCTATAACTTTATATAGTTTGAAAAAATGTTAGGACACTTTGACCACAAATAAGATCGAGGACTCTTTGGCCAGAAATATGTTCAGGAGGTCAAAAGGGGACCTCTGTATAGCTGATTTATCATCAAAAGGAGTCTATAACTTTATATAGTTTGAATTTTTTTTAGGACACTTTGACCACAAATAAGTTCAAAAGGTCAGATATGGACATCTATATGGCTTATGAATCACCAGAAGGAGTCTATGAGTATGTATAGAAAGCATAAGATCGAGGACTCTTTGGCCAGAAATATGTTCAGTAGTTCAAAAGGGGACCTCTGAATAGCTGATTTATCATCAAAAGGAGTCTATAACTTTATATAGTTTGAATTTTTTTATGACACTTTGACCACAAATAAGTTCAAAAGGTCAGATATGGACATCTATATGGCTTATGAAGCACCAGAAGGAGTCTATGAGTATGTATAGAAATCCCAATATCGAGGACTCTTTGGCCAGAAATATGTTCAGTAGGTCAAAAGGGGACCTCTGAATAGCTGATTTATCATCAGAAAGAGTCTATAACTTTATATAGTTTAAAAAATTTGATGACCAGAAATAAGTTCAAAAGGTCAGATATGGACATCTATATGGCTTATGAGGCATCAGAAGGAATCTATGAGTATGTATAGAAAGCATAAGATCGAGGACTCTTTGGCCAGAAATATGTTCAGTAGTTCAAAAGGGGACCTCTGTGTAGCTGATTTATCATCAAAAGGAGTCTATAACTTTATATAGATTAAAAAATTTGATGACCAGAAATAAGTTCAAAAGGTCAGATATGGACATCTATATGGCTTATGAAGCATCAGAAGGAATCTATGAGTATGTATAGAAAGCCCAAGATCGAGGACTCTTAGGCCAGAATTATGTTCATGAGTTCAAAAGGGGCCCTCTGTATAGCTGATTTATCATCAAAAGGAGTCTATAACTTTATATAGTTTGAAAAAATGTTAGGACACTTTGACCACAAATAAGTTCAAAAGGTCAGATATGGACATCTATATGGCTTATGAAGCATCAGAAGGCGTCTATGAGTATGTATAGAAAGCCCAAGACCAAGGACTCTTTGGCCAGAAATATGTTCAGGAGGTCAAAATGGAACCTCTGTATAGCTGATTTCATCAAAAGGATTCTATAACTTACATAGTTTGAATTTTTTTTAGGACACTTTGACCACAAATAAGTTCAAAAGGTCAGATATGGACATCTATATGGCTTATGAAGCACCAGAAGGAGTCTATGAGGTATGTATAGAAAGCATAACATCGAGGACTCTTTGGCCAGAAATATGTTCAGTAGTTCAAAAGGGGCCCTCTGTATAGCTGACTTATCATCAAAAGGAGTCTATAACTTTATATAGTTTGAATTTTTTTAGGACACTTTGACCAGAAATAAGTTCAAAAGGTCAGATATGGACATCTATATGGCTTATGAGGCATCAGAAGGAGTCTATGAGTATGTTTAGAAAGCATAAGATCGAGGACTCTTTGGCCAGAAATATGTTCAGTAGTTCAAAAGGGGCCCTCTGTATAGCTGATTTATCATCAAAAGGAGTCTATAACTTTCTATAGTTTGAAAAAATGTTAGGACACTTTGGCCACAAATAAGTTCAAAAGGTCAGATATGGACTTCTATATGGCTTATGAAGCACCAGAAGGAGTCTATGAGTATGTATAGAAAGCCCCAAGATCGAGGACTCTTTGGCCAGAAACATGTTCAGGAGGTCAAAAGGGGACCTCTGTATAGCTGACATCATCAAAAGGAGTCTATAACTTTATATAGTTTGAATTTTTTTTAGGACACGTTGACCACAAATAAGTTCAAAAGGTCAGATATGGACATCTATATGGCTTATGAGGCATCAGAAGGAGTCTATGAGTATGTATAGAAAGCATAAGATCGAGGACTCTTTGGCCAAAAACATGTTAAATCAGTCAAATATGGCTACAGTCTGGCTGACATAACATCAAGAGAAGTCTTTATTGTAGGAGAAATATAAATAGTAAGGTAAATGTTCAAGGTCTCTGGCCAGAAATATGTTCAGAAGGTCAAATATGGACTTCTGTATGGCTGATTTAACATCAGAAGGAGTTTATACATTTAGACAAAATCCTTTTGAGAACTCTTTGGTCAAATTTTTTTTCAATCAGTCAAATATGGACTACTGTCTGCCTGATTTTACATTACGAGAAGTCAGTCTATATGTATAGTGAGTTGATGTTCACGGACTCTGGCCATAAATATGTACAGTAGGTCAAAAATAGACCACTGGCTGGTTAATATAACATCACAAGAAGTCAGTCTGTAGTATAGCAAGACAATGTTCAAGAACTCTTTGGCCTGAAATATGTTCAGAAGGTCAAAAGGTGACCTTTGTATAGCTGATTTATTATCAGAAGGAGTCTATAACTTTATCTAGCTTAAGTATTATATATTAGAAATATGTTCCTTGGGTCACATATGGACTGAGGTAAAAAAAAGTGACCTCTGTATGGCTGATTTAACATCAGAATTAGTCTATAAGATTATATAGTTTAAGTATTATATATTATATAAGATTATATAGATTTAAAACCTTTTAAGGACCCATTGACCAGAAATAAGTTTAACAGGTCAGATATGGACTTCTAAATGGCTTATGAAGTATCAGAAGATGTCTAGAGTATGTACAGAAAGTTCAAGATCGAGTACTCTTTTTCCCAGTAGTTGAAATATGGCTGATTTAACATCAGAAGGAGTCTATAAATTTATAAGAGTAAAAAAA
This sequence comes from Squalius cephalus, assembly GCF_949319135.1. Classification (NCBI taxonomy): domain Eukaryota; kingdom Metazoa; phylum Chordata; class Actinopteri; order Cypriniformes; family Leuciscidae; genus Squalius; species Squalius cephalus. The sequence goes on from NC_137134.1 coordinate 4,676,551, forward strand.
AAAAACATTTCGAGGCCTCTTTGGCCAAAAATGTGTTCAATCGGTCAAATATCGACTACTCCTTGCCTGAGTTAACATCACGAGAAGTCAATATGTACGTATAGTAAGTTAAGTTTCATGGTCTCTTGGCAGAAATATGTTTAGTAGGTCAAAAATGTACTTTTTTTTTATGGGTGATGTAACATCAGAAGGAGTCTATAAGTTTGTTTAAAAACCTTTGAGGACCCTTTGACCAGAAATAAGTTCAATAGGTCAAATATGCACCTCTATATGGCTGATTTAACATCAGAAGGAGTCTATAAGTTTATAATATACACAAAATACCTTTTGAGGACTCTTTTGCCAAAAATATGTTCAATCAGTCAAATATGGACTACTGTCTGGCTTACTAAACATACAAGACTAACTTCTTGTGATGTTATTTAAGACAAGAGGGAAAAATATTATTTTAAGGGAAATTATTGCATTTACCTCTTGCATTACAATGCATAGAATAAACTACTTCATACCTCATGTGCAATGAAAACATAACATGAGTGTTGCATTGCACAAACGATCTAAGAATTAGCGTTGAATAATAATGTATTATTATTATATCTAACTATATCAGTTAGATATTTTATGCAGTGGAATGTAGATAGTTGAGATAGTTATTGTATGTTTGTGATGCACTCATAGCTTATGTGTTATTCTTCAATGCACAAAGTTTGATCTTGTGTGAAATGCAATGCAGTAGCACATATTGTATTTCCTCAAAGCAAAACGCAATGTAGTTTGAGAATGAGTTACTTCTGGTGTGTAATGCAATGCAAGAAGTGCATAGCCTATATGTTATTCTTCAATGCACAACGTTAGATCGTTAGTGCAATGCAATGCAATGAATGCACCAACAAACGTTATCTCTATTTTTTTAGTGCACAACGTTAGATCGTTAGTGCAATGCAATGCAGTGCAAAGCAATGCAATGCAATGTTATTCTTCAGTGCACAACGTTAGATCGTTAGTGCAATGCAATGCAACAACACACATACCATCTCTTTAATGAACATGGGAATGGTTAAGTTCTAGTGTGCAATGCAATGCAATGCGAAAAGAGCATAACCTATATGTTATTTTTCAGTGCACAACGTTAGATCGTTAGTGCAATGCAATGCAATGCAATGCAATGCAATGCAATGCAATGCAATGCAGTGCAAAGCAATGCAAATAAATGCAATGCAATGCAATGCAATGCAACAACACACGTTATGTTTTTAATCAACATGGGAATGAGGTAGTTCTGGTGTGCAATGCAATGAAAAAAGTGCATAACATATGTTATTCTTCAATGCACAACGTTAGATCGTTAGTGCAATGCAATGCAACAGCACACATGTTATCTCTTTAATGAACATGGGAATGGTTAAGTTCTAGTGTGCAATGTAATGCAAAAAGTGTATAACCTATATGTTATTCTTCAGTGCACAACGTTAGATCGTTAGTGCAATGCAATGCAACAACACACATATCATCTCTTAAAAGAACATGGGAATGATTTATTTCTGGTGTGCAATGCAATGCGAAAAGTGCATAACCTATATGTTATTCTTCAGAGTACAACGTTAGATCGTTTGTGCAATGCAATGCAATGCAACAACAAACATTATCTCTTTAATGAACATTGGAATGATTTAGTTCTGATGTGCAATGCAATGCAATGCAAAAAGTGCATAACCTATATGTTTTTCTTCAGTGCACAACGTTAGATCGTTTGTGCAATAAAATGCAATGCAATGCAATTGCAACAACACACGTTATCTCTTTAATGAACATGGGAATGATTTAGTAGTCTGGTATGCAATGCAATGCAATGCAATGCGAAAAGTGCATAACCTATATGTTATTCTTCAGTGCACAACGTTAGATCATTAGTGCAATGCAATGCAACAACACATATACCATCTCTTTAATGAACATGGGAATGGTTAAGTTCTAGTGTGCAATGCAATGCAATGCAAAAAGTGCATAACCTATATGTTATTCTTCAGTGCAAGATCGTTAGTGCAATGCAATGCAATGCAATGCAATGCAATGCAATGCAGTACAAGGCATTGCAAATCAATGCAATGCAATGCAACAACACACGTTATGTCTTTAATCAACATGGGAATGAGGTAGTTCTGGTGTGCAATGCAATGAAATGCAAAAAGTGCATAACCTATATGTTATTCTTGAGTGCACAACGTTACATCGCTAGTGCAATGCAATGCAATGCAATGCACCAACAAACGTTATCTCTTTAATGAACATGGGAATGATTTAGGTCTGGTGTGCAATGAAATGCAAAAAGTGCATAACCTATATGTTATTCTTTCGTGCACAAAGTTAGATCGTTAGTGCAATGCAATGCAATGCAGTGCAAAGCAATGCAATGCAATGCAATGCAATGCAATGCAATGCAACAACACACATATCATCTCTATAATGAACTTGGGAATGATTTTGTTCTGGTGTGCAATGCAATGCGAAAAGAGTATAACCTATATGTTTTTCTTCAGTGCACAACGTTAGATCGTTTGTGCAATGCAACAACACATATGTTATCTCTTTAATGAACATGGGAATGGTTAAGTTGTAGTGTGCAATGCAATGCAAAAAGTGTATAACCTATATGTTATTCTTCAGTGCACAACGTTAGATCGTTAGTGCAATGCAATGCAACAACACACATATCATCTCTTAAAAGAACATGGGAATGATTTATTTCTTGTGTGCAATGCAATGCGAAAAGTGCATAACCTATATGTTATTCTTCAGAGCACAACGTTAGATCGTTTGTGCAATGCAATGCAATGCAACAACAAACATTATCTCTTTAATGAACATGGGAATGATTTAGTTCTGATGTGCAATGCAATGCAATGCAAAAAGTGCATAACCTATATGTTTTTCTTCAGTGCACAACGTTAGATCGTTTGTGCAATAAAATGCAATGCAATGCAATTGCAACAACACACGTTATCTCTTTAATGAACATGGGAATGATTTAGTAGTCTGGTATGCAATGCAATGCAATGCAATGCGAAAAGTGCATAACCTATATGTTATTCTTCAGTGCACAACGTTAGATCGTTAGTGCAATGCAATGCAACAACACATATACCATCTCTTTAATGAACATGGGAATGGTTAAGTTCTAGTGTGCAATGCAATGCAATGCAAAAAGTGCATAACCTATATGTTATTCTTCAGTGCAAGATCGTTAGTGCAATGCAATGCAATGCAATGCAATGCAATGCAATGCAGTACAAGGCATTGCAAATCAATGCAATGCAATGCAACAACACACGTTATGTCTTTAATCAACATGGGAATGAGGTAGTTCTGGTGTGCAATGCAATGAAATGCAAAAAGTGCATAACCTATATGTTATTCTTGAGTGCACAACGTTACATCGCTAGTGCAATGCAATGCAATGCAATGCACCAACAAACGTTATCTCTTTAATGAACATGGGAATGATTTAGGTCTGGTGTGCAATGAAATGCAAAAAGTGCATAACCTATATGTTATTCTTTCGTGCACAAAGTTAGATCGTTAGTGCAATGCAATGCAATGCAGTGCAAAGCAATGATATGCACACATATCATCTCTATAATGAACTTGGGAATGATTTTGTTCTGGTGTGCAATGCAATGCGAAAAGTGCATAACCTATATGTTATTTTTCAGTGCACAATGTTAGATCGTTAGTGCAATGCAATGCAGTGCAAAGCAATGCAATGATGCAAAGCAATGCAAAGCAATGCAAAGCAATGCAATGATGCAAAGCAATGCAAAGCAATGCAAAGCAATGCAAAGCAATGCAAAGCAATGCAAAGCAATGCAATGCAATGCAATGCAACAACACACGTTATGTCTTTAATGAACATGGGAATGATTTAGTTCTGGTGTGCAATGCAATGCAATACGTGCATAACCTATATGTTATTCTTCAGTGCACAACGTTAGATCGTTAGTGCAATGCAATGCAATGCAATGCAATGCAATGCAGTGCAAAGCAATGCAAATAAATGCAATGCAATGCAATGCAATGCAATGCAATGCAACAACACACGTTATGTTTTTAATCAACATGGGAATGAGGTAGTTCTGGTGTGCAATGCAATGCAAAAAGTGCATAACATATGTTATTCTTAGTGCACAAAGTTAGATCGTTAGTGCAATGCAATGCAGTGCAAAGCAATGCAAAGCAGTGCAATTCAATGTAATGCAATGCAATACATTGCATTGCAATGCAATGCAATACATTGCAATGCAGCAACACACGTTATGTCTTTAATAAACATGGGAATGATTTAGTTCTGGTGTGCAATGCAATGCAATACGTGCACAACGTTAGATCGTTAGTGCAATGCAATGCAGTGCAAAGCAATGCAAATCAATGCAATGCAATACAATGCAATGCAACAACACACGTTATGTCTTTAATGAACATGGGAATGATTTAGTTCTGGTGTGCAATGCAATGCGAAAAGTGCATAACCTATATGTTATTTTTCAGTGCACAACGTTAGATCTTTAGTGCAATGCAGTGCAAAGCAATGCAAATGAATGTAATGCAACGCAAATCATTCCATTGCAATACATTGCAATGCAATGCAATGCAATACAATGCAATGCAACAACACACGTTATGTCTTTAATGAACATTGGAATGATTTAGTTCTGGTATGCAATGCAATGCAATGCAAAAAGTGCATGACCTATATGTTATTCTTCAGTGCACAACGTTAGATCATTAGTGCAATGCAATGCAAAGCAATGCAATGCAGTGCAAAGCAATGCAAATCAATGCAATGCAATACAGTGCAATGCAACAACACGTGTTACGTCTTTAATGAACATGGGAATGATTTAGTTCTGGTGTGCAATGCAATGCAATGCTAGAAGTGCATAGCCTATGTTATTCTTCAATGCACAACGTTAGATCGTTAGTGCAATGCAATGTAATGCAACAACAAACGTTATGTCTTTAATCAACATGGGAATGAGGTAGTTCATTTGTACAATGCAATGCAAAAAGTGCATAACCTATATGTTATTCTTCAGTGCACAACGTTAGATCGTTAGTGCAATGCAATGCAATGCAATGCAATGCATCAACACACATATCATCTCTATTATGAACATGGGAATGATTTAGTTCTGGTGTGCAATGCAATGCGAAATATGCATAACCTATAAGTTATTCTTCAGTGCACAACGTTAGATCGTTTGTGCAATGCAATTGCAACAACACATATGTTATCTCTTTAATGAACATGGGAATGAGTTAGTTCTGGTGTGCAATGCAATGCAAAGCAAGAAGTGCATAGCCTATGTTATTCTTCAATGCACAACGTTAGATCGTGTGTGCAATGCAATGCAATGCAACAACACACATTATCTTTGTAATGAACATGGGATCGAGTAGTTCTGTTGTGCAATGCAATGCAAGTAGTGCACAGACTATATGTTATTCTACACTGCACAACGTTAGACAGTTTGTGCAAAGCAACAACACATATGTTATCTCTCTAATGAACATGGCATTGAGTTAGTTTTGGTGTGCAATGCAATGCAATGCACGAAGTGCATAACCTATGTTTCTTTAATGATGCTCAACGTTAGATCGTTTGTGCAAAGCACATAATGTTATAAGAATGAGCTATACATAGGTACGCTTTTGACCTGCTGAACATATTTCTGGCCAAAGAGTCCTTAAAGATGTTATATCATCCTGACAAAGGTCCAAATTTGACACTGAATTTTTTTCTGTCCAAGGAGTACTCGAAACTTGACCTTACCATTTATACTCGTTGACTTTTTCTGATGTTACGTCAGCCATAAAGAAGTCCATATTTGACCCAAGGAACATATTTTTGGCCAAAGAGTCCTCGATCTTGGGCTTTCTATTCATATAGTCCAACTCCTTCTGATGCTTCATAAGCCACATAGATGTCCATATCTGACCTTTTGAAATTATTTCTGGTCAAAGTGTCCTCAAAATTTTTCAAACTATATAAAGTTATAGTCTCTTTCTGATGATAAATCAGCTATACAGAGGTCCCCTTTTGACCTCCTGAACATATTTCTGGCCAAAGAGTCCTCGATCTTGGGCTTTCTATACATACTCATAGACTCCTTCTGGTGCTTCATAAGTCATATAGATTTCCATATCTGACCTTTTGAACTTATTTGTGGTCAAAGTGTCCTAACATTTTTTCAAACTATAGAAAGTTATAGACTCCTTTTGATGATAAATCAGCTATACAGAGGGCCCCTTCTGACCTACTGAACATATTTCTGGCCAAAGAGTCCTAAAAGATTAACACTATACATTCAGACTGATATCTTCGGATGTTATATCATCCTGACAAAAGTCCATATTTGACCTACCGAATTTTTTTCTGGCCATGGAGTGAGTACTCGAAACTTGATCTTTCCATATGTACTTGTTGACTCTTTCTGATGTTACGTCAGACATACAGAATTCCATATTTGACCCAAGGAACATATTTCTGGCCAAAGAGACCTCTATCTTGAGCTTTCTATACATATAGACTCCTTCTGATGCTTCATAAGCCATATAGATGTCCATATCTGACCCTTTGAACTTATTTGTGGTCAAAGTGTCCTAAAAAAAATTAAAACTATATAAAGTTATAGACTCCTTTTGATGATAAATCAGCTATACAGAGGTCCCCTTTTGACCTACTGAACATATTTCTGGCCAAAGAGTCCTCGATCTTGGGCTTTCTATACATACTTATAGACTCCTTCTGGTGCTTCATAAGCCATATAGATGTCCATATCTGACAATTTGAACTTATTTGTGGTCAAAGTGTCCTCAAAATTTTTCAAACTATAGAAAGTTATAGACTCCTTTTGAGGATAAATCAGCTATACAGAGGTCCCCTTTTGACCTCCTAAACATATTTCTGGCCAAACAGTCCTTGATCTTGGGGCTTTCTATACATACTCATAGATTCCTTCTGATGCTTCATAAGCCATATAGATGTCCATATCTGACCCTTTGAACTTATTTGTGGTCAAAGTGTCCTAAAAAAAATTAAAACTATATAAAGTTATAGACTCCTTTTGATGATAAGTCAGCTATACAGAGGTCCCCTTTTGACCTCCTGAACATATTTCTGGCCAAAGAGTCCTCGATCTTGGGCTTTCTATACATACTCATAGACTCCTTCTGGTGATTCATAAGATATAGATGTCCATATCTGACCTTTTGAACTTATTTGTGGTCAAAGTGTCCTCAAAATTTTTCAAACTATAGAAAGTTATAGACTCCTTTTGATGATAAATCAGCAATACAAAGGTCCCCTTTTGACCTCCTGAGCATATTTCTGGCCAAAGAGTCCTTGATCTTGGGCTTTCTATACATGCTCATAGACTCCTTCTGGTGCTTCATAAGCCATATAGATTTCCATATCTGACCTTTTGAACTTATTTGTGGTCAAAGTGTCCTCAAAATTTTTCAAACTATATAAAGTTATAGACTCCTTTTGATGATAAATCAGCTATACAGAGGGCCCCTTTTGACCTACTGAACATATTTCTGGCCAAAGAGTCCTTGATCTTGGGCTTTCTATACATACTCATAGACGCCTTCTGATGCTTCATAAGCCATATAGATTTCCATATCTGACATTTTGAACTTATTTGTGGTCAAAGTGTCCTAAAAAAAATTCAAACTATGAATTTTAAAAAAAATTCAAAAGGATTATAGAATCCTTTTGATGATAAATCAGCTATACAGAGGTCCCATTTTGACCTCCTGAACATATTTCTGGCCAAAGAGTACTTGATCTTGGGCTTTCTATACATACTCATAGACGCCTTCGATACTTCATAAGCCATATAGATGTCCATATCTGACCTTTTGAACTTATTTGTGGTCAAAGTGTCCTAACATTTTTTCAAACTATATAAAGTGATAGACTCCTTTTGATGATAAATCAGCTATACAGAGGTCCCCTGTTGACCTACTGAACATATTTCTGGCCAAAGAGTCCTCGATCTTGGGCTTTCTATTCATACTCATAGACTCCTTCTGATGCTTCTTAAGCCATATAGATTTCCATATCTGACCTTTTGAACTTATTTGTGGTCAAAGTGTCCTCAAAATTTTTCAAACTATAGAAAGTTATAGACTCCTTTTGATGATAAATCAGCTATACAGAGGTCCCTTTTTGACCTCCTGAACATGTTTCTGGCCAAAGAGTCCACGATCTTGGGCTTCCTATACATACTCATAGACTCCTTCTGATGCTTCATAAGCCATATAGATGTCCATATCTGACCTTTTGAACTTATTTGTGGTCAAAGTGTCCTCAAAATTTTTCAAAGTTATAGACTCCTTTTGATGATAAATCAGCTATACAGAGGTCCCCTTTTGACCTCCTGAACATATTTCTGGCCAAAGAGTCCTCGATCTTGCTCTTTCTATACATACTCATAGACTCCTTCTGGTGCTTCATAAGCCATATAGATTTCCATATCTGACATTTTGAACTTATTTGTTGTCAAAGTGTCCTAAAAAAAATTCAAACTATGTAAGTTATAGAATCCTTTTGATGATAAATCAGCTATACAGAGGTCCCATTTTGACCTCCTGAACATATTTCTGGCCAAAGAGTCCTTGATCTTGGGCTTTCTATACATACTCATAGACGCCTTCGATGCTTCATAAGCCATATAGATGTCCATATCTGACATTTTGAACTTATTTGTGGTCAAAGTGTCCTAAAAAAAATTCAAACTATGTAAGTTTATAGAGTCAATCCTTTTGATGATAAATCAGCTATACAGAGGTCCCATTTTGACCTCCTGAACATATTTCTGGCCAAAGAGTCCTAAAAGATTAACACTATACATTCAGACTGATATCTTCGGATGTTATATCATCCTGACAAAAGTCCATATTTGACCTACCGAATTTTTTTCTGACCAAGGAGTGAGTACTCGAAACTTGACCTTTTCATATATACTTGTTGACTCTTTCTGATGTTACGTCAGACATACAGAATTCCATATTTGACCCAAGGAACATATTTCTTGCCAAAGAGTCCTCGATCTTGGGCTTTCTATACATACTCATAGACTCCTTCTGATGCTTCATAAGCCATATAGATGTCCATATCTATCCTTTTGAACTTATTTCTGGTCAAAGTGTCCTCAAAATTTTTCAAACTATATAAAGTTATAGACTCCTTCTGATAAAAAAGAGTCCTCAATCTTGAACTTTGCATTCTCACTCCTAGACTCCTTCTGATGGTTCATAAGCCACATATAGAATTCCATATTTGACCTACTGAACTTATTTCTGGTCAAATGGTCCTCAAAGGGTTTCTTATTATGTTAATTCAGCCATACAGAGGTTCCTATTTGAACTACTGAACACATTTTTGGCCAAAGAGTCTTTGAACATTAACTTTCTCTGCTTATTGACTTCTCTTAATAATACATTAGCCATACAAAAGTCCATATTTGACCTACTAATATATTTCTGGTCAAAGAGTCCCTGATCTTGACCTTTCTGTACATGCTCATTGACAGCTTCTGATGTTTCATCAGCTTGAAAGATGTCCATACTTGACCCATTGAATATATTTCTGACCATAGAGTCCTCGATCTTGAACTTTCTAAACATACTTGTAGACTTGTTAATTAATTATCTGCTATCCAATGTATTTGAACAGTAGTTCAAATTTTATATTTTGAACATGTTTCTAGACATGAGAATTGAATTGCTTTTACAATCCTTCTGATGTTTCATCAGCCATACAGTATAGTTCAAATTTGACCTATTGAACATTTCTATAACCAAAGTGTCCTCGATCTTGATCGTTCTATACATAATCATAGGCTTGTTCTGATGTTTCATCATTGAGACAGAAGTCAGTTATTGACCTACTGAACATATTTCTGGCCAAAAGAGTCGTCAAAAGGTATGTTTATATGCATTCTCATCGACTACTTTTGATGTTAAATCAACCATATTGTTAGTCCAAATTTGACCCATTGAACATATATCTGGCCAAAGAGACCTAGAACTTTAATTATCTATACATAATTACTATCTCCTTCTGATTTTTCATCACCTAGGCTATTATCCATATTTGACAATTGAACATATTTCTGGCTGGAAGAGTCCTTGATCTTTCTATACGTACTCATAGATAGTACGTTTCAGATAGTACTTCAGCCAAAAAATGATCCATAATTGACTACTAAACTCATTTCTGAGCGATGGGTTTATAATCTTGATTTCTCTATACATTGACTCCTTCTGATGTTACAATAGCAAAACATTATTGTATTGTATTGTATCAATATGACCTATTAAACCTATTTCTGACCAATGAGTCTATGAACATTTTTCAATACATACTCAATGACTCCTGATTTTACAACAGCAATATAGTATTTCAAAATTTGATCAATTGAACATATTTCTGGCCAAAGAGACCTTGATCTTATTCTTTCTATACATACTCCTTCTGATGTTTCATCAGCCAGATAATTGTCCACAATTGACCTACTGAACATTTTTCTGCCCGAAGAGTCTATGAACTTGAACTTTCTATACATAATCATTTACTTCTTCAGCCATACAGTAGTCCAGATTTGACATGTTGAACATATTTCTGACCAAAGAGATTTTGATCTTGAACTTTCTATTCATAATTATAGACTCTTTCAGAAAGTTACATCGGACAGACAATTGTCCATATTAATTATTAAACATATTTCTGGCCAACAAGTCCATGAACTTGAACATTCTGTACATGCTAACTGACTCCTTTTAGTGTTTCATCAGCCAGACATTAGTCCATAATTGACCTACTGAACATATTGCTGCCCGAAGAGTCTTGAACTTGAACTTTCTATATAGGCTCATTGACTCCTTCTGATGTTTCACAAGCAGACAATAGTCCATAATTGACCCTCTGGACATATTTATAGTAAAAGAGTCCTCTGTCTTGAACTTTCTATAGATTCTCAGTGACTCCATATAGATAATTGACCCACTGAACATATTTCTACCTGAAGAGTCTTTGAACTTGAACTTTCTATTCATAATCTTCTTCCTCAATCTTCATTGACTTCTGATTCATCAGCCAGACAGCAGTCCATATTTGACCCACTAAACATATTTCTGGCAAAAGAGTCCTCGATCTTGAACCTTTTAAACATACTCATAGACTCTTTCTGGTGTTTCATCAGCCATGCAGTAGTTCTGATTCGACATAATGAACATATTTCTGACCGAAGAGTCCTCGATCTTGAACTTTCTATTCATACTTATAGACTCTTTCAGATAGTACATCGGCCAAACAATTGTAGATATTGACTATTGAAGTAAAAGAGTTCTCGATCTTGAACTTTCTATACATTCTCAGTGATGCCTTATTTTGTTTCTTTAGCCATACAGAATTCCAGATTTGACATGTTGAACATATTTCTGACTTGAAAATTTTGTACATGCTAATTGACTCCTTTTAGTGTTTCATCAGCCAGACAGTAGTCAATAATGGACCTACTGAAAATATTTCTGGTAAAAGAGTCCTCGATTTTGAACTTTCTATACATTCTCAGTGACGCCTTATTTTGTTTCTTTAGCCATAAAGTAGTTCAGATTTAACATGTTGAACATATTTCTGACTGAAGAGTCCTTGATCTTGAACTTTCTATTCACACTTATAGACTCCTTCAGATAGTACATCGGCCAGACAACTGTCCATAATGACTTTTTTTTTCTTTTTTTTCTGGCCAACGAGTCTATGTACTTGAACTTTCTATACATGCTCGTTGACTTCTTTTAGTGCTTCATCAGCCAGAGAGTACTCCATAATTTACCTACTGAACATATTTCTAGTAAAAGAGTCCTCGATCTTTAACATTCTACATGCTCATTGACTCCTTATGCTGTTTCTTTCTACACATAGTCGTTTACTCCATCTGATGTTACATCAGCCATAAAGAAGTCCATAATTGACCCAAGGGACATATTTGTGGCCAATCTTGAACTTGAACTATACATACTCATAGTCTCCTTCTGATTCTTCATAAGCCATATTTATGTCCATATTTATGACTTATTATTATTTCTGGTCAAAGGTTCCTCAAAAGTTTTTAAACTATGTAAAATTATAGACTCCATCTGATGATAAATCAGACCAAAAGAGGTCAAATTTTGACTCTTGAGTCAATATGTATAGAGAGTTAATGTTCAATGATTCTTTGGCCAAAAATATATTCAGAGGGTCACATACCTGTTAAAGTGATGTATCATCAGAAGAAGTCTATGAGTATTTAGTAAGTTAACTTGTGAGGACCTTTTTGCCAAAAATATTTTCAATTCGCCAGATATGGACATCTATATAGCTAATGAAGAATCAGAAAGAGTCAATGAGTATATATAGAATGGTCAAGTTGAGACTCTTTGACCAGAAAAAATTTCAGTATGTCAAATATGGACTTTTGTCATGATGATATAACATCCGAAGATATCAATCTGAATGTATAGTGTTAATCTTTAAGGACTCTTTGGCCAGTAATATTTTCGGACATCAGAAGGAGTCTATAGATTATGACAGACAAAATACTTTTGAGAACTCTTTGGTCAAATTTTTTTTCAATCGGTCAAATATGGACTACTGCCTGCCTGGTTTGGCATTGCAAGAAGTCAGTCTATATTGTATAGTGAGTTAATGTTCACGGACTCTGGCCAGAAATATTTTCAGTAGGTCAAAAATAGACTACTGGCTGGTTAATATAACATCACAACAAGTCAATCTGTAGTCAAAAGTTCAAGCAAGATAATGTTCAAGAACTCTTTGGCCAGAAATATGTTCAAAAGGTCAAAAGGTGACCTTTGTATAGCTGATTTATCATCAGAAAGAGTTAACTTTATATAGTTTAAAAACTTTTGATGACCAGAAATAAGTTCAAAAGGTCAGATATGGATATCTATATGGCTTATGTAACATTAGAAGGAGTCTATGAGTATGTATAGAAAGGTCAAGATCGAGAACTCTATGGCCATAAATATATTCCTTGGGTCAAATATGGACTTCTGTATGGCCGATTTAACATCAGAAGGAGTTTATGAGTTTCTAAGAGTAAAAAAACATTTTGAGGATTCTTTGGCCAAAAACATGTTAAATCAGTCAAATATGGCTACAGTCTGGCTGACATAACATCACGAGAAGTCTTTATGGTAGGAGAAATATAAATAGTAAGGTAAATGTTCAAGGTCTCTGGCCAGAAATATGTTCAGAAGGTCAAAAATAGACTACTGGCTGGTTAATATAACATCACAACAAGTCAATCTGTAGTATAGCAAGATAATGTTCAAAAACTCTTTGGCCAGAAATATGTTCAGAAGGTCAAAAGGTGACCTTGGTATAGCTGATTTATTATCAGAAGGAGTCTATAACTTTATATAGTTTGAAAAATTTTGAGGACACTTTGACCAGAAATAAGTTCAAAAGGTCAGATATGGAAATCTATATGGCTTATGAAGAAGGAGTCTATGAGTATGTATAGAAAGCCCAAGATCGAGGACTCTTTGGCCAGAAATATGTTCTGGAGGTCAAAAGGGGACCTCTGTATAGCTGATTTATCATCAAAAGGAGTCTATAACTTTATATAGTTTGAATTTTTTTATGACACTTTGACCACAAATAAGTTCAAAAGGTCAGATATGGACATCTATATGGCTTATGAAGCACCAGAAGGAGTCTATGAGTATGTATAGAAATCCCAATATCGAGGACTCTTTGGCCAGAAATATGTTCAGTAGGTCAAAAGGGGACCTCTGAATAGCTGATTTATCATCAGAAAGAGTCTATAACTTTATATAGTTTAAAAAATTTGATGACCAGAAATAAGTTCAAAAGGTCAGATATGGACATCTATATGGCTTATGAGGCATCAGAAGGAGTCTATGAGTATGTATAGAAAGCCCCAAGATCAAGGACTCTTTGGCCAGAAATATGTTCAGGAGGTCAAAAGGGGCCCTCTGTATAGCTGATTTATCATCAAAAAGAGTCTATAACTTTATATAGTTAGAATTTTTTTAGGACATTTTGGCCACAAATAAGTTCAAAAGGTCAGATATGGACATCTATATGGCTTATGAAGCACCAGAAGGAGTCTATGAGTATGTATAGAAAGCCCAAGATCGAGGACTCTTAGGCCAGAATTATGTTCATGAGTTCAAAAGGGGCCCTCTGTATAGCTGATTTATCATCAAAAGGAGTCTATAACTTTATATAGTTTGAAAAAATGTTAGGACACTTTGACCACAAATAAGTTCAAAAGGTCAGATATGGACATCTATATGGCTTATGAAGCATCAGAAGGCGTCTATGAGTATGTATAGAAAGCCCAAGACCAAGGACTCTTTGGCCAGAAATATGTTCAGGAGGTCAAAATGGAACCTCTGTATAGCTAATTTATCATCAAAAGGATTCTATAACTTACATAGTTTGAATTTTTTTTAGGACACTTTGACCACAAATAAGTTCAAAAGGTCAGATATGGACATCTATATGGCTTATGAAGCATCAGAAGGAGTCTATGAGTATGTATAGAAAGCCCAAGATCGAGGACTCTTTGGCCAGAAATATGTTCTGGAGGTCAAACGGGGACCTCTGTATAGCTGATTTATCATCAAAAGTAGTCTATAACTTTATATAGTTTGAATTTTTTTTAGGACACTTTGACCACAAATAAGTTCAAAAGGTCAGATATGGACATCTATATGGCTTATGAGGCATCAGAAGGAGTCTATATGTATAGAAAATGCAAGATCGAGGACTCTTTGGCCAGAAATATGTTCAGGAGGTCAAAAGGGGACCTCTGTATAGCTGATTTATCATCAAAAGGAGTCTATAACTTTATATAGTTTGAATTTTTTTTAGGACACTTTGACCACAAATAAGTTCAAAAGGTCAGATATGGACATCTATATGGCTTATGAGGCATCAGAAGGAGTCTATATGTATAGAAAGCCTAAGATCAAGGACTCTTTGGCCAGAAATATGTTTAGGAGGTCAAAAGGGGACCTCTGTATTGCTGATTTATCATCTAAAGGAGTCTATAACTTTATATAGTTTGAAAAATTTTGAGGACACTTTGACCACAAATAAGTTCAAAAGGTCAGATATGGAAATCTATATGGCTTATGAAGCATCAGAAGGAGTCTATGAGTATGTATAGAAAACGCAAGATCGAGGACTCTTTGGCCAGAAATATGTTCTTGAGGTCAAAATGGGACCTCTGTATAGCTGAGTTATCATCAAAAGGAGTCTATAACTTTATATAGTTTGAAAAAATGTTAGGACACTTTGACCACAAATGAGTTCAAAAGGTCAGAAATGGACATCTATATGGCTTATGAAGCACCAGAAGAGGTCTATGAGTATGTATAGAAAACGCAAGATCGAGGACTCCTTGGCCAGAAATATGTTCAGGAGGTCAAAAGGGGACCTCTGTATAGCTGAGTTATCATCAAAAGGAGTCTATAACTTTATATAGTTTGAAAAAATGTTAGGACACTTTGACCACAAATAAGATCGAGGACTCTTTGGCCAGAAATATGTTCAGGAGGTCAAAAGGGGACCTCTGTATAACTGATTTATCATCAAAAGGAGTCTATAACTTTATATAGTTTGAATTTTTTTATGACACTTTGACCACAAATAAGTTCAAAAGGTCAGATATGGACATCTATATGGCTTATGAATCACCAGAAGGAGTCTATGAGTATGTATAGAAAGCATAAGATCGAGGACTCTTTGGCCAGAAATATGTTCAGTAGTTCAAAAGGTGACCTCTGTATAGCTGATTTATCATCAAAAGGAGTCTATTACTTTATATAGTTTGAATTTTTTTATGACACTTTGACCACAAATAAGTTCAAAAGGTCAGATATGGACATCTATAAGGCTTATGAAGCACCAGAAGGAGTCTATGAGTATGTATAGAAATCCCAATATCGAGGACTCTTTGGCCAGAAATATGTTCAGTAGGTCAAAAGGGGACCTCTGAATAGCTGATTTATCATCAGAAAGAGTCTATAACTTTATATAGTTTAAAAAATTTGATGACCAGAAATAAGTTCAAAAGGTCAGATATGGACATCTATATGGCTTATGAAGCATCAGTAGGAGTCTATGAGTATGTATAGAAAGCCCAAGATCAAGGACTCTTTGGCCAGAAATATGCACAGGAGGTCAAAAGGGGACCTCTGTATAGCTGATTTATCATCAAAAGGAGTCTATAACTTTCTTTTGTTTGAAATATTTTGAGGACACTTTGACCACAAATAAGTTCAAAAGGTCACAGATATGGACATCTATATGGCTTATGAAGCATCAGAAGGAATCTATGAGTATGTATAGAAAGCCCAAGATTGAGGACTCTTGAGGAGGCTTATGAAGCATCAGAAGGAATCTATGAGTATGTATAGAAAGCATAAGATCAAGGACTCTTTGGCCAGAAACATGTTTAGGAGGTCAAAAGGGACCTCTGTATAGCTGACTTATCATCAAAAGGAGTCTATAACTTTATATAGTTTGAATTTTTTTAGGAAACTTTGACCACAAATAAGTTCAAAAGGTCAGATATGGACATCTATATGGCTTATGAGGCATCAGAAGGAGTCTATATGTACAGAAAGCATAAGATCGAGGACTCTTTGGACAGAAATATGTTCAGTAGGTCAAAAGGGGACCTCTGAATAGCTGATTTATCATCAGAAAGAGTCTATAACTTTATATAGATTAAAAAATTGGATGACCAGAAATAAGTTCAAAAGGTCAGATATGGACATCTATATGGCTTATGAAGCATCAGAAGGAATCTATGAGTATGTATAGAAAGCCCAAGATTGAGGACTCTTTGGCCAGAAACATGTTCAGTAGATCAAAAGGGGACCACTGTATAGCTGATTTATCATCAAAAGGAGTCTATAACTTTATATAGTTTGAATTTTTTTTAGGACACTTTGACCACAAATAAGTTCAAAAGGTCAGATATGGACATCTATATGGCTTATGAAGCACCAAAAGGAGTCTATGAGTATGTATAGAAATCCCAAGATCGAGGACTCTTTGGCCAGAAACATGTTCAGGAGGTCAAAAGGTCCTCTGTATAGCTGACTTATAATCAAAAGGAGTCTATAACTTTATATAGTTTGAATTTTTTTTAGGATACTTTGACCACAAATAAGTTCAAAAGGTCAGATATGGACATCTATATGGCTTATGAGGCATCAGAAAGAATCTATGAGTATGTATAGAAAGCATAAGATCGAGGACTCTTTGGCCAGAAATATGTTCAGTAGTTCAAAAGGGGACCTCTGTGTAGCTGATTTATCATCAAAAGGAGTCTATAAACTTTATATAGTTTGAAAAAATGTTAGGACACTTTGACCACAAATAAGTTCAAAAGGTCAGATATGGACATCTATATGGCTTATGAAGCACCAGAAGGAGTCTATGAGTATGTATAGAAATCCCAATATCGAGGACTCTTTGGCCAGAAACATGTTCAGGAGATCAAAAGGGGACCTCTGTATAGCTGACTTATCATCAAAAGGAGTCTATAACTTTATATAGTTTGAATTTTTTTATGACACTTTGACCACAAATAAGTTCAAAAGGTCAGATATGGACATCTATATGGCTTATGAAGCATCAGAAGGAGTCTATGAGTATGTATAGAAAGCCCAAGATCAAGGACTCTTTGGCCAGAAATATGTACAGGAGGTCAAAAGGGGACCTCTGTATAGCTGATTTATCATCAAAAGGAGTCTATAACTTTCTATTGTTTGAAATATTTTGAGGACACTTTGACCACAAATAAGTTCAAAAGGTCAGATATGGACATCTATATGGCTTATGAAGCATCAGAAGAAATCTATGAGTATGTATAGAAAGCATAAGATCAAGGACTCTTTGGCCAGAAACATGTTCAGGAGGTCAAAAGGGGACCTCTGTATAGCTGATTTATCATCAAAAGGAGTCTATAACTTTATATAGTTTGAATTTTTTTTTAGAAAACTTTGACCACAAATAAGTTCAAAAGGTCAGATATGGACATCTATATGGCTTATGAGGCATCAGAAGGAATCTATGAGTATGTATAGAAAGCATAAGATCGAGGACTCTTTGGCCAGAAATATGTTCAGTAGTTCAAAAGGGGACCTCTGTGTAGCTGATTTATCATCAAAAGGAGTCTATAAACTTTATATAGTTTGAAAAAATGTTAGGACACTTTGACCACAAATAAGTTCAAAAGGTCAGATATGGACATCTATATGGCTTATGAAGCACCAGGAGTCTATGAGTATGTATAGAAATCCCAATATCGAGGACTATTTGGCCAGAAACATGTTCAGGAGATCAAAAGGGGACCTCTGTATAGCTGACTTATCATCAAAAGGAGTCTATAACTTTATATAGTTTGAATTTTTTTTGACACTTTGACCACAAATAAGTTCAAAAGGTCAGATATGGACATCTATATGGCTTATGAAGCATCAGAAGTAGTCTATGAGTATGTATAGAAAGCCCCAAGATCAAGGACTCTTTGGCCAGAAATATGTTCAGTAGGTCAAAAGGGGACCTCTGTATAGCTGATTTATCATCAAAAGGAGTCTATAACTTTATATAGTTAGAATTTTTTTTAGGAAACTTTGACCACAAATAAGTTCAAAAGGTCAGATATGGAAATCTATATGGCTTATGAAGCATCAGAAGGAGTCTATGAGTATGTATAGAAAGCCCAAGATCGAGGACTCTTTGGCCAAAAATATGTTCAGGAGGTCAAACGGGGACCTCTGTATAGCTGATTTATCATCAAAAGGAGTCCATAACTTTCTATAGTTTGAAAACTTTTCAGGACACTTTGACCACAAATAAGTTCAAAATGTCAGATATGGAAATCTATATGGCTTATGAAGCATCAGAAGTAGTCTATGAGTATGTATAGAAAGCCCCAAGATCAAGGACTCTTTGGCCAGAAATATGTTCAGTAGGTCAAAAGGGGACCTCTGTATAGCTGATTTATCATCAAAAGGAGTCTATAACTTTATATAGTTTGAATTTTTTTTAGGAAACTTTGACCACAAATAAGTTCAAAAGGTCGGATATGGACATCTATATGGCTTATGAGGCATCAGAAGGAGTCTATGAGTATGTATAGAAAGCACAAGATCGAGGACTCTTTGGCCAGAAATATGTTCAGTAGTTCAAAAGGGGACCTCTGTATAGCTGATTTATCATCAAAAGGAGTCTATAACTTTCTATAGTTTGAAAAAATGTTAGGACACTTTGACCACAAATAAATTCAAAAGGTCAGATATGGAAATCTATATGGCTCATGAAGCATCAGAAGGAGTCTATGAGTATGTATAGAAAACGCAAGATCGAGGACTCTTTGGCCAGAAATATGTTCAGGAGGTCAAAAGGGGACCTCTGTATAGCTGAGTTATCATCAAAAGGAGTCTATAACTTTATATAGTTTGAAAAAATGTTAGGACACTTTGACCACAAATAAGATCGAGGACTCTTTGGCCAGAAATATGTTCAGGAGGTCAAAAGGGGACCTCTGTATAGCTGATTTATCATCAAAAGCAGTCTATAACTTTATATAGTTTGAATTTTTTTTAGGACACTTTGACCACAAATAAGTTCAAAAGGTCAGATATGGACATCTATATGGCTTATGAATCACCAGAAGGAGTCTATGAGTATGTATAGAAAGCATAAGATCGAGGACTCTTTGGCCAGAAATATGTTCAGTAGTTCAAAAGGGGACCTCTGAATAGCTGATTTATCATCAAAAGGAGTCTATAACTTTATATAGTTTGAATTTTTTTATGACACTTTGACCACAAATAAGTTCAAAAGGTCAGATATGGACATCTATATGGCTTATGAAGCACCAGAAGGAGTCTATGAGTATGTATAGAAATCCCAATATCGAGGACTCTTTGGCCAGAAATATGTTCAGTAGGTCAAAAGGGGACCTCTGAATAGCTGATTTATCATCAGAAAGAGTCTATAACTTTATATAGTTTAAAAAATTTGATGACCAGAAATAAGTTCAAAAGGTCAGATATGGACATCTATATGGCTTATGAGGCATCAGAAGGAATCTATGAGTATGTATAGAAAGCCCAAGACCAAGGACTCTTTGGCCAGAAATATGTTCAGGAGGTCAAAATGGAACCTCTGTATAGCTGATTTCATCAAAAGGATTCTATAACTTACATAGTTTGAATTTTTTTTAGGACACTTTGACCACAAATAAGTTCAAAAGGTCAGATATGGACATCTATATGGCTTATGAAGCACCAGAAGGAGTCTATGAGGTATGTATAGAAAGCATAACATCGAGGACTCTTTGGCCAGAAATATGTTCAGTAGTTCAAAAGGGGCCCTCTGTATAGCTGACTTATCATCAAAAGGAGTCTATAACTTTATATAGTTTGAATTTTTTTAGGACACTTTGACCAGAAATAAGTTCAAAAGGTCAGATATGGACATCTATATGGCTTATGAGGCATCAGAAGGAGTCTATGAGTATGTTTAGAAAGCATAAGATCGAGGACTCTTTGGCCAGAAATATGTTCAGTAGTTCAAAAGGGGACCTCTGTATAGCTGATTTATCATCAAAAGGAGTCTATAACTTTCTATAGTTTGAAAAAATGTTAGGACACTTTGGCCACAAATAAGTTCAAAAGGTCAGATATGGACTTCTATATGGCTTATGAAGCACCAGAAGGAGTCTATGAGTATGTATAGAAAGCCCCAAGATCGAGGACTCTTTGGCCAGAAACATGTTCAGGAGGTCAAAAGGGGACCTCTGTATAGCTGACATCATCAAAAGGAGTCTATAACTTTATATAGTTTGATTTTTTTTTAGGACACTTTGACCACAAATAAGTTCAAAAGGTCAGATATGGACATCTATATGGCTTATGAGGCATCAGAAGGAGTCTATGAGTATGTATAGAAAGCATAAGATCGAGGACTCTTTGGCCAAAAACATGTTAAATCAGTCAAATATGGCTACAGTCTGGCTGACATAACATCAAGAGAAGTCTTTATGGTAGGAGAAATATAAATAGTAAGGTAAATGTTCAAGGTCTCTGGCCAGAAATATGTTCAGAAGGTCAAATATGGACTTCTGTATGGCTGATTTAACATCAGAAGGAGTTTATACATTTAGACAAAATCCTTTTGAGAACTCTTTGGTCAAATTTTTTTTCAATCAGTCAAATATGGACTACTGCCTGCCTGATTTTACATTACGAGAAGTCAGTCTATATGTATAGTGAGTTGATGTTCACGGACTCTGGCCATAAATATGTACAGTAGGTCAAAAATAGACCACTGGCTGGTTAATATAACATCACAAGAAGTCAGTCTGTAGTATAGCAAGACAATGTTCAAGAACTCTTTGGCCTGAAATATGTTCAGAAGGTCAAAAGGTGACCTTTGTATAGCTGATTTATTATCAGAAGGAGTCTATAACTTTATATAGCTTAAGTATTATATATTAGAAATATGTTCCTTGGGTCACATATGGACTGAGGTAAAAAAAAAGTGACCTCTGTATGGCTGATTTAACATCAGAATTAGTCTATAAGATTATATAGTTTAAGTATTATATATTGTATAAGATTATATATATTTAAAACCTTTTAAGGACCCATTGACCAGAAATAAGTTTAACAGGTCAGATATGGACTTCTAAATGGCTTATGAAGTATCAGAAGATGTCTAGAGTATGTACAGAAAGTTCAAGATCGAGTACTCTTTTTCCCAGTAGTTGAAATATGGCTGATTTAACATCAGAAGGAGTCTATAAATTTATAAGAGTAAAAAAAACAAACATTTCGAGGCCTCTTTGGCCAAAAATGTGTTCAATCGGTCAAATATCGACTACTCCTTGCCTGAGTTAACATCACGAGAAGTCAATATGTACGTATAGTAAGTTAAGTTTCATGGTCTCTTGGCAGAAATATGTTTAGTAGGTCAAAAATGTACTTTTTTTTTTATGGGTGATGTAACATCAGAAGGAGTCTATAAGTTTGTTTAAAAACCTTTGAGGACCCTTTGACCAGAAATAAGTTCAATAGGTCAAATATGCACCTCTATATGGCTGATTTAACATCAGAAGGAGTCTATAAGTTTATAATATACACAAAATACCTTTTGAGGACTCTTTTGCCAAAAATATGTTCAATCAGTCAAATATGGACTACTGTCTGGCTTACTAAACATACAAGACTAACTTCTTGTGATGTTATATAAGACAAGAGGGAAAAATATTCTTTTAAGGGAAATTATTGCATTTACCTCTTGCATTACAATGCATAGAATAAACTACTTCATACCTCATGTGCAATGAAAACATAACATGAGTGTTGCATTGCACAAACGATCTAAGAATTAGCGTTGAATAATAATGTATTATTATTATATCTAACTATATCAGTTAGATATTTTATGCAGTGGAATGTAGATAGTTGAGATAGTTATTGTATGTTTGTGATGCACTCATAGCTTATGTGTTATTCTTCAATGCACAAAGTTTGATCTTGTGTGAAATGCAATGCAGTAGCACATATTGTATTTCCTCAAAGCAAAACGCAATGTAGTTTGAGAATGAGTTACTTCTGGTGTGTAATGCAATGCAAGAAGTGCATAGCCTATATGTTATTCTTCAATGCACAACGTTAGATCGTTAGTGCAATGCAATGCAATGAATCCACCAACAAACGTTATCTCTTTAATGAACATGGGAATGATTTAGGTCTGGTGTGCAATGAAATGCAAAAAGTGCATAACCTATATGTTATTCTTTCGTGCACAAAGTTAGATCGTTAGTGCAATGCAATGCAATGCAATGCAGTGCAAAGCAATGCAATGCAATGCAATGCAATGCAACAACACACATATCATCTCTATAATGAACTTGGGAATGATTTTGTTCTGGTGTACAATGCAATGCGAAAAGAGCATAACCTATATGTTATTTTTTTAGTGCACAACGTTAGATCGTTAGTGCAATGCAATGCAGTGCAAAGCAATGCAATGCAATGTTATTCTTCAGTGCACAACGTTAGATCGTTAGTGCAATGCAATGCAACAACACACATACCATCTCTTTAATGAACATGGGAATGGTTAAGTTCTAGTGTGCAATGCAATGCAATGCGAAAAGAGCATAACCTATATGTTATTTTTCAGTGCACAACGTTAGATCGTTAGTGCAATGCA
This sequence comes from Squalius cephalus, assembly GCF_949319135.1. Taxonomy (NCBI): domain Eukaryota; kingdom Metazoa; phylum Chordata; class Actinopteri; order Cypriniformes; family Leuciscidae; genus Squalius; species Squalius cephalus. Next base: position 4,699,898 of record NC_137134.1, read on the forward strand.
ATGCAATGCAATGCAGTGCAAAGCAATGCAAATAAATGCAATGCAATGCAATGCAATGCAACAACACACGTTATGTTTTTAATCAACATGGGAATGAGGTAGTTCTGGTGTGCAATGCAATGAAAAAAGTGCATAACATATGTTATTCTTCAATGCACAACGTTAGATCGTTAGTGCAATGCAATGCAACAGCACACATGTTATCTCTTTAATGAACATGGGAATGGTTAAGTTCTAGTGTGCAATGTAATGCAAAAAGTGTATAACCTATATGTTTTTCTTCAGTGCACAACGTTAGATCGTTAGTGCAATGCAATGCAACAACACACATATATTCTCTTAAAAGAACATGGGAATGGTTAAGTTGTAGTGTGCAATGCAATGCAAAAAGTGTATAACCTATATGTTATTCTTCAGTGCACAACGTTAGATCGTTAGTGCAATGCAATGCAACAACACACATGTCATCTCTTAAAAGAACATGGGAATGATTTATTTCTGGTGTGCAATGCAATGCGAAAAGTGCATAACCTATATGTTATTCTTCAGAGCACAACGTTAGATCGTTTGTGCAATGCAATGCAATGCAACAACAAACATTATCTCTTTAATGAACATGGGAATGATTTAGTTCTGATGTGCAATGCAATGCAATGCAAAAAGTGCATAACCTATATGTTTTTCTTCAGTGCACAACGTTAGATCGTTTGTGCAATAAAATGCAATGCAATGCAATTGCAACAACACACGTTATCTCTTTAATGAACATGGGAATGATTTAGTAGTCTGGTATGCAATGCAATGCGAAAAGTGCATAACCTATATGTTATTCTTCAGTGCACAACGTTAGATCGTTAGTGCAATGCAATGCAACAACACATATACCATCTCTTTAATGAACATGGGAATGGTTAAGTTCTAGTGTGCAATGCAATGCAATGCAAAAAGTGCATAACCTATATGTTATTCTTCAGTGCAAGATCGTTAGTGCAATGCAATGCAATGCAATGCAATGCAATGCAATGCAGTACAAGGCATTGCAAATCAATGCAATGCAATGCAACAACACACGTTATGTCTTTAATCAACATGGGAATGAGGTAGTTCTGGTGTGCAATGCAATGAAATGCAAAAAGTGCATAATCTATATGTTATTCTTGAGTGCACAACGTTACATCGCTAGTGCAATGCAATGCAATGCAATGCACCAACAAACGTTATCTCTTTAATGAACATGGGAATGATTTTGTTCTGGTGTGCAATGCAATGCGAAAAGAGTATAACCTATATGTTTTTCTTCAGTGCACAACGTTAGATCGTTTGTGCAATGCAACAACACATATGTTATCTCTTTAATGAACATGGGAATGGTTAAGTTGTAGTGTGCAATGCAATGCAAAAAGTGTATAACCTATATGTTATTCTTCAGTGCACAACGTTAGATCGTTAGTGCAATGCAATGCAACAACACACATATCATCTCTTAAAAGAACATGGGAATGATTTATTTCTGGTGTGCAATGCAATGCGAAAAGTGCCTAACCTATATGTTATTCTTCAGAGCACAACGTTAGATCGTTTGTGCAATGCAATGCAATGCAACAACAAACATTATCTCTTTAATGAACATGGGAATGATTTAGTTCTGGTGTGCAATGCAATGCAATGCGAAAAGTGCATAACCTATATGTTATTTTTCAGTGCACAACGTTAGATCTTTAGTGCAATGCAGTGCAAAGCAATGCAAATGAATGTAATGCAACGCAAATCATTCCATTGCAATACATTGCAATGCAATGCAATGCAATACAATGCAATGCAACAACACACGTTATGTCTTTAATGAACATTGGAATGATTTAGTTCTGGTATGCAATGCAATGCAATGCAAAAAGTGCATGACCTATATGTTATTCTTCAGTGCACAACGTTAGATCGTTAGTGCAATGCAATGCAAAGCAATGCAAAGCAATGCAATGCAGTGCAAAGCAATGCAAATCAATGCAATGCAATACAGTGCAATGCAATGCAACACGTGTTACGTCTTTAATGAACATGGGAATGATTTAGTTCTGGTGTGCAATGCAATGCAATGCTAGAAGTGCATAGCCTATGTTATTCTTCAATGCACAACGTTAGATCGTTAGTGCAATGCAATGTAATGCAACAACAAACGTTATGTCTTTAATCAACATGGGAATGAGGTAGTTCATTTGTACAATGCAATGCAAAAAGTGCATAACCTATATGTTATTCTTCAGAGCACAACGTTAGATCGTTTGTGCAATGCAATGCAATGCAACAACAAACATTATCTCTTTAATGAACATGGGAATGATTTAGTTCTGATGTGCAATGCAATGCAATGCAAAAAGTGCATAACCTATATGTTTTTCTTCAGTGCACAACGTTAGATCGTTTGTGCAATAAAATGCAATGCAATGCAATTGCAACAACACACGTTATCTCTTTAATGAACATGGGAATGATTTAGTAGTCTGGTATGCAATGCAATGCGAAAAGTGCATAACCTATATGTTATTCTTCAGTGCACAACGTTAGATCGTTAGTGCAATGCAATGCAACAACACATATACCATCTCTTTAATGAACATGGGAATGGTTAAGTTCTAGTGTGCAATGCAATGCAATGCAAAAAGTGCATAACCTATATGTTATTCTTCAGTGCAAGATCGTTAGTGCAATGCAATGCAATGCAATGCAATGCAATGCAATGCAGTACAAGGCATTGCAAATCAATGCAATGCAATGCAACAACACACGTTATGTCTTTAATCAACATGGGAATGAGGTAGTTCTGGTGTGCAATGCAATGAAATGCAAAAAGTGCATAACCTATATGTTATTCTTGAGTGCACAACGTTACATCGCTAGTGCAATGCAATGCAATGCAATGCACCAACAAACGTTATCTCTTTAATGAACATGGGAATGATTTAGGTCTGGTGTGCAATGAAATGCAAAAAGTGCATAACCTATATGTTATTTTTCAGTGCACAAAGTTAGATCGTTAGTGCAATGCAATGCAACAACACACATATCATCTCTATAATGAACTTGGGAATGATTTTGTTCTGGTGTGCAATGCAATGAGAAAAGAGCATAACCTATATGTTATTTTTCAGTGCACAATGTTAGATCGTTAGTGCAATGCAATGCAGTGCAAAGCAATGCAATGATGCAAAGCAATGCAAAGCAATGCGAAGCAATGCAAAGCAATGCAAAGCAATGCAAAGCAATGCAAAGCAATGCAAAGCAATGCAATGCAATACAATGCAATGCAACAACACACGTTATGTCTTTAATGAACATGGAAATGATTTAGTTCTGGTGTGCAATGCAATGCAATACGTGCATAACCTATATGTTATTCTTCAGTGCACAACGTTAGATCGTTAGTGCAATGCAATGCAATGCAATGCAGTGCAAAGCAATGCAAATAAATGCAATGCAATGCAATGCAATGCAATGCAATGCAATGCAATGCAATGCAATGCAACAACACACGTTATGTTTTTAATCAACATGGGAATGAGGTAGTTCTGGTGTGCAATGCAATGCAAAAAGTGCATAACATATGTTATTCAGTGCACAAAGTTAGATCGTTAGTGCAATGCAATGCAGTGCAAAGCACTGCAAAGCAGTGCAATTCAATGTAATGCAATGCAATACATTGCATTGCAATGCAATGCAATACATTGCAATGCAATGCAATACATTGCAATGCAGCAACACACGTTATGTCTTTAATAAACATGGGAATGATTTAGTTCTGGTGTGCAATGCAATGCAATACGTGCACAACGTTAGATCGTTAGTGCAATGCAATGCAGTGCAAAGCAATGCAAATCAATGCAATGCAATACAATGCAATGCAACAACACACGTTATGTCTTTAATGAACATGGGAATGATTTAGTTCTGGTGTGCAATGCAATGCAATGCGAAAAGTGCATAACCTATATGTTATTTTTCAGTGCACAACGTTAGATCTTTAGTGCAATGCAGTGCAAAGCAATGCAAATGAATGTAATGCAACGCAAATCATTCCATTGCAATACATTGCAATGCAATGCAATGCAATACAATGCAATGCAACAACACACGTTATGTCTTTAATGAACATTGGAATGATTTAGTTCTGGTATGCAATGCAATGCAATGCAATGCAATGCAAAAAGTGCATGACCTATATGTTATTCTTCAGTGCACAACGTTAGATCGTTAGTGCAATGCAATGCAAAGCAATGCAATGCAGTGCAAAGCAATGCAAATCAATGCAATGCAATACAGTGCAATGCAACAACACGTGTTACGTCTTTAATGAACATGGGAATGATTTAGTTCTGGTGTGCAATGCAATGCAAGAAGTGCATAGCCTATGTTATTCTTCAATGCACAACGTTAGATCGTTAGTGCAATGCAATGTAATGCAACAACAAACGTTATGTCTTTAATCAACATGGGAATGAGGTAGTTCAGTTGTACAATGCAATGCAAAAAGTGCATAACCTATATGTTATTCTTCAGTGCACAACGTTAGATCGTTAGTGCAATGCAATGCAAAGCAATGCAATGCAGTGCAAAGCAATGCAAATCAATGCAATGCAATACAGTGCAATGCAACAACACGTGTTACGTCTTTAATGAACATGGGAATGATTTAGTTCTGGTGTGCAATGCAATGCAATGCAAGAAGTGCATAGCCTATGTTATTCTTCAATGCACAACGTTAGATCGTTAGTGCAATGCAATGTAATGCAACAACAAACGTTATGTCTTTAATCAACATGGGAATGAGATAGTTCAGTTGTACAATGCAATGCGAAAAGTGCATAACCTATATGTTATTCTTCAGTGCACAACGTTAGATCGTTAGTGCAATGCAATGCAATGCAATGCAATGCATCAACACACATATCATCTCTATTATGAACATGGGAATGATTTAGTTCTGGTGTGCAATGCAATGCGAAATATGCATAACCTATAAGTTATTCTTCAGTGCACAACGTTAGATCGTTTGTGCAATGCAATTGCAACAACACATATGTTATCTCTTTAATGAACATGGGAATGAGTTAGTTCTGGTGTGAAATGCAATGCAAAGCAAGAAGTGCATAGCCTATGTTATTCTTCAATGCACAACGTTAGATCGTGTGTGCAATGCAATGCAATGCAACAACACACATTATCTTTGTAATGAACATGGGATCGAGTAGTTCTGTTGTGCAATGCAATGCAAGTAGTGCACAGACTATATGTTATTCTACACTGCACAACGTTAGACAGTTTGTGCAAAGCAACAACACATGTGTTATCTCTCTAATGAACATGGCATTGAGTTAGTTTTGGTGTGCAATGCAATGCAATGCACGAAGTGCATAACCTATGTTTCTTTAATGATGCTCAACGTTAGATCGTTTGTGCAAAGCACATAATGTTATAAGAATGAGCTATACATAGGTACGCTTTTGACCTGCTGAACATATTTCTGGCCAAAGAGTCCTTAAAGATGTTATATCATCCTGACAAAGGTCCAAATTTGACACTGAATTTTTTTCTGTCCAAGGAGTACTCGAAACTTGACCTTACCATTTATACTCGTTGACTTTTTCTGATGTTACGTCAGCCATAAAGAAGTCCATATTTGACCCAAGGAACATATTTTTGGCCAAAGAGTCCTCGATCTTGGGCTTTCTATTCATATAGTCCAACTCCTTCTGATGCTTCATAAGCCATATAGATGTCCATATCTGACCTTTTGAACTTATTTGTGGTCAAAGTGTCCTAAAAAAAATTAAAGCTATATAAAGTTATAGACTCCTTTTGATGATAAGTCAGCTATACAGAGGTCCCCTTTTGACCTCCTGAACATATTTCTGGCCAAAGAGTCCTCGATCTTGGGCTTTCTATACATACTCATAGACTCCTTCTGGTGATTCATAAGATAAAGATTTCCATATCTGACCTTTTGAACTTATTTGTGGTCAAAGTGTCCTCAAAATTTTTCAAACTATAGAAAGTTATAGACTCCTTTTGATGATAAATCAGCAATACAAAGGTCCCCTTTTGACCTCCTGAGCATATTTCTGGCCAAAGAGTCCTTGATCTTGGGCTTTCTATACATGCTCATAGACTCCTTCTGGTGCTTCATAAGCCATATAGATTTCCATATCTGACCTTTTGAACTTATTTGTGGTCAAAGTGTCCTCAAAATTTTTCAAACTATATAAAGTTATAGACTTCTTTTGATGATAAATCAGCTATACAGAGGGCCCCTTTTGACCTACTGAACATATTTATGGCCAAAGAGTCCTTGATCTTGGGCTTTCTATACATACTCATAGACGCCTTCTGATAAGCCATATAGATTTCCATATCTGACATTTTGAACTTATTTGTGGTCAAAGTGTCCTAAAAAAAATTCAAACTATGTAAGTTATAGAATCCTTTTGATGATAAATCAGCTATACAGAGGTCCCATTTTGACCTCCTGAACATATTTCTGGCCAAAGAGTCCTTGATCTTGGGCTTTCTATACATACTCATAGGTATCATTTCTATACATACTCATAGACGCCTTCGATACTTCATAAGCCATATAGATGTCCATATCTGACCTTTTGAACTTATTTGTGGTCAAAGTGTCCTAACATTTTTTCAAACTATAGAAAGTTATAGACTCCTTTTGATGATAAATCAGCTATACAGAGGTCCCCTTCTGACCTACTGAACATATTTCTGGCCAAAGAGTCTTCGATCTTGCGTTTTCTATACATACTCATAGACTCCTTCTGATGCTTCATAAGGCATATAGATGTCCATATCTGACCTTTTGAACTTATTTGTGGTCAAAGTGTCCTCAAAATTTTTCAAAGTTATAGACTCCTTTTGATGATAAATCAGCTATACAGAGGTCACCTTTTGACCTCCTGAACATATTTCTGGCCAAAGAGTCCTCGATCTTTGGGCTTTCTATACATACTCATAGACTCCTTCTGGTGCTTCATAAGCCATATAGATTTCCATATCTGACATTTTGAACTTATTTGTGGTCAAAGTGTCCTAAAAAAAATTAAAACTATGTAAGTTATAGAATCCTTTTGATGATAAATCAGCTATACAGAGGTCCCATTTTGACCTCCTGAACATATTTCTGGCCAAAGAGTCCTTGATCTTGGGCTTTCTATACATACTCATAGACGCCTTCGATGCTTCATAAGCCATATAGATGTCCATATCTGACCTTTTGAACTTATTTGTGGTCAAAGTGTCCTAACATTTTTTCAAACTATAGAAAGTTATAGACTCCTTTTGATGATAAATCAGCTATACAGGGGGCCCCTTCTGACCTACTGAACATATTTCTGGCCAAAGAGTCCTAAAATATTAACACTATACATTCAGACTGATATCTTCGGATGTTATATCATCCTGACAAAAGTCCATATTTGACCTACCGAATTTTTTTCTGACCAAGGAGTGAGTACTCGAAACTTGACCTTTTCATATATACTTGTTGACTCTTTCTGATGTTACGTCAGACATACAGAATTCCATATTTTTGACCCAAGGAACATATTTCTTGCCAAAGAGTCCTCGATCTTGGGCTTTCTATACATACTCATAGACTCCTTCTGATGCTTCATAAGCCATATAGATGTCCATATCTATCCTTTTGAACTTATTTCTGGTCAAAGTGTCCTCAAAATTTTTCAAACTATATAAAGTTATAGACTCCTTCTGATAAAAAAGAGTCCTCAATCTTGAACTTTGCATTCTCACTCCTAGACTCCTTCTGATGGTTCATAAGCCACATATAGAATTCCATATTTGACCTACTGAACTTATTTCTGGTCAAATGGTCCTCAAAGGGTTTCTTATTATGTTAATTCAGCCATACAGAGGTTCCTATTTGAACTACTGAACACATTTTTGGCCAAAGAGTCTTTGAACATTAACTTTCTCTGCTTATTGACTTCTCTTAATAATACATTAGCCATACAAAAGTCCATATTTGACCTACTAATATATTTCTGGTCAAAGAGTCCCTGATCTTGACCTTTCTGTACATGCTCATTGACAGCTTCTGATGTTTCATCAGCTTGAAAGATGTCCATACTTGACCCATTGAATATATTTCTGACCATAGAGTCCTCGATCTTGAACTTTCTAAACATACTTGTAGACTTGTTAATTAATTATCTGCTATCCAATGTATTTGAACAGTAGTTCAAATTTTATATTTTGAACATGTTTCTAGACATGAGAATTGAATTGCTTTTACAATCCTTCTGATGTTTCATCAGCCATACAGTATAGTTCAAATTTGACCTACTGAACATTTCTATAACCAAAGTGTCCTCGATCTTGATCGTTCTATACATAATCATAGGCTTGTTCTGATGTTTCATCATTGAGACAGAAGTCAGTTATTGACCTACTGAACATATTTCTGGCCAAAAGAGTCGTCAAAGGGTATGTTTATATGCATTCTCATCGACTACTTTTGATGTTAAATCAACCATATTGTTAGTCCAAATTTGACCCATTGAACATATATCTGGCCAAAGAGACCTAGAACTTTAATTATCTATACATAATTACTATCTCCTTCTGATTTTTCATCACCTAGGCTATTATCCATATTTGACAATTGAACATATTTCTGGCTGGAAGAGTCCTTGATCTTTCTATACATACTCATAGATAGTACGTTTCAGATAGTACTTCAGCCAAAAAATGATCCATAATTGACTACTAAGCTCATTTCTGAGCGATGGGTTTATAATCTTGATTTCTCTATACATTGACTCCTTCTGATGTTACAATAGCAAAACATTATTGTATTGTATTGTATCAATATGACCTATTAAACCTATTTCTGACCAATGAGTCTATGAACATTTTTCAATACATACTCAATGACTCCTGATTTTACAACAGCAATATAGTATTTCAAAATTTGATCAATTGAACATATTTCTGGCCAAAGAGACCTTGATCTTATTCTTTCTATACATACTCCTTCTGATGTTTCATCAGCCAGATAATTGTCCACAATTGACCTACTGAACATTTTTCTGCCCGAAGAGTCTATGAACTTGAACTTTCTATACATAATCATTTACTTCTGATGTTTCTTCAGCCATACAGTAGTCCAGATTTGACATGTTGAACATATTTCTGACCAAAGAGATTTTGATCTTGAACTTTCTATTCATAATTATAGACTCTTTCAGAAAGTTACATCGGACAGACAATTGTCCATATTAATTATTAAACATATTTCTGGCCAACAAGTCCATGAACTTGAACATTCTGTACATGCTAACTGACTCCTTTTAGTGTTTCATCAGCCAGACATTAGTCCATAATTGACCTACTGAACATATTGCTGCCCGAAGAGTCTTGAACTTGAACTTTCTATATAGGCTCATTGACTCCTTCTGATGTTTCACAAGCAGACAATAGTCCATAATTGACCCTCTGAACATATTTATAGTAAAAGAGTCCTCTGTCTTGAACTTTCTATAGATTCTCAGTGACTCCATATAGATAATTGACCCACTGAACATATTTCTACCTGAAGAGTCTTTGAACTTGAACTTTCTATTCATAATCTTCTTCCTCAATCTTCATTGACTTCTGATTCATCAGCCAGACAGCAGTCCATATTTGACCCACTAAACATATTTCTGGCAAAAGAGTCCTCGATCTTGAACCTTTTAAACATACTCATAGACTCTTTCTGGTGTTTCATCAGCCATGCAGTAGTTCTGATTTGACATAATGAACATATTTCTGACCGAAGAGTCCTCGATCTTGAACTTTCTATTCATACTTATAGACTCTTTCAGATAGTACATCGGCCAGACAATTGTAGATATTGACTATTGAAGTAAAAGAGTTCTCGATCTTGAACTTTCTATACATTCTCAGTGATGCCTTATTTTGTTTCTTTAGCCATACAGAATTCCAGATTTGACATGTTGAACATATTTCTGACTTGAAAATTTTGTACATGCTAATTGACTCCTTTTAGTGTTTCATCAGCCAGACAGTAGTCAATAATGGACCTACTGAAAATATTTCTGGTAAAAGAGTCCTCGATTTTGAACTTTCTATACATTCTCAGTGACGCCTTATTTTGTTTCTTTAGCCATAAAGTAGTTCAGATTTAACATGTTGAACATATTTCTGACTGAAGAGTCCTTGATCTTGAACTTTCTATTCACACTTATAGACTCCTTCAGATAGTACATCGGCCAGACAACTGTCCATAATGACTTTTTTTTTCTTTTTTTTCTGGCCAACGAGTCTATGTACTTGAACTTTCTATACATGCTCGTTGACTTCTTTTAGTGCTTCATCAGCCAGAGAGTACTCCATAATTTACCTACTGAACATATTTCTAGTAAAAGAGTCCTCGATCTTGAACATTCTACATGCTCATTGACTCCTTATGCTGTTTCTTTCTACACATAGTCGTTTACTCCATCTGATGTTACATCAGCCATAAAGAAGTCCATAATTGACCCAAGGGTCATATTTGTGGCCAATCTTGAACTTTCTATACATACTCATAGTCTCCTTCTGATTCTTCATAAGCCATATTTATGTCCATATTTATGACTTATTATTATTTCTGGTCAAAGGTTCCTCAAAAGTTTTTAAACTATGTAAAATTATAGACTCCATCTGATGATAAATCAGACCAAAAGAGGTCAAATTTTGACTCTTGAGTCAATATGTATAGAGAGTTAATGTTCAATGATTCTTTGGCCAAAAATATATTCAGAGGGTCACATACCTGTTAAAGTGATGTATCATCAGAAGAAGTCTATGAGTATTTAGTAAATTAACTTGTGAGGACCTTTTTGCCAAAAATATTTTCAATTCGCCAGATATGGACATCTATATAGCTAATGAAGAATCAGAAAGAGTCAATGAGTATATATAGAATGGTCAAGTTGAGACTCTTTGACGAGAAAAAATTTCAGTATGTCAAATATGGACTTTTGTCATGATGATATAACATCCGAAGATATCAATCTGAATGTATAGTGTTAATCTTTAAGGACTCTTTGGCCAGTAATATTTTCGGACATCAGAAGGAGTCTATAGATTATGACAGACAAAATACTTTTGAGAACTCTTTGGTCAAATTTTTTTTCAATCGGTCAAATATGGACTACTGCCTGCCTGGTTTGGCATTGCAAGAAGTCAGTCTATATTGTATAGTGAGTTAATGTTCACGGACTCTGGCCAGAAATATTTTCAGTAGGTCAAAAATAGACTACTGGCTGGTTAATATAACATCACAACAAGTCAATCTGTAGTCAAAAGTTCAAGCAAGATAATGTTCAAGAACTCTTTGGCCAGAAATATGTTCAAAAGGTCAAAAGGTGACCTTTGTATAGCTGATTTATCATCAGAAAGAGTTAACTTTATATAGTTTAAAAACTTTTGATGACCAGAAATAAGTTCAAAAGGTCAGATATGGATATCTATATGGCTTATGTAACATTAGAAGGAGTCTATGAGTATGTATAGAAAGGTCAAGATCGAGAACTCTATGGCCATAAATATATTCCTTGGGTCAAATATGGACTTCTGTATGGCCGATTTAACATCAGAAGGAGTTTATGAGTTTCTAAGAGTAAAAAAACATTTTGAGGATTCTTTGGCCAAAAACATGTTAAATCAGTCAAATATGGCTACAGTCTGGCTGACATAACATCACGAGAAGTCTTTATGGTAGGAGAAATATAAATAGTAAGGTAAATGTTCAAGGTCTCTGGCCAGAAATATGTTCAGAAGGTCAAAAATAGACTACTGGCTGGTTAATATAACAACTGGCTGGTCAATCTGTAGTATAGCAAGATAATGTTCAAAAACTCTTTGGCCAGAAATATGTTCAGAAGGTCAAAAGGTGACCTTGGTATAGCTGATTTATTATCAGAAGGAGTCTATAACTTTATATAGTTTGAAAAATTTTGAGGACACTTTGACCAGAAATAAGTTCAAAAGGTCAGATATGGAAATCTATATGGCTTATGAAGAAGGAGTCTATGAGTATGTATAGAAAGCCCAAGATCGAGGACTCTTTGGCCAGAAATATGTTCTGGAGGTCAAAAGGGGACCTCTGTATAGCTGATTTATCATCAAAAGGAGTCTATAACTTTATATAGTTTGAATTTTTTTATGACACTTTGACCACAAATAAGTTCAAAAGGTCAGATATGGACATCTATATGGCTTATGAAGCACCAGAAGGAGTCTATGAGTATGTATAGAAATCCCAATATCGAGGACTCTTTGGCCAGAAATATGTTCAGTAGGTCAAAAGGGGACCTCTGAATAGCTGATTTATCATCAGAAAGAGTCTATAACTTTATATAGTTTAAAAAATTTGATGACCAGAAATAAGTTCAAAAGGTCAGATATGGACATCTATATGGCTTATGAAGCATCAGAAGGAGTCTATGAGTATGTATAGAAAGCCCCAAGATCAAGGACTCTTTGGCCAGAAATATGTTCAGGAGGTCAAAAGGGGCCCTCTGTATAGCTGATTTATCATCAAAAAGAGTCTATAACTTTATATAGTTAGAATTTTTTTAGGACATTTTGGCCACAAATAAGTTCAAAAGGTCAGATATGGACATCTATATGGCTTATGAAGCACCAGAAGGAGTCTATGAGTATGTATAGAAAGCCCAAGATCGAGGACTCTTAGGCCAGAATTATGTTCATGAGTTCAAAAGGGGCCCTCTGTATAGCTGATTTATCATCAAAAGGAGTCTATAACTTTATATAGTTTGAAAAAATGTTAGGACACTTTGACCACAAATAAGTTCAAAAGGTCAGATATGGACATCTATATGGCTTATGAAGCATCAGAAGGCGTCTATGAGTATGTATAGAAAGCCCAAGACCAAGGACTCTTTGGCCAGAAATATGTTCAGGAGGTCAAAATGGAACCTCTGTATAGCTAATTTATCATCAAAAGGATTCTATAACTTACATAGTTTGAATTTTTTTTAGGACACTTTGACCACAAATAAGTTCAAAAGGTCAGATATGGACATCTATATGGCTTATGAAGCATCAGAAGGAGTCTATGAGTATGTATAGAAAGCCCAAGATCGAGGACTCTTTGGCCAGAAATATGTTCTGGAGGTCAAACGGGGACCTCTGTATATCTGATTTATCATCAAAAGTAGTCTATAACTTTATATAGTTTGAATTTTTTTTAGGACACTTTGACCACAAATAAGTTCAAAAGGTCAGATATGGACATCTATATGGCTTATGAGGCATCAGAAGGAGTCTATATGTATAGAAAATGCAAGATCGAGGACTCTTTGGCCAGAAATATGTTCAGGAGGTCAAAAGGGGACCTCTGTATAGCTGATTTATCATCAAAAGGAGTCTATAACTTTATATAGTTTGAATTTTTTTTAGGACACTTTGACCACAAATAAGTTCAAAAGGTCAGATATGGACATCTATATGGCTTATGAGGCATCAGAAGGAGTCTATATGTATAGAAAGCCCAAGATCAAGGACTCTTTGGCCAGAAATATGTTTAGGAGGTCAAAAGGGGACCTCTGTATTGCTGATTTATCATCTAAAGGAGTCTATAACTTTATATAGTTTGAAAAATTTTGAGGACACTTTGACCACAAATAAGTTCAAAAGGTCAGATATGGAAATCTATATGGCTTATGAAGCATCAGAAGGAGTCTATGAGTATGTATAGAAAACGCAAGATCGAGGACTCTTTGGCCAGAAATATGTTCTTGAGGTCAAAATGGGACCTCTGTATAGCTGAGTTATCATCAAAAGGAGTCTATAACTTTATATAGTTTGAAAAAATGTTAGGACACTTTGACCACAAATGAGTTCAAAAGGTCAGAAATGGACATCTATATGGCTTATGAAGCACCAGAAGAGGTCTATGAGTATGTATAGAAAACGCAAGATCGAGGACTCCTTGGCCAGAAATATGTTCAGGAGGTCAAAAGGGGACCTCTGTATAGCTGAGTTATCATCAAAAGGAGTCTATAACTTTATATAGTTTGAAAAAATGTTAGGACACTTTGACCACAAATAAGATCGAGGACTCTTTGGCCAGAAATATGTTCAGGAGGTCAAAAGGGGACCTCTGTATAACTGATTTATCATCAAAAGGAGTCTATAACTTTATATAGTTTGAATTTTTTTATGACACTTTGACCACAAATAAGTTCAAAAGGTCAGATATGGACATCTATATGGCTTATGAATCACCAGAAGGAGTCTATGAGTATGTATAGAAAGCATAAGATCGAGGACTCTTTGGCCAGAAATATGTTCAGTAGTTCAAAAGGTGACCTCTGTATAGCTGATTTATCATCAAAAGGAGTCTATTACTTTATATAGTTTGAATTTTTTTATGACACTTTGACCACAAATAAGTTCAAAAGGTCAGATATGGACATCTATAAGGCTTATGAAGCACCAGAAGGAGTATGTATAGAAATCCCAATATCGAGGACTCTTTGGCCAGAAATATGTTCAGTAGGTCAAAAGGGGACCTCTGAATAGCTGATTTATCATCAGAAAGAGTCTATAACTTTATATAGTTTAAAAAATTTGATGACCAGAAATAAGTTCAAAAGGTCAGATATGGACATCTATATGGCTTATGAAGCATCAGTAGGAGTCTATGAGTATGTATAGAAAGCCCAAGATCAAGGACTCTTTGGCCAGAAATATGCACAGGAGGTCAAAAGGGGACCTCTGTATAGCTGATTTATCATCAAAAGGAGTCTATAACTTTCTTTTGTTTGAAATATTTTGAGGACACTTTGACCACAAATAAGTTCAAAAGGTCACAGATATGGACATCTATATGGCTTATGAAGCATCAGAAGGAATCTATGAGTATGTATAGAAAGCCCAAGATTGAGGACTCTTGAGGAGGCTTATGAAGCATCAGAAGGAATCTATGAGTATGTATAGAAAGCATAAGATCAAGGACTCTTTGGCCAGAAACATGTTTAGGAGGTCAAAAGGGACCTCTGTATAGCTGACTTATCATCAAAAGGAGTCTATAACTTTATATAGTTTGAATTTTTTTAGGAAACTTTGACCACAAATAAGTTCAAAAGGTCAGATATGGACATCTATATGGCTTATGAGGCATCAGAAGGAGTCTATATGTACAGAAAGCATAAGATCGAGGACTCTTTGGACAGAAATATGTTCAGTAGGTCAAAAGGGGACCTCTGAATAGCTGATTTATCATCAGAAAGAGTCTATAACTTTATATAGATTAAAAAATTTGATGACCAGAAATAAGTTCAAAAGGTCAGATATGGACATCTATATGGCTTATGAAGCATCAGAAGGAATCTATGAGTATGTATAGAAAGCCCAAGATTGAGGACTCTTTGGCCAGAAATATGTTCAGTAGATCAAAAGGGGACCTCTGTATAGCTGATTTATCATCAAAAGGAGTCTATAACTTTATATAGTTTGAATTTTTTTTAGGACACTTTGACCACAAATAAGTTCAAAAGGTCAGATATGGACATCTATATGGCTTATGAAGCACCAAAAGGAGTCTATGAGTATGTATAGAAATCCCAAGATCGAGGACTCTTTGGCCAGAAACATGTTCAGGAGGTCAAAAGGTCCTCTGTATAGCTGACTTATAATCAAAAGGAGTCTATAACTTTATATAGTTTGAATTTTTTTTAGGATACTTTGACCACAAATAAGTTCAAAAGGTCAGATATGGACATCTATATGGCTTATGAAGCACCAGAAGGAGTCTATGAGTATGTATAGAAATCCCAATATCGAGGACTCTTTGGCCAGAAACATGTTCAGTAGTTCAAAAGGGGACCTCTGTGAAGCTGATTTATCATCAAAAGGAGTCTATAACTTTATATAGATTAAAAAATTTGATGACCAGAAATAAGTTCAAAAGGTCAGATATGGACATCTATATGGCTTATGAAGCATCAGAAGGAATCTATGAGTATGTATAGAAAGCCCAAGATTGAGGACTCTTTGGCCAGAAACATGTTCAGTAGATCAAAAGGGGACCTCTGTATAGCTGATTTATCATCAAAAGGAGTCTATAAACTTTATATAGTTTGAAAAAATGTTAGGACACTTTGACCACAAATAAGTTCAAAAGGTCAGATATGGACATCTATATGGCTTATGAAGCATCAGAAGGAGTCTATGAGTATGTATAGAAATCCCAAGATCGAGGACTCTTTGGCCAGAAACATGTTCAGGAGGTCAAAAGGTCCTCTGTATAGCTGACTTATAATCAAAAGGAGTCTATAACTTTATATAGTTTGAATTTTTTTTAGGATACTTTGACCACAAATAAGTTCAAAATGTCAGATATGGACATCTATATGGCTTATGAGGCATCAGAAGGAATCTATGAGTATGTATAGAAAGCATAAGATCGAGGACTCTTTGGCCAGAAATATGTTCAGTAGTTCAAAAGGGGACCTCTGTATAGCTGATTTATCATCAAAAGGAGTCTATAACTTTATATAGATTAAAAAATTTGATGACCAGAAATAAGTTCAAAAGGTCAGATATGGACATCTATATGGCTTATGAAGCATCAGAAGGAATCTATGAGTATGTATAGAAAGCCCAAGATTGAGGACTCTTTGGCCAGAAACATGTTCAGTAGATCAAAAGGGGACCTCTGTATAGCTGATTTATCATCAAAAGGAGTCTATAAACTTTATATAGTTTGAATTTTTTTTAGGATACTTTGACCACAAATAAGTTCAAAATGTCAGATATGGACATCTATATGGCTTATGAGGCATCAGAAGGAATCTATGAGTATGTATAGAAAGCATAAGATCGAGGACTCTTTGGCCAGAAATATGTTCAGTAGTTCAAAAGGGGACCTCTGTGTAGCTGATTTATCATCAAATGGAGTCTATAAACTTTATATAGTTTGAAAAAATGTTAGGACACTTTGACCACAAATAAGTTCAAAAGGTCAGATATGGACATCTATATGGCTTATGAAGCACCAGGAGTCTATGAGTATGTATAGAAATCCCAATATCGAGGACTCTTTGGCCAGAAACATGTTCAGGAGATCAAAAGGGGACCTCTGTATAGCTGACTTATCATCAAAAGGAGTCTATAACTTTATATAGTTTGAATTTTTTTTGACACTTTGACCACAAATAAGTTCAAAAGGTCAGATATGGACATCTATATGGCTTATGAAGCATCAGAAGTAGTCTATGAGTATGTATAGAAAGCCCCAAGATCAAGGACTCTTTGGCCAGAAATATGTTCAGTAGGTCAAAAGGGGACCTCTGTATAGCTGATTTATCATCAAAAGGAGTCTATAACTTTATATAGTTTGAATTTTTTTTAGGAAACTTTGACCACAAATAAGTTCAAAAGGTCGGATATGGACATCTATATGGCTTATGAGGCATCAGAAGGAGTCTATGAGTATGTATAGAAAGCACAAGATCGAGGACTCTTTGGCCAGAAATATGTTCAGTAGTTCAAAAGGGGACCTCTGTATAGCTGATTTATCATCAAAAGGAGTCTATAACTTTCTATAGTTTGAAAAAATGTTAGGACACTTTGACCACAAATAAATTCAAAAGGTCAGATATGGACATCTATATGGCTTATGAGGCATCAGAAGGAGTCTATATGTATAGAAAGCCCAAGATCAAGGACTCTTTGGCCAGAAATATGTTTAGGAGGTAAAAAGGGGACCTCTGTATAGCTGATTTATCATCTAAAGGAGTCTATAACTTTATATAGTTTGAAAAATTTTGAGGACACTTTGACCACAAATAAGTTCAAAAGGTCAGATATGGAAATCTATATGGCTTATGAAGCATCAGAAGGAGTCTATGAGTATGTATAGAAAACGCAAGATCGAGGACTCTTTGGCCAGAAATATGTTCAGGAGGTCAAAAGGGGACCTCTGTATAGCTGAGTTATCATCAAAAGGAGTCTATAACTTTATATAGTTTGAAAAAATGTTAGGACACTTTGACCACAAATAAGATCGAGGACTCTTTGGCCAGAAATATGTTCAGGAGGTCAAAAGGGGACCTCTGTATAGCTGATTTATCATCAAAAGCAGTCTATAACTTTATATAGTTTGAATTTTTTTTAGGACACTTTGACCACAAATAAGTTCAAAAGGTCAGATATGGACATCTATATGGCTTATGAATCACCAGAAGGAGTCTATGAGTATGTATAGAAAGCATAAGATCGAGGACTCTTTGGCCAGAAATATGTTCAGTAGTTCAAAAGGGGACCTCTGAATAGCTGATTTATCATCAAAAGGAGTCTATAACTTTATATAGTTTGAATTTTTTTATGACACTTTGACCACAAATAAGTTCAAAAGGTCAGATATGGACATCTATATGGCTTATGAAGCACCAGAAGGAGTCTATGAGTATGTATAGAAATCCCAATATCGAGGACTCTTTGGCCAGAAATATGTTCAGTAGGTCAAAAGGGGACCTCTGAATAGCTGATTTATCATCAGAAAGAGTCTATAACTTTATATAGTTTAAAAAATTTGATGACCAGAAATAAGTTCAAAAGGTCAGATATGGACATCTATATGGCTTATGAGGCATCAGAAGGAATCTATGAGTATGTATAGAAAGCATAAGATCGAGGACTCTTTGGCCAGAAATATGTTCAGTAGTTCAAAAGGGGCCCTCTCTATAGCTGATTTATCATCAGAAAGAGTCTATAACTTTATATAGTTTAAAAAATTTGATGACCAGAAATAAGTTCAAAAGGTCAGATATGGACATCTATATGGCTTATGAAGCATCAGAAGGAATCTATGAGTATGTATAGAAAGCCCAAGACCAAGGACTCTTTGGCCAGAAATATGTTCAGGAGGTCAAAATGGAACCTCTGTATAGCTGATTTCATCAAAAGGATTCTATAACTTACATAGTTTGAATTTTTTTTAGGACACTTTGACCACAAATAAGTTCAAAAGGTCAGATATGGACATCTATATGGCTTATGAAGCACCAGAAGGAGTCTATGAGGTATGTATAGAAAGCATAACATCGAGGACTCTTTGGCCAGAAATATGTTCAGTAGTTCAAAAGGGGCCCTCTGTATAGCTGACTTATCATCAAAAGGAGTCTATAACTTTATATAGTTTGAATTTTTTTAGGACACTTTGACCAGAAATAAGTTCAAAAGGTCAGATATGGACATCTATATGGCTTATGAGGCATCAGAAGGAGTCTATGAGTATGTTTAGAAAGCATAAGATCGAGGACTCTTTGGCCAGAAATATGTTCAGTAGTTCAAAAGGGGACCTCTGTATAGCTGATTTATCATCAAAAGGAGTCTATAACTTTCTATAGTTTGAAAAAATGTTAGGACACTTTGGCCACAAATAAGTTCAAAAGGTCAGATATGGACTTCTATATGGCTTATGAAGCACCAGAAGGAGTCTATGAGTATGTATAGAAAGCCCCAAGATCGAGGACTCTTTGGCCAGAAACATGTTCAGGAGGTCAAAAGGGGACCTCTGTATAGCTGACATCATCAAAAGGAGTCTATAACTTTATATAGTTTGATTTTTTTTTAGGACACTTTGACCACAAATAAGTTCAAAAGGTCAGATATGGACATCTATATGGCTTATGAGGCATCAGAAGGAGTCTATGAGTATGTATAGAAAGCATAAGATCGAGGACTCTTTGGCCAAAAACATGTTAAATCAGTCAAATATGGCTACAGTCTGGCTGACATAACATCAAGAGAAGTCTTTATGGTAGGAGAAATATAAATAGTAAGGTAAATGTTCAAGGTCTCTGGCGAGAAATATGTTCAGAAGGTCAAATATGGACTTCTGTATGGCTGATTTAACATCAGAAGGATGTTACATTTAAATGTAGAATACATTTAGACAAAATCCTTTTGAGAACTCTTTGGTCAAATTTTTTTTCAATCAGTCAAATATGGACTACTGTCTGCCTGATTTTACATTACGAGAAGTCAGTCTATATGTATAGTGAGTTGATGTTCACGGACTCTGGCCATAAATATGTACAGTAGGTCAAAAATAGACCACTGGCTGGTTAATATAACATCACAAGAAGTCAGTCTGTAGTATAGCAAGACAATGTTCAAGAACTCTTTGGCCTGAAATATGTTCAGAAGGTCAAAAGGTGACCTTTGTATAGCTGATTTATTATCAGAAGGAGTCTATAACTTTATATAGCTTAAGTATTATATATTAGAAATATGTTCCTTGGGTCACATATGGACTGAGGTAAAAAAAAAGTGACCTCTGTATGGCTGATTTAACATCAGAATTAGTCTATAAGATTATATAGTTTAAGTATTATATATTGTATAAGATTATATATATTTAAAACCTTTTAAGGACCCATTGACCAGAAATAAGTTTAACAGGTCAGATATGGACTTCTAAATGGCTTATGAAGTATCAGAAGATGTCTAGAGTATGTACAGAAAGTTCAAGATCGAGTACTCTTTTTCCCAGTAGTTGAAATATGGCTGATTTAACATCAGAAGGAGTCTATAAATTTATAAGAGTAAAAAAAACAAACATTTCGAGGCCTCTTTGGCCAAAAATGTGTTCAATCGGTCAAATATCGACTACTCCTTGCCTGAGTTAACATCACGAGAAGTCAATATGTACGTATAGTAAGTTAAGTTTCATGGTCTCTTGGCAGAAATATGTTTAGTAGGTCAAAAATGTACTTTTTTTTTATGGGTGATGTAACATCAGAAGGAGTCTATAAGTTTGTTTAAAAACCTTTGAGGACCCTTTGACCAGAAATAAGTTCAATAGGTCAAATATGCACCTCTATATGGCTGATTTAACATCAGAAGGAGTCTATAAGTTTATAATATACACAAAATACCTTTTGAGGACTCTTTTGCCAAAAATATGTTCAATCAGTCAAATATGGACTACTGTCTGGCTTACTAAACATACAAGACTAACTTCTTGTGATGTTATATAAGACAAGAGGGAAAAATATTCTTTTAAGGGAAATTATTGCATTTACCTCTTGCATTACAATTCATAGAATAAACTACTTCATACCTCATGTGCAATGAAAACATAACATGAGTGTTGCATTGCACAAACGATCTAAGAATTAGCGTTGAATAATAATGTATTATTATTATATCTAACTATATCAGTTAGATATTTTATGCAGTGGAATGTAGATAGTTGAGATAGTTATTGTATGTTTGTGATGCACTCATAGCTTATGTGTTATTCTTCAATGCACAAAGTTTGATCTTGTGTGAAATGCAATGCAGTAGCACATATTGTATTTCCTCAAAGCAAAACGCAATGTAGTTTGAGAATGAGTTACTTCTGGTGTGTAATGCAATGCAAGAAGTGCATAGCCTATATGTTATTCTTCAATGCACAACGTTAGATCGTTAGTGCAATGCAATGCAATGAATCCACCAACAAACGTTATCTCTTTAATGAACATGGGAATGATTTAGGTCTGGTGTGCAATGAAATGCAAAAAGTGCATAACCTATATGTTATTCTTTCGTGCACAAAGTTAGATCGTTAGTGCAATGCAATGCAATGCAATGCAACAACACACATATCATCTCTATAATGAACTTGGGAATGATTTTGTTCTGGTGTACAATGCAATGCGAAAAGAGCATAACCTATATGTTATTTTTTTAGTGCACAACGTTAGATCGTTAGTGCAATGCAATGCAGTGCAAAGCAATGCAATGCAATGTTATTCTTCAGTGCACAACGTTAGATCGTTAGTGCAATGCAATGCAACAACACACATACCATCTCTTTAATGAACATGGGAATGGTTAAGTTCTAGTGTGCAATGCAATGCAATGCGAAAAGAGCATAACCTATATGTTATTTTTCAGTGCACAACGTTAGATCGTTAGTGCAATGCAATGCAATGCAATGCAGTGCAAAGCAATGCAAATAAATGCAATGCAATGCAATGCAATGCAACAACACACGTTATGTTTTTAATCAACATGGGAATGAGGTAGTTCTGGTGTGCAATGCAATGAAAAAAGTGCATAACATATGTTATTCTTCAATGCACAACGTTAGATCGTTAGTGCAATGCAATGCAACAGCACACATGTTATCTCTTTAATGAACATGGGAATGGTTAAGTTCTAGTGTGCAATGTAATGCAAAAAGTGTATAACCTATATGTTTTTCTTCAGTGCACAACGTTAGATCGTTAGTGCAATGCAATGCAACAACACACATATCATCTCTTAAAAGAACATGGGAATGGTTAAGTTGTAGTGTGCAATGCAATGCAAAAAGTGTATAACCTATATGTTATTCTTCAGTGCACAACGTTAGATCGTTAGTGCAATGCAATGCAACAACACACATATCATCTCTTAAAAGAACATGGGAATGATTTATTTCTGGTGTGCAATGCAATGCAAAAAGTGCATAACCTATATGTTTTTCTTCAGTGCACAACGTTAGATCGTTTGTGCAATAAAATGCAATGCAATGCAATTGCAACAACACACGTTATCTCTTTAATGAACATGGGAATGATTTAGTAGTCTGGTATGCAATGCAATGCAATGCAATGCGAAAAGTGCATAACCTATATGTTATTCTTCAGTGCACAACGTTAGATCGTTAGTGCAATGCAATGCAACAACACATATACCATCTCTTTAATGAACATGGGAATGGTTAAGTTCTAGTGTGCAATGCAATGCAATGCAAAAAGTGCATAACCTATATGTTATTCTTCAGTGCAAGATCGTTAGTGCAATGCAATGCAATGCAATGCAATGCAGTACAAGGCATTGCAAATCAATGCAATGCAATGCAACAACACACGTTATGTCTTTAATCAACATGGGAATGAGGTAGTTCTGGTGTGCAATGCAATGAAATGCAAAAAGTGCATAACCTATATGTTATTCTTGAGTGCACAACGTTACATCGCTAGTGCAATGCAATGCAATGCAATGCACCAACAAACGTTATCTCTTTAATGAACATGGGAATGATTTTGTTCTGGTGTGCAATGCAATGCGAAAAGAGTATAACCTATATGTTTTTCTTCAGTGCACAACGTTAGATCGTTTGTGCAATGCAACAACACATATGTTATCTCTTTAATGAACATGGGAATGGTTAAGTTGTAGTGTGCAATGCAATGCAAAAAGTGTATAACCTATATGTTATTCTTCAGTGCACAACGTTAGATCGTTAGTGCAATGCAATGCAACAACACACATATCATCTCTTAAAAGAACATGGGAATGATTTATTTCTGGTGTGCAATGCAATGCGAAAAGTGCCTAACCTATATGTTATTCTTCAGAGCACAACGTTAGATCGTTTGTGCAATGCAATGCAATGCAACAACAAACATTATCTCTTTAATGAACATGGGAATGATTTAGTTCTGGTGTGCAATGCAATGAAATGCAAAAAGTGCATAACCTATATGTTATTCTTGAGTGCACAACGTTACATCGCTAGTGCAATGCAATGCAATGCAATGCACCAACAAACGTTATCTCTTTAATGAACATGGGAATGATTTAGGTCTGGTGTGCAATGAAATGCAAAAAGTGCATAACCTATATGTTATTCTTTCGTGCACAAAGTTAGATCGTTAGTGCAATGCAATGCAATGCAGTGCAAAGCAATGCAATGCAATGCAATGCAATGCAATGCAATGCAATGCAACAACACACATATCATCTCTATAATGAACTTGGGAATGATTTTGTTCTGGTGTGCAATGCAATGCGAAAAGTGCATAACCTATATGTTATTTTTCAGTGCACAATGTTAGATCGTTAGTGCAATGCAATGCAGTGCAAAGCAATGCAATGATGCAAAGCAATGCAAAGCAATGCAAAGCAATGCAAAGCAATGCAAAGCAATGCAAAGCAATGCAAAGCAATGCAAAGCAATGCAATGCAACAACACACGTTATGTCTTTAATGAACATGGGAATGATTTAGTTCTGGTGTGCAATGCAATGCAATACGTGCATAACCTATATGTTACTCTTCAGTGCACAACGTTAGATCGTTAGTGCAATGCAATGCAATGCAATGCAATGCAATGCAATGCAATGCAGTGCAAAGCAATGCAAATAAATGCAATGCAATGCAATGCAATGCAATGCAATGCAATGCAATGCAACAACACACGTTATGTTTTTAATCAACATGGGAATGAGGTAGTTCTGGTGTGCAATGCAATGCAAAAAGTGCATAACATATGTTATTCTTAGTGCACAAAGTTAGATCGTTAGTGCAATGCAATGCAGTGCAAAGCAATGCAAAGCAGTGCAATTCAATGTAATGCAATGCAATACATTGCATTGCAATGCAATGCAATACATTGCAATGCAGCAACACACGTTATGTCTTTAATAAACATGGGAATGATTTAGTTCTGGTGTGCAATGCAATGCAATACGTGCACAACGTTAGATCGTTAGTGCAATGCAATGCAGTGCAAAGCAATGCAAATCAATGCAATGCAATACAATGCAATGCAACAACACACGTTATGTCTTTAATGAACATGGGAATGATTTAGTTCTGGTGTGCAATGCAATGCAATGCGAAAAGTGCATAACCTATATGTTATTTTTCAGTGCACAACGTTAGATCTTTAGTGCAATGCAGTGCAAAGCAATGCAAATGAATGTAATGCAACGCAAATCATTCCATTGCAATACATTGCAATGCAATGCAATGCAATACAATGCAATGCAACAACACACGTTATGTCTTTAATGAACATTGGAATGATTTAGTTCTGGTATGCAATGCAATGCAATGCAAAAAGTGCATGACCTATATGTTATTCTTCAGTGCACAACGTTAGAGCAATGCAATGCAAAGCAATGCAATGCAGTGCAAAGCAATGCAAATCAATGCAATGCAATACAGTGCAATGCAACAACACGTGTTACGTCTTTAATGAACATGGGAATGATTTAGTTCTGGTGTGCAATGCAATGCAATGCTAGAAGTGCATAGCCTATGTTATTCTTCAATGCACAACGTTAGATCGTTAGTGCAATGCAATGTAATGCAACAACAAACGTTATGTCTTTAATCAACATGGGAATGAGGTAGTTCATTTGTACAATGCAATGCAAAAAGTGCATAACCTATATGTTATTCTTCAGTGCACAACGTTAGATCGTTAGTGCAATGCAATGCAATGCAATGCAATGCATCAACACACATATCATCTCTATTATGAACATGGGAATGATTTAGTTCTGGTGTGCAATGCAATGCGAAATATGCATAACCTATAAGTTATTCTTCAGTGCACAACGTTAGATCGTTTGTGCAATGCAATTGCAACAACACATATGTTATCTCTTTAATGAACATGGGAATGAGTTAGTTCTGGTGTGCAATGCAATGCAAAGCAAGAAGTGCATAGCCTATGTTATTCTTCAATGCACAACGTTAGATCGTGTGTGCAATGCAATGCAATGCAACAACACACATTATCTTTGTAATGAACATGGGATCGAGTAGTTCTGTTGTGCAATGCAATGCAAGTAGTGCACAGACTATATGTTATTCTACACTGCACAACGTTAGACAGTTTGTGCAAAGCAACAACACATATGTTATCTCTTTAATGAACATGGGAATGAGTTAGTTCTGGTGTGCAATGCAATGCAAAGCAAGAAGTGCATAGCCTATGTTATTCTTCAATGCACAACGTTAGATCGTGTGTGCAATGCAATGCAATGCAACAACACACATTATCTTTGTAATGAACATGGGATCGAGTAGTTCTGTTGTGCAATGCAATGCAAGTAGTGCACAGACTATATGTTATTCTACACTGCACAACGTTAGACAGTTTGTGCAAAGCAACAACACATATGTTATCTCTCTAATGAACATGGCATTGAGTTAGTTTTGGTGTGCAATGCAATGCAATGCACGAAGTGCATAACCTATGTTTCTTTAATGATGCTCAACGTTAGATCGTTTGTGCAAAGCACATAATGTTATAAGAATGAGATATACATAGGTACGCTTTTGACCTGCTGAACATATTTCTGGCCAAAGAGTCCTTAAAGATGTTATATCATCCTGACAAAGGTCCAAATTTGACACTGAATTTTTTTCTGTCCAAGGAGTACTCGAAACTTGACCTTACCATTTATACTCGTTGACTTTTTCTGATGTTACGTCAGCCATAAAGAAGTCCATATTTGACCCAAGGAACATATTTTTGGCCAAAGAGTCCTCGATCTTGGGCTTTCTATTCATATAGTCCAACTCCTTCTGATGCTTCATAAGCCACATAGATGTCCATATCTGACCTTTTGAAATTATTTCTGGTCAAAGTGTCCTCAAAATTTTTCAAACTATATAAAGTTATAGTCTCTTTCTGATGATAAATCAGCTATACAGAGGTCCCCTTTTGACCTCCTGAACATATTTCTGGCCAAAGAGTCCTCGATCTTGGGCTTTCTATACATACTCATAGACTCCTTCTGGTGCTTCATAAGTCATATAGATTTCCATATCTGACATTTTGAACTTATTTGTGGTCAAAGTGTCCTCAAAATTTTTCAAACTATGTAAGTTATAGACTCCTTTTGATGATAAATCAGCTATACAGAGGTCCCATTTTGACCTCCTGAACATATATCTGGCCAAAGAGTCCTTGATCTTGGGCTTTCTATACATACTCATAGACTCCTTCGATGCTTCATAAGCCATATAGATGTCCATATCTGACCTTTTGAACTTATTTGTGGTCAAAGTGTCCTAACATTTTTTCAAACTATAGAAAGTTATAGACTCCTTTTGATGATAAATCAGCTATACAGAGGGCCCCTTCTGACCTACTGAACATATTTCTGGCCAAAGAGTCCTAAAATATTAACACTATACATTCAGACTGATATCTTCGGATGTTATATCATCCTGACAAAAGTCCATATTTGACCTACCGAATTTTTTTCTGGCCATGGAGTGAGTACTCGAAACTTGATCTTTCCATATGTACTTGTTGACTCTTTCTGATGTTACGTCAGACATACAGAATTCCATATTTGACCCAAGGAACATATTTCTGGCCAAAGAGATCTCTATCTTGGGCTTTCTATACATATAGACTCCTTCTGATGCTTCATAAGCCATATAGATGTCCATATCTGACCCTTTGAACTTATTTGTGGTCAAAGTGTCCTAAAAAAAATTAAAACTATATAAAGTTATAGACTCCTTTTGATGATAAGTCAGCTATACAGAGGTCCCCTTTTGACCTCCTGAACATATTTCTGGCCAAAGAGTCCTCGATCTTGGGCTTTCTATACATACTCATAGACTCCTTCTGGTGATTCATAAGATATAGATTTCCATATCTGACCTTTTGAACTTATTTGTGGTCAAAGTGTCCTCAAAATTTTTCAAACTATAGAAAGTTATAGACTCCTTTTGATGATAAATCAGCTATACAGAGGGCCCCTTTTGACCTACTGAACATATTTCTGGCCAAAGAGTCCTTGATCTTGGGCTTTCTATACATACTCATAGACTCCTTCTGGTGATTCATAAGCCATATAGATTTCCATATCTGACCTTTTGAACTTATTTGTGGTCAAAGTGTCCTCAAAATTTTTCAAACTATATAAAGTTATAGACTCCTTTTGATGATAAATCAGCTATACAGAGGGCCCCTTTTGACCTACTGAACATATTTCTGGCCAAAGAGTCCTTGATCTTGGGCTTTCTATACATACTCATAGACGCCTTCTGATGCTACATAAGCCATATAGATTTCCATATCTGACATTTTGAACTTATTTGTGGTCAAAGTGTCCTAAAAAAAATTCAAACTATGTAAGTTATAGAATCCTTTTGATGATAAATCAGCTATACAGAGGTCCCATTTTGACCTCCTGAACATATTTCTGGCCAAAGAGTCCTTGATCTTGGGCTTTCTATACATACTCATAGACGCCTTCGATACTTCATAAGCCATATAGATGTCCATATCTGACCTTTTGAACTTATTTGTGGTCAAAGTGTCCTAACATTTTTTCAAACTATATAAAGTGATAGACTCCTTTTGATGATAAATCAGCTATACAGAGGTCCCCTGTTGACCTACTGAACATATTTCTGGCCAAAGAGTCCTCGATCTTGGGCTTTCTATTCATACTCATAGACTCCTTCTGATGCTTCTTAAGCCATATAGATTTCCATATCTGACCTTTTGAACTTATTTGTGGTCAAAGTGTCCTCAAAATTTTTCAAACTATAGAAAGTTATAGACTCCTTTTGATGATAAATCAGCTATACAGAGGTCCCTTTTTGACCTCCTGAACATGTTTCTGGCCAAAGAGTCCACGATCTTGGGCTTCCTATACATACTCATAGACTCCTTCTTCATAAGCCATATAGATGTCCATATCTGACCTTTTGAACTTATTTGTGGTCAAAGTGTCCTCAAAATTTTTCAAAGTTATAGACTCCTTTTGATGATAAATCAGCTATACAGAGGTCCCCTTTTGACCTCCTGAACATATTTCTGGCCAAAGAGTCCTCGATCTTGGGCTTTCTATACATACTCATAGACTCCTTCTGGTGCTTCATAAGCCATATAGATTTCCATATCTGACATTTTGAACTTATTTGTTGTCAAAGTGTCCTAAAAAAAATTCAAACTATGTAAGTTATAGAATCCTTTTGATGATAAATCAGCTATACAGAGGTCCCATTTTGACCTCCTGAACATATTTCTGGCCAAAGAGTCCTTGATCTTGGGTTTTCTATACATACTCATAGACGCCTTCGATGCTTCATAAGCCATATAGATGTCCATATCTGACCTTTTGAACTTATTTGTGGTCAAAGTGTCCTAAAAAAAATTCAAACTATGTAAGTTATAGAATCCTTTTGATGATAAATCAGCTATACAGAGGTCCCATTTTGACCTCCTGAACATATTTCTGGCCAAAGAGTCCTAAAAGATTAACACTATACATTCAGACTGATATCTTCGGATGTTATATCATCCTGACAAAAGTCCATATTTGACCTACCGAATTTTTTTCTGACCAAGGAGTGAGTACTCGAAACTTGACCTTTTCATATATACTTGTTGACTCTTTCTGATGTTACGTCAGACATACAGAATTCCATATTTGACCCAAGGAACATATTTCTTGCCAAAGAGTCCTCGATCTTGGGCTTTCTATACATACTCATAGACTCCTTCTGATGCTTCATAAGCCATATAGATGTCCATATCTATCCTTTTGAACTTATTTCTGGTCAAAGTGTCCTCAAAATTTTTCAAACTATATAAAGTTATAGACTCCTTCTGATAAAAAAGAGTCCTCAATCTTGAACTTTGCATTCTCACTCCTAGACTCCTTCTGATGGTTCATAAGCCACATATAGAATTCCATATTTGACCTACTGAACTTATTTCTGGTCAAATGGTCCTCAAAGGGTTTCTTATTATGTTAATTCAGCCATACAGAGGTTCCTATTTGAACTACTGAACACATTTTTGGCCAAAGAGTCTTTGAACATTAACTTTCTCTGCTTATTGACTTCTCTTAATAATACATTAGCCATACAAAAGTCCATATTTGACCTACTAATATATTTCTGGTCAAAGAGTCCCTGATCTTGACCTTTCTGTACATGCTCATTGACAGCTTCTGATGTTTCATCAGCTTGAAAGATGTCCATACTTGACCCATTGAATATATTTCTGACCATAGAGTCCTCGATCTTGAACTTTCTAAACATACTTGTAGACTTGTTAATTAATTATCTGCTATCCAATGTATTTGAACAGTAGTTCAAATTTTATATTTTGAACATGTTTCTAGACATGAGAATTGAATTGCTTTTACAATCCTTCTGATGTTTCATCAGCCATACAGTATAGTTCAAATTTGACCTATTGAACATTTCTATAACCAAAGTGTCCTCGATCTTGATCGTTCTATACATAATCATAGGCTTGTTCTGATGTTTCATCATTGAGACAGAAGTCAGTTATTGACCTACTGAACATATTTCTGGCCAAAAGAGTCGTCAAAAGGTATGTTTATATGCATTCTCATCGACTACTTTTGATGTTAAATCAACCATATTGTTAGTCCAAATTTGACCCATTGAACATATATCTGGCCAAAGAGACCTAGAACTTTAATTATCTATACATAATTACTATCTCCTTCTGATTTTTCATCACCTAGGCTATTATCCATATTTGACAATTGAACATATTTCTGGCTGGAAGAGTCCTTGATCTTTCTATACGTACTCATAGATAGTACGTTTCAGATAGTACTTCAGCCAAAAAATGATCCATAATTGACTACTAAACTCATTTCTGAGCGATGGGTTTATAATCTTGATTTCTCTATACATTGACTCCTTCTGATGTTACAATAGCAAAACATTATTGTATTGTATTGTATCAATATGACCTATTAAACCTATTTCTGACCAATGAGTCTATGAACATTTTTCAATACATACTCAATGACTCCTGATTTTACAACAGCAATATAGTATTTCAAAATTTGATCAATTGAACATATTTCTGGCCAAAGAGACCTTGATCTTATTCTTTCTATACATACTCCTTCTGATGTTTCATCAGCCAGATAATTGTCCACAATTGACCTACTGAACATTTTTCTGCCCGAAGAGCCTATGAACTTGAACTTTCTATACATAATCATTTACTTCTTCAGCCATACAGTAGTCCAGATTTGACATGTTGAACATATTTCTGACCAAAGAGATTTTGATCTTGAACTTTCTATTCATAATTATAGACTCTTTCAGAAAGTTACATCGGACAGACAATTGTCCATATTAATTATTAAACATATTTCTGGCCAACAAGTCCATGAACTTGAACATTCTGTACATGCTAACTGACTCCTTTTAGTGTTTCATCAGCCAGACATTAGTCCATAATTGACCTACTGAACATATTGCTGCCCGAAGAGTCTTGAACTTGAACTTTCTATATAGGCTCATTGACTCCTTCTGATGTTTCACAAGCAGACAATAGTCCATAATTGACCCTCTGGACATATTTATAGTAAAAGAGTCCTCTGTCTTGAACTTTCTATAGATTCTCAGTGACTCCATATAGATAATTGACCCACTGAACATATTTCTACCTGAAGAGTCTTTGAACTTGAACTTTCTATTCATAATCTTCTTCCTCAATCTTCATTGACTTCTGATTCATCAGCCAGACAGCAGTCCATATTTGACCCACTAAACATATTTCTGGCAAAAGAGTCCTCGATCTTGAACCTTTTAAACATACTCATAGACTCTTTCTGGTGTTTCATCAGCCATGCAGTAGTTCTGATTCGACATAATGAACATATTTCTGACCGAAGAGTCCTCGATCTTGAACTTTCTATTCATACTTATAGACTCTTTCAGATAGTACATCGGCCAAACAATTGTAGATATTGACTATTGAAGTAAAAGAGTTCTCGATCTTGAACTTTCTATACATTCTCAGTGATGCCTTATTTTGTTTCTTTAGCCATACAGAATTCCAGATTTGACATGTTGAACATATTTCTGACTTGAAAATTTTGTACATGCTAATTGACTCCTTTTAGTGTTTCATCAGCCAGACAGTAGTCAATAATGGACCTACTGAAAATATTTCTGGTAAAAGAGTCCTCGATTTTGAACTTTCTATACATTCTCAGTGACGCCTTATTTTGTTTCTTTAGCCATAAAGTAGTTCAGATTTAACATGTTGAACATATTTCTGACTGAAGAGTCCTTGATCTTGAACTTTCTATTCACACTTATAGACTCCTTCAGATAGTACATCGGCCAGACAACTGTCCATAATGACTTTTTTTTTCTTTTTTTTCTGGCCAACGAGTCTATGTACTTGAACTTTCTATACATGCTCGTTGACTTCTTTTAGTGCTTCATCAGCCAGAGAGTACTCCATAATTTACCTACTGAACATATTTCTAGTAAAAGAGTCCTCAATCTTTAACATTCTACATGCTCATTGACTCCTTATGCTGTTTCTTTCTACACATAGTCGTTTACTCCATCTGATGTTACATCAGCCATAAAGAAGTCCATAATTGACCCAAGGGACATATTTGTGGCCAATCTTGAACTTGAACTATACATACTCATAGTCTCCTTCTGATTCTTCATAAGCCATATTTATGTCCATATTTATGACTTATTATTATTTCTGGTCAAAGGTTCCTCAAAAGTTTTTAAACTATGTAAAATTATAGACTCCATCTGATGATAAATCAGACCAAAAGAGGTCAAATTTTGACTCTTGAGTCAATATGTATAGAGAGTTAATGTTCAATGATTCTTTGGCCAAAAATATATTCAGAGGGTCACATACCTGTTAAAGTGATGTATCATCAGAAGAAGTCTATGAGTATTTAGTAAGTTAACTTGTGAGGACCTTTTTGCCAAAAATATTTTCAATTCGCCAGATATGGACATCTATATAGCTAATGAAGAATCAGAAAGAGTCAATGAGTATATATAGAATGGTCAAGTTGAGACTCTTTGACCAGAAAAAATTTCAGTATGTCAAATATGGACTTTTGTCATGATGATATAACATCCGAAGATATCAATCTGAATGTATAGTGTTAATCTTTAAGGACTCTTTGGCCAGTAATATTTTCGGACATCAGAAGGAGTCTATAGATTATGACAGACAAAATACTTTTGAGAACTCTTTGGTCAAATTTTTTTTCAATCGGTCAAATATGGACTACTGCCTGCCTGGTTTGGCATTGCAAGAAGTCAGTCTATATTGTATAGTGAGTTAATGTTCACGGACTCTGGCCAGAAATATTTTCAGTAGGTCAAAAATAGACTACTGGCTGGTTAATATAACATCACAACAAGTCAATCTGTAGTCAAAAGTTCAAGCAAGATAATGTTCAAGAACTCTTTGGCCAGAAATATGTTCAAAAGGTCAAAAGGTGACCTTTGTATAGCTGATTTATCATCAGAAAGAGTTAACTTTATATAGTTTAAAAACTTTTGATGACCAGAAATAAGTTCAAAAGGTCAGATATGGATATCTATATGGCTTATGTAACATTAGAAGGAGTCTATGAGTATGTATAGAAAGGTCAAGATCGAGATCAACTCTATGGCCATAAATATATTCCTTGGGTCAAATATGGACTTCTGTATGGCTGAT
The DNA here is from genome assembly GCF_949319135.1 of Squalius cephalus. NCBI lineage: Eukaryota > Metazoa > Chordata > Actinopteri > Cypriniformes > Leuciscidae > Squalius > Squalius cephalus. The sequence goes on from NC_137134.1 coordinate 4,733,235, forward strand.
TTAACATCAGAAGGAGTTTATGAGTTTCTAAGAGTAAAAAAACATTTTGAGGATTCTTTGGCCAAAAACATGTTAAATCAGTCAAATATGGCTACAGTCTGGCTGACATAACATCACGAGAAGTCTTTATGGTAGGAGAAATATAAATAGTAAGGTAAATGTTCAAGGTCTCTGGCCAGAAATATGTTCAGAAGGTCAAAAATAGACTACTGGCTGGTTAATATAACATCACAACAAGTCAATCTGTAGTATAGCAAGATAATGCAGTAGCACCTCAATGCAGTACACAAGATCCGAGGGGAGGAGTCGGATCTTATATAAGGGGTGGAGATTGGTAGGTATAGGGGTGGAGATGGGTAGGTTTAGGGGTGGGTTTAGGGATCAGGGGGTGGAGATTGGTAGGTTTAGGTATGTAAGGTGGGAGGAGTTGGATTTTATCCAACTCCTCCCCCCGGATTTTATGCTCTGCATTGAGGACCATCTCAGATAATGTTCAAAATCTCTTTGGCCAGAAATATGTTCAGAAGGTCAAAAGGTGACCTTGGTATAGCTGATTTATTATCAGAAGGAGTCTATAACTTTATATAGTTTGAAAAATTTTGAGGACACTTTGACCAGAAATAAGTTCAAAAGGTCAGATATGGAAATCTATATGGCTTATGAAGAAGGAGTCTATGAGTATGTATAGAAAGCCCAAGATCGAGGACTCTTTGGCCAGAAATATGTTCTGGAGGTCAAAAGGGGACCTCTGTATAGCTGATTTATCATCAAAAGGAGTCTATAACTTTATATAGTTTTAATTTTTTTATGACACTTTGACCACAAATAAGTTCAAAAGGTCAGATATGGACATCTATATGGCTTATGAAGCACCAGAAGGAGTCTATGAGTATGTATAGAAATCCCAGTATCGAGGACTCTTTGGCCAGAAATATGTTCAGTAGGTCAAAAGGGGACCTCTGAATAGCTGATTTATCAACAGAAAGAGTCTATAACTTTATATAGTTTAAAAAATTTGATGACCAGAAATAAGTTCAAAAGGTCAGATATGGACATCTATATGGCTTATGAAGCATCAGAAGGAGTCTATGAGTATGTATAGAAAGCCCAAGATCAAGGACTCTTTGGCCAGAAATATGTTCAGGAGGTCAAAAGGGGCCCTCTGTATAGCTGATTTATCATCAAAAGGAGTCTATAACTTTATATAGTTAGAATTTTTTTAGGACATTTTGGCCACAAATAAGTTCAAAAGGTCAGATATGGACATCTATATGGCTTATGAAGCACCAGAAGGAGTCTATGCGTATGTATAGAAGCCCAAGATCGAGGACTCTTAGGCCAGAATTATGTTCTGGAGGTCAAACGGGGACCTCTGTATATCTGATTTATCATCAAAAGTAGTCTATAACTTACATAGTTTGAATTTTTTTTAGGACACTTTGACCACAAATAAGTTCAAAAGGTCAGATATGGACATCTATATGGCTTATGAAGCATCAGAAGGCGTCTATGAGTATATATAGAAAGCCCAAGATCGAGGACTCTTTGGCCAGAAATATGTTCAGGAGGTCAAAATGGAACCTCTGTATAGCTAATTTATCATCAAAAGGATTCTATAACTTACATAGTTTGAATTTTTTTTAGGACACTTTGACCACAAATAAGTTCAAAAGGTCAGATATGGACATCTAAATGGCTTATGAAGCATCAGAAGGAGTCTATGAGTATGTATAGAAAGCCCAAGATCGAGGACTCTTTGGCCAGAAATATGTTCTGGAGGTCAAACGGGGACCTCTGTATATCTGATTTATCATCAAAAGTAGTCTATAACTTTATATAGTTTGAATTTTTTTTAGGACACTTTGACCACAAATAAGTTCAAAAGGTCAGATATGGACATCTATATGGCTTATGAGGCATCAGAAGGAGTCTATATGTATAGAAAGTCCAAGATCAAGGACTCTTTGGCCAGAAATATGTTTAGGAGGTCAAAAGGGGACCTCTGTATAGCTGATTTATCATCTAAAGGAGTCTATAACTTTATATAGTTTGAAAAATTTTGAGGACACTTTGACCACAAATAAGTTCAAAAGGTCAGATATGGAAATTTATATGGCTTATGAAGCATCAGAAGGAGTCTATGAGTATGTATAGAAAATGCAAGATCGAGGACTCTTTGGCCAGAAATATGTTCAGGAGGTCAAAAGGGGACCTCTGTATAGCTGATTTATCATCAAAAGGAGTCTATAACTTTATATAGTTTGAATTTTTTTTAGGACACTTTGACCACAAATAAGTTCAAAAGGTCAGATATGGACATCTATATGGCTTATGAGGCATCAGAAGGAGTCTATATGTATAGAAAGCCCAAGATCAAGGACTCTTTGGCCAGAAATATGTTTAGGAGGTCAAAAGGGGACCTCTGTATAGCTGATTTATCATCTAAAGGAGTCTATAACTTTATATAGTTTGAAAAATTTTGAGGACACTTTGACCACAAATAAGTTCAAAAGGTCAGATATGGAAATCTATATGGCTTATGAAGCATCAGAAGGAGTCTATGAGTATGTATAGAAAACGCAAGATCGAGGACTCTTTGGCCAGAAATATGTTCTGGAGGTCAAAATGGGACCTCTGTATAGCTGAGTTATCATCAAAAGGAGTCTATAACTTTATATAGTTTGAAAAAATGTTAGGACACTTTGACCACAAATAAGATCGAGGACTCTTTGGCCAGAAATATGTTCAGGAGGTCAAAAGGGGACCTCTGTATAACTGATTTATCATCAAAAGGAGTCTATAACTTTATATAGTTTGAATTTTTTTATGACACTTTGACCACAAATAAGTTCAAAAGGTCAGATATGGACATCTATATGGCTTATGAAGCACCAGAAGGAGTCTATGAGTATGTATAGAAATCCCAATATCGAGGACTCTTTGGCCAGAAATATGTTCAGTAGGTCAAAAGGGGACCTCTGAATAGCTGATTTATCATCAGAAAGAGTCTATAACTTTATATAGTTTAAAAAATTTGATGACCAGAAATAAGTTCAAAAGGTCAGATATGGAAATCTATATGGCTTATGAAGCATCAGTAGGAGTCTATGAGTATGTATAGAAAGCCCAAGATCAAGGACTCTTTGGCCAGAAATATGTACAGGAGGTCAAAAGGGGACCTCTGTATAGCTGATTTATCATCAAAAGGAGTCTATAACTTTCTTTTGTTTGAAATATTTTGAGGACACTTTGACCACAAATAAGTTCAAAAGGTCACAGATATGGACATCTATATGGCTTATGAAGCATCAGAAGGAATCTATGAGTATGTATAGAAAGCCCAAGATTGAGGACTCTTGAGGAGGCTTATGAAGCATCAGAAGGAATCTATGAGTATGTATAGAAAGCATAAGATCAAGGACTCTTTGGCCAGAAACATGTTTAGGAGGTCAAAAGGGACCTCTGTATAGCTGACTTATCATCAAAAGGAGTCTATAACTTTATATAGTTTGAATTTTTTTAGCAAACTTTGACCACAAATAAGTTCAAAAGGTCAGATATGGACATCTATATGGCTTATGAGGCATCAGAAGGAGTCTATATGTACAGAAAGCATAAGATCGAGGACTCTTTGGACAGAAATATGTTCAGTAGGTCAAAAGGGGACCTCTGAATAGCTGATTTATCATCAGAAAGAGTCTATAACTTTATATAGATTAAAAAATTTGATGAACAGAAATAAGTTCAAAAGGTCAGATATGGACATCTATATGGCTTATGAAGCATCAGAAGGAATCTATGAGTATGTATAGAAAGCCCAAGATTGAGGACTCTTTGGCCAGAAACATGTTCAGTAGATCAAAAGGGGACCTCTGTATAGCTGACATCATCAAAAGGAGTCTATAACTTTCTATAGTTTGAAAAAATGTTAGGACACTTTGACCACAAATAAATTCAAAAGGTCAGATATGGACATCTATATGGCTTATGAGGCATCAGAAGGAGTCTATTTGTATAGAAAGCCCAAGATCGAGGACTCTTTGGCCAAAAATATGTTCTGGAGGTCAAACGGGGACCTCTGTATAGCTGATTTATCATCAAAAGGAGTCCATAACTTTCTATAGTTTGAAAACTTTTCAGGACACTTTGACCACAAATAAGTTCAAAATGTCAGATATGGAAATCTATATGGCTTATGAAGCATCAGAAGTAGTCTATGAGTATGTATAGAAAGCCCCAAGATCAAGGACTCTTTGGCCAGAAATATGTTCAGTAGGTCAAAAGGGGACCTCTGTATAGCTGATTTATCATCAAAAGGAGTCTATAACTTTATATAGATTAAAAAATTTGATGAACAGAAATAAGTTCAAAAGGTCAGATATTGACATCTATATGGCTTATGAAGCATCAGAAGGAATCTATGAGTATGTATAGAAAGCCCAAGATTGAGAACTCTTTGGCCAGAAACATGTTCAGTAGATCAAAAGGGGACCTCTGTATAGCTGATTTATCATCAAAAGGAGTCTATAACTTTATATAGTTTGAATTTTTTTTAGGACACTTTGACCACAAATAAGTTCAAAAGGTCAGATATGGACATCTATATGGCTTATGAAGCACCAAAAGGAGTCTATGAGTATGTATAGAAATCCCAAGATCGAGGACTCTTTGGCCAGAAACATGTTCAGGAGGTCAAAAGGTCCTCTGTATAGCTGACTTATAATCAAAAGGAGTCTATAACTTTATATAGTTTGAATTTTTTTTAGGATACTTTGACCACAAATAAGTTCAAAAGGTCAGATATGGACATCTATATGGCTTATGAGGCATCAGAAAGAATCTATGAGTATGTATAGAAAGCATAAGATCGAGGACTCTTTGGCCAGAAATATGTTCAGTAGTTCAAAAGGGGACCTCTGTTTAGCTGATTTATCATCAAAAGGAGTCTATAAACTTTATATAGTTTGAAAAAATGTTAGGACACTTTGACCACAAATAAGTTCAAAAGGTCAGATATGGACATCTATATGGCTTATGAAGCACCAGAAGGAGTCTATGAGTATGTATAGAAATCCCAATATCGAGGACTCTTTGGCCAGAAACATGTTCAGGAGATCAAAAGGGGACCTCTGTATAGCTGACTTATCATCAAAAGGAGTCTATAACTTTATATAGTTTGAATTTTTTTATGACACTTTGACCACAAATAAGTTCAAAAGGTCAGATATGGACATCTATATGGCTTATGAAGCATCAGAAGTAGTCTATGTGTATGTATAGAAATTCCCAAGATCAAGGACTCTTTGGCCAGAAATATGTTCAGTAGGTCAAAAGGGGACCTCTGTATAGCTGATTTATCATCAAAAGGAGTCTATAACTTTATATAGTTTGAATTTTTTTTAGAACACTTTGACCACAAATAAGTTCAAAAGGTCAGATATGGACATCTATATGGCTTATGAAGCACCAGAAGGAGTCTATGAGTATGTATAGAAATCCCAAGATCGAGGACTCTTTGGCCAGAAATATGTTCAGTAGTTCAAAAGGGGACCTCTGTATAGCTGATTTATCATCTAAAGGAGTCTATAACTTTATATAGTTTGAAAAATTTTCAGGACACTTTGACCACAAATAAGTTCAAAATGTCAGATATGGACATCTATATGGCTTATGAAGCATCAGAAGTAGTCTATGAGTATGTATAGAAAGCCCCAAGATCAAGGACTCTTTGGCCAGAAATATGTTCAGTAGGTCAAAAGGGGACCTCTGTATAGCTGATTTATCATCAAAAGGAGTCTATAACTTTATATAGATTAAAAAATTTGATGAACAGAAATAAGTTCAAAAGGTCAGATATTGACATCTATATGGCTTATGAGGCATCAGAAGGAGTCTATATGTACAGAAAGCATAAGATCGAGGACTCTTTGGACAGAAATATGTTCAGTAGGTCAAAAGGGGACCTCTGAATAGCTGATTTATCATCAGAAAGAGTCTATAACTTTATATAGATTAAAAAATTTGATGAACAGAAATAAGTTCAAAAGGTCAGATATGGACATCTATATGGCTTATGAAGCATCAGAAGGAATCTATGAGTATGTATAGAAAGCCCAAGATTGAGGACTCTTTGGCCAGAAACATGTTCAGTAGATCAAAAGGGGACCTCTGTATAGCTGACATCATCAAAAGGAGTCTATAACTTTATATAGTTTGAATTTTTTTATGACACTTTGACCACAAATAAGTTCAAAAGGTCAGATATGGACATCTATATGGCTTATGAAGCACCAGAAGGAGTCTATGAGTATGTATAGAAATCCCAATATCGAGGACTCTTTGGCCAGAAACATGTTCAGGAGATCAAAAGGGGACCTCTGTATAGCTGACTTATCATCAAAAGGAGTCTATAACTTTCTATAGTTTGAAAAAATGTTAGGACACTTTGACCACAAATAAATTCAAAAGGTCAGATATGGACATCTATATGGCTTATGAGGCATCAGAAGGAGTCTATTTGTATAGAAAGCCCAAGATCGAGGACTCTTTGGCCAAAAATATGTTCTGGAGGTCAAACGGGGACCTCTGTATAGCTGATTTATCATCAAAAGGAGTCCATAACTTTCTATAGTTTGAAAACTTTTCAGGACACTTTGACCACAAATAAGTTCAAAATGTCAGATATGGAAATCTATATGGCTTATGAAGCATCAGAAGTAGTCTATGAGTATGTATAGAAAGCCCCAAGATCAAGGACTCTTTGGCCAGAAATATGTTCAGTAGGTCAAAAGGGGACCTCTGTATAGCTGATTTATCATCAAAAGGAGTCTATAACTTTATATAGATTAAAAAATTTGATGAACAGAAATAAGTTCAAAAGGTCAGATATTGACATCTATATGGCTTATGAAGCATCAGAAGGAATCTATGAGTATGTATAGAAAGCCCAAGATTGAGAACTCTTTGGCCAGAAACATGTTCAGTAGATCAAAAGGGGACCTCTGTATAGCTGATTTATCATCAAAAGGAGTCTATAACTTTATATAGTTTGAATTTTTTTTAGGACACTTTGACCACAAATAAGTTCAAAAGGTCAGATATGGACATCTATATGGCTTATGAAGCACCAAAAGGAGTCTATGAGTATGTATAGAAATCCCAAGATCGAGGACTCTTTGGCCAGAAACATGTTCAGGAGGTCAAAAGGTCCTCTGTATAGCTGACTTATAATCAAAAGGAGTCTATAACTTTATATAGTTTGAATTTTTTTTAGGATACTTTGACCACAAATAAGTTCAAAAGGTCAGATATGGACATCTATATGGCTTATGAGGCATCAGAAAGAATCTATGAGTATGTATAGAAAGCATAAGATCGAGGACTCTTTGGCCAGAAATATGTTCAGTAGTTCAAAAGGGGACCTCTGTTTAGCTGATTTATCATCAAAAGGAGTCTATAAACTTTATATAGTTTGAAAAAATGTTAGGACACTTTGACCACAAATAAGTTCAAAAGGTCAGATATGGACATCTATATGGCTTATGAAGCACCAGAAGGAGTCTATGAGTATGTATAGAAATCCCAATATCGAGGACTCTTTGGCCAGAAACATGTTCAGGAGATCAAAAGGGGACCTCTGTATAGCTGACTTATCATCAAAAGGAGTCTATAACTTTATATAGTTTGAATTTTTTTATGACACTTTGACCACAAATAAGTTCAAAAGGTCAGATATGGACATCTATATGGCTTATGAAGCATCAGAAGTAGTCTATGTGTATGTATAGAAATTCCCAAGATCAAGGACTCTTTGGCCAGAAATATGTTCAGTAGGTCAAAAGGGGACCTCTGTATAGCTGATTTATCATCAAAAGGAGTCTATAACTTTATATAGTTTGAATTTTTTTTAGAACACTTTGACCACAAATAAGTTCAAAAGGTCAGATATGGACATCTATATGGCTTATGAAGCACCAGAAGGAGTCTATGAGTATGTATAGAAATCCCAAGATCGAGGACTCTTTGGCCAGAAATATGTTCAGTAGTTCAAAAGGGGACCTCTGTATAGCTGATTTATCATCTAAAGGAGTCTATAACTTTATATAGTTTGAAAAATTTTGAGGACACTTTGACCACAAATAAGTTCAAAAGGTCAGATATGGACATCTATATGGCTTATGAAGCACCAGAAGGAGTCTATGAGGTATGTATAGAAAGCATAACATCGAGGACTCTTTGGCCAGAAATATGTTCAGTAGTTCAAAAGGGGCCCTCTGTATAGCTGACTTATCATCAAAAGGAGTCTATAACTTTATATAGTTTGAATTTTTTTTAGGACACTTTGACCACAAATAAGTTCAAAAGGTCAGATATGGACATCTATATGGCTTATGAGGCATCAGAAGGAGTCTATGAGTATGTTTAGAAAGCATAAGATCGAGGACTCTTTGGCCAGAAATATGTTCAGTAGTTCAAAAGGGGACCTCTGTATAGCTGATTTATCATCAAAAGGAGTCTATAACTTTCTATAGTTTGAAAAAATGTTAGGACACTTTGACCACAAATAAGTTCAAAAGGTCAGATATGGACTTCTATATGGCTTATGAAGCACCAGAAGGAGTCTATGAGTATGTATAGAAAGCCCCAAGATCGAGGACTCTTTGGCCAGAAACATGTTCAGGAGGTCAAAATGGAACCTCTGTATAGCTAATTTATCATCAAAAGGATTCTATAACTTACATAGTTTGAATTTTTTTTAGGACACTTTGACCACAAATAAGTTCAAAAGGTCAGATATGGACATCTAAATGGCTTATGAAGCATCAGAAGGAGTCTATGAGTATGTATAGAAAGTCCAAGATCAAGGACTCTTTGGCCAGAAATATGTTTAGGAGGTCAAAAGGGGACCTCTGTATAGCTGATTTATCATCTAAAGGAGTCTATAACTTTATATAGTTTGAAAAATTTTGAGGACACTTTGACCACAAATAAGTTCAAAAGGTCAGATATGGAAATCTATATGGCTTATGAAGCATCAGAAGGAGTCTATGAGTATGTATAGAAAATGCAAGATCGAGGACTCTTGGGCCAGAAATATGTTCAGGAGGTCAAAAGGGGACCTCTGTATAGCTGATTTATCATCAAAAGGAGTCTATAACTTTATATAGTTTGAATTTTTTTTAGGACACTTTGACCACAAATAAGTTCAAAAGGTCAGATATGGACATCTATATGGCTTATGAGGCATCAGAAGGAGTCTATATGGATAGAAAGCCCAAGATCAAGGACTCTTTGGCCAGAAATATGTTTAGGAGGTCAAAAGGGGACCTCTGTATAGCTGATTTATCATCTAAAGGAGTCTATAACTTTATATAGTTTGAAAAATTTTGAGGACACTTTGACCACAAATAAGTTCAAAAGGTCAGATATGGAAATCTATATGGCTTATGAAGCATCAGAAGGAGTCTATGAGTATGTATAGAAAACGCAAGATCGAGGACTCTTTGGCCAGAAATATGTTCTGGAGGTCAAAATGGGACCTCTGTATAGCTGAGTTATCATCAAAAGGAGTCTATAACTTTATATAGTTTGAAAAAATGTTAGGACACTTTGACCACAAATGAGTTCAAAAGGTCAGAAATGGACATCTATATGGCTTATGAAGCACCAGAAGAGGTCTATGAGTATGTATAGAAAACGCAAGATCGAGGACTCTTTGGCCAGAAATATGTTCAGGAGGTCAAAAGGGGACCTCTGTATAGCTGAGTTATCATCAAAAGGAGTCTATAACTTTATATAGTTTGAAAAAATGTTAGGACACTTTGACCACAAATAAGATCGAGGACTCTTTGGCCAGAAATATGTTCAGGAGGTCAAAAGGGGACCTCTGAATAGCTGATTTATCATCAGAAAGAGTCTATAACTTTATATAGTTTAAAAAATTTGATGACCAGAAATAAGTTCAAAAGGTCAGATATGGAAATCTATATGGCTTATGAAGCATCAGTAGGAGTCTATGAGTATGTATAGAAAGCCCAAGATCAAGGACTCTTTGGCCAGAAATATGTTTAGGAGGTCAAAAGGGGACCTCTGTATTGCTGATTTATCATCTAAAGGAGTCTATAACTTTATATAGTTTGAAAAATTTTGAGGACACTTTGACCACAAATAAGTTCAAAAGGTCAGATATGGAAATCTATATGGCTTATGAAGCATCAGAAGGAGTCTATGAGTATGTATAGAAAACGCAAGATCGAGGACTCTTTGGCCAGAAATATGTTCTGGAGGTCAAAATGGGACCTCTGTATAGCTGAGTTATCATCAAAAGGAGTCTATAACTTTATATAGTTTGAAAAAATGTTAGGACACTTTGACCACAAATGAGTTCAAAAGGTCAGAAATGGACATCTATATGGCTTATGAAGCACCAGAAGAGGTCTATGAGTATGTATAGAAAACGCAGGATCGAGGACTCTTTGGCCAGAAATATGTTCAGGAGGTCAAAAGGGGACCTCTGTATAGCTGATTTATCATCAAAAGGAGTCTATAACTTTATATAGTTTGAAAAAATGTTAGGACACTTTGACCACAAATGAGTTCAAAAGGTCAGAAATGGACATCTATATGGCTTATGAAGCACCAGAAGAGGTCTATGAGTATGTATAGAAAACGCAGGATCGAGGACTCTTTGGCCAGAAATATGTTCAGGAGGTCAAAAGGGGACCTCTGTATAGCTGAGTTATCATCAAAAGGAGTCTATAACTTTATATAGTTTGAATAAATGTTAGGACACTTTGACCACAAATAAGATCGAGGACTCTTTGGCCAGAAATATGTTCAGGAGGTCAAAAGGGGACCTCTGTATAGCTGATTTATCATCAAAAGGAGTCTATAACTTTATATAGTTTGAATTTTTTTTAGGACACTTTGACCACAAATAAGTTCAAAAGGTCAGATATGGACATCTATATGGCTTATGAATCACCAGAAGGAGTCTATGAGTATGTATAGAAAGCATAAGATCGAGGACTCTTTGGCCAGAAATATGTTCAGTAGGTCAAAAGGGGACCTCTGAATAGCTGATTTATCATCAGAAAGAGTCTATAAATTTATATAGTTTAAAAAATTTGATGACCAGAAATAAGTTCAAAAGCTCAGATATGGACATCTATATGGCTTATGAAGCATCAGAAGGAGTCTATGAGTATGTATAGAAAGCCCAAGATCAAGGACTCTTTGGCCAGAAATATGTACAGGAGGTCAAAAGGGGACCTCTGTATAGCTGATTTATCATCAAAAGGAGTCTATAACTTTATATAGTTTGAATTTTTTTATGACACTTTGACCACAAATAAGTTCAAAAGGTCAGATATGGACATCTATATGGCTTATGAAGCATCAGAAGTAGTCTATGTGTATGTATAGAAATTCCCAAGATCAAGGACTCTTTGGCCAGAAATATGTTCAGTAGGTCAAAAGGGGACCTCTGTATAGCTGATTTATCATCAAAAGGAGTCTATAACTTTATATAGTTTGAATTTTTTTTAGAACACTTTGACCACAAATAAGTTCAAAAGGTCAGATATGGAAATCTATATGGCTTATGAAGCACCAGAAGGAGTCTATGAGTATGTATAGAAATCCCAAGATCGAGGACTCTTTGGCCAGAAATATGTTCAGTAGGTCAAAAGGGGACCTCTGTATAGCTGATTTATCATCTAAAGGAGTCTATAACTTTATATAGTTTGAAAAATTTTGAGGACACTTTGACCACAAATAAGTTCAAAAGGTCAGATATGGACATCTATATGGCTTATGAAGCACCAGAAGGAGTCTATGAGGTATGTATAGAAAGCATAACATCGAGGACTCTTTGGCCAGAAATATGTTCAGTAGTTCAAAAGGGGCCCTCTGTATAGCTGACTTATCATCAAAAGGAGTCTATAACTTTATATAGTTTGAATTTTTTTTAGGACACTTTGACCACAAATAAGTTCAAAAGGTCAGATATGGACATCTATATGGCTTATGAGGCATCAGAAGGAGTCTATGAGTATGTTTAGAAAGCATAAGATCGAGGACTCTTTGGCCAGAAATATGTTCAGTAGTTCAAAAGGGGACCTCTGTATAGCTGATTTATCATCAAAAGGAGTCTATAACTTTCTATAGTTTGAAAAAATGTTAGGACACTTTGACCACAAATAAGTTCAAAAGGTCAGATATGGACTTCTATATGGCTTATGAAGCACCAGAAGGAGTCTATGAGTATGTATAGAAAGCCCCAAGATCGAGGACTCTTTGGCCAGAAACATGTTCAGGAGGTCAAAAGGGGACCTCTGTATAGCTGACATCATCAAAAGGAGTCTATAACTTTATATAGTTTGAATTTTTTTTAGGACACTTTGACCACAAATAAGTTCAAAAGGTCAGATATGGACATCTATATGGCTTATGAGGCATCAGAAGGAGTCTATGAGTATGTGTAGAAAGCATAAGATCGAGGACTCTTTGGCCAAAAACATGTTAAATCAGTCAAATATGGCTACAGTCTGGCTGACATAACATCAAGAGAAGTCTTTATGGTAGGAGAAATATAAATAGTAAGGTAAATGTTCAAGGTCTCTGGCCAGAAATATGTTCAGAAGGTCAAATATGGACTTCTGTATGGCTGATTTAACATCAGAAGGAGTTTATACATTTAGACAAAATCCTTTTGAGAACTCTTTGGTCAAATTTTTTTTCAATCAGTCAAATATGGACTACTGTCTGCCTGATTTTACATTACGAGAAGTCAGTCTATATGTATAGTGAGTTGATGTTCACGGACTCTGGCCATAAATATGTACAGTAGGTCAAAAATAGACCACTGGCTGGTTAATATAACATCACAAGAAGTCAGTCTGTAGTATAGCAAGACAATGTTCAAGAACTCTTTGGCCTGAAATATGTTCAGAAGGTCAAAAGGTGACCTTTGTATAGCTGATTTATTATCAGAAGGAGTCTATAACTTTATATAGCTTAAGTATTATATATTAGAAATATGTTCCTTGGGTCACATATGGACTGAGGTAAAAAAAAAGTGACCTCTGTATGGCTGATTTAACATCAGAATTAGTCTATAAGATTATATAGCTTAAGTATTATATATTATATAAGATTATATATATTTAAAACCTTTTAAGGACCCATTGACCAGAAATAAGTTTAACAGGTCAGATATGGACTTCTAAATGGCTTATGAAGTATCAGAAGATGTCTAGAGTATGTACAGAAAGTTCAAGATCGAGTACTCTTTTTCCCAGTAGTTGAAATATGGCTGATTTAACATCAGAAGGAGTCTATAAATTTATAAGAGTAAAAAAAACAAACATTTCGAGGCCTCTTTGGCCAAAAATGTGTTCAATCGGTCAAATATCGACTACTCCTTGCCTGAGTTAACATCACGAGAAGTCAATATGTACGTATAGTAAGTTAAGTTTCATGGTCTCTTGGCAGAAATATGTTTAGTAGGTCAAAAATGTACTTTTTTTTTATGGGTGATGTAACATCAGAAGGAGTCTATAAGTTTGTTTAAAAACCTTTGAGGACCCTTTGACCAGAAATAAGTTCAATAGGTCAAATATGCACCTCTATATGGCTGATTTAACATCAGAAGGAGTCTATAAGTTTATAATATACACAAAATACCTTTTGAGGACTCTTTTGCCAAAAATATGTTCAATCAGTCAAATATGGACTACTGTCTGGCTTACTAAACATACAAGACTAACTTCTTGTGATGTTATATAAGACAAGAGGGAAAAATATTCTTTTAAGGGAAATTATTGCATTTACCTCTTGCATTACAATGCATAGAATAAACTACTTCATACCTCATGTGCAATGAAAACATAACATGAGTGTTGCATTGCACAAACGATCTAAGAATTAGCGTTGAATAATAATGTATTATTATTATTATATCTAACTATATCAGTTAGATATTTTATGCAGTGGAATGTAGATAGTTGAGATAGTTATTGTATGTTTGTGATGCACTCATAGCTTATGTGTTATTCTTCAATGCACAAAGTTTGATCTTGTGTGAAATGCAATGCAGTAGCACATATTGTATTTCCTCAAAGCAAAACGCAATGTAGTTTGAGAATGAGTTACTTCTGGTGTGTAATGCAATGCAAGAAGTGCATAGCCTATATGTTATTCTTCAATGCACAACGTTAGATCGTTAGTGCAATGCAATGCAATGAATGCACCAACAAACGTTATCTCTTTAATGAACATGGGAATGATTTAGGTCTGGTGTGCAATGAAATGCAAAAAGTGCTTAACCTATATGTTATTCTTTCGTGCACAAAGTTAGATCGTTAGTGCAATGCAATGCAATGCAATGCAGTGCAAAGCAATGCAATGCAATGCAATGCAACAACACACATATCATCTCTATAATGAACTTGGGAATGATTTTGTTCTGGTGTACAATGCAATGCGAAAAGAGCATAACCTATATGTTATTTTTTTAGTGCACAACGTTAGATCGTTAGTGCAATGCAATGCAGTGCAAAGCAATGCAATGCAATGTTATTCTTCAGTGCACAACGTTAGATCGTTAGTGCAATGCAATGCAACAACACACATACCATCTCTTTAATGAACATGGGAATGGTTAAGTTCTAGTGTGCAATGCAATGCAATGCGAAAAGAGCATAACCTATATGTTATTTTTCAGTGCACAACGTTAGATCGTTAGTGCAATGCAATGCAATGCAATGCAATGCAATGCAGTGCAAAGCAATGCAAATAAATGCAATGCAATGCAATGCAATGCAACAACACACGTTATGTTTTTAATCAACATGGGAATGAGGTAGTTCTGGTGTGCAATGCAATGAAAAAAGTGCATAACATATGTTATTCTTCAATGCACAACGTTAGATCGTTAGTGCAATGCAATGCAACAGCACACATGTTATCTCTTTAATGAACATGGGAATGGTTAAGTTCTAGTGTGCAATGCAATGCAAAAAGTGTATAACCTATATGTTTTTCTTCAGTGCACAACGTTAGATCGTTTGTGCAATGCAACAACACATATGTTATCTCTTTAATGAACATGGGAATGGTTAAGTTGTAGTGTGCAATGCAATGCAAAAAGTGTATAACCTATATGTTATTCTTCAGTGCACAACGTTAGATCGTTAGTGCAATGCAATGCAACAACACACATATCATCTCTTAAAAGAACATGGGAATGATTTATTTCTGGTGTGCAATGCAATGCGAAAAGTGCATAACCTATATGTTATTCTTCAGAGCACAACGTTAGATCGTTTGTGCAATGCAATGCAATGCAACAACAAACATTATCTCTTTAATGAACATGGGAATGATTTAGTTCTGATGTGCAATGCAATGCAATGCAAAAAGTGCATAACCTATATGTTTTTCTTCAGTGCACAACGTTAGATCGTTTGTGCAATAAAATGCAATGCAATGCAATTGCAACAACACACGTTATCTCTTTAATGAACATGGGAATGATTTAGTAGTCTGGTATGCAATGCAATGCAATGCAATGCAAAAAGTGCATAACCTATATGTTTTTCTTCAGTGCACAACGTTAGATCGTTTGTGCAATAAAATGCAATGCAATGCAATTGCAACAACACACGTTATCTCTTTAATGAACATGGGAATGATTTAGTAGTCTGGTATGCAATGCAATGCAATGCAATGCGAAAAGTGCATAACCTATATGTTATTCTTCAGTGCACAACGTTAGATCGTTAGTGCAATGCAATGCAACAACACATATACCATCTCTTTAATGAACATGGGAATGGTTAAGTTCTAGTGTGCAATGCAATGCAATGCAAAAAGTGCATAACCTATATGTTATTCTTCAGTGCAAGATCGTTAGTGCAATGCAATGCAATGCAATGCAATGCAATGCAGTACAAGGCATTGCAAATCAATGCAATGCAATGCAACAACACACGTTATGTCTTTAATCAACATGGGAATGAGGTAGTTCTGGTGTGCAATGCAATGAAATGCAAAAAGTGCATAACCTATATGTTATTCTTGAGTGCACAACGTTACATCGCTAGTGCAATGCAATGCAATGCACCAACAAACGTTATCTCTTTAATGAACATGGGAAAGATTTAGGTCTGGTGTGCAATGAAATGCAAAAAGTGCATAACCTATATGTTATTCTTTCGTGCACAAAGTTAGATCGTTAGTGCAATGCAATGCAATGCAGTGCAAAGCAATGCAATGCAATGCAATGCAATGCAATGCAATGCAACACACATATCATCTCTATAATGAACTTGGGAATGATTTTGTTCTGGTGTGCAATGCAATGCGAAAAGAGCATAACCTATATGTTATTTTTCAGTGCACAATGTTAGATCGTTAGTGCAATGAAATGCAGTGCAAAGCAATGCAATGATGCAAAGCAATGCAAAGCAATGCAATGATGCAAAGCAATGCAATGATGCAAAGCAATGCAAAGCAATGCAAAGCAATGCAAAGCAATGCAAAGCAATGCAAAGCAATGCAAAGCAATGCAAAGCAAAGCAATGCAAAGCAATGCAATGCAATGCAAAGCAATGCAAAGCAATGCAAAGCAATGCAAAGCAATGCAAAGCAATGCAAAGCAATGCAATGCAATACAATGCAATGCAACAACACACGTTATGTCTTTAATGAACATGGGAATGATTTAGTTCTGGTGTGCAATGCAATGCAATACGTGCATAACCTATATGTTATTCTTCAGAGCACAACGTTAGATCGTTAGTGCAATGCAATGCAATGCAATGAAATGCAGTGCAAAGCAATGCAAATAAATGCAATGCAATGCAATGCAATGCAATGCAATGCAATGCAACAACACACGTTATGTTTTTAATCAACATGGGAATGAGGTAGTTCTGGTGTGCAATGCAATGCAAAAAGTGCATAACATATGTTATTCTTCAATGCACAACGTTAGATCGTTAGTGCAATGCAATGCAACAGCACACATGTTATCTCTTTAATGAACATGGGAATGGTTAAGTTCTAGTGTGCAATGCAATGCAAAAAGTGTATAACCTATATGTTTTTCTTCAGTGCGCAACGTTAGATCGTTTGTGCAATGCAACAACACATATGTTATCTCTTTAATGAACATGGGAATGGTTAAGTTGTAGTGTGCAATGCAATGCAAAAAGTGTATAACCTATATGTTATTCTTCAGTGCACAACGTTAGATCGTTAGTGCAATGCAATGCAACAACACACATGTCATCTCTTAAAAGAACATGGGAATGATTTATTTCTGGTGTGCAATGCAATGCGAAAAGTGCATAACCTATATGTTATTCTTCAGAGCACAACGTTAGATCGTTTGTGCAATGCAATGCAATGCAACAACAAACATTATCTCTTTAATGAACATGGGAATGATTTAGTTCTGATGTGCAATGCAATGCAATGCAAAAAGTGCATAACCTATATGTTTTTCTTCAGTGCACAACGTTAGATCGTTTGTGCAATAAAATGCAATGCAATGCAATTGCAACAACACACGTTATCTCTTTAATGAACATGGGAATGATTTAGTAGTCTGGTATGCAATGCAATGCGAAAAGTGCATAACCTATATGTTATTCTTCAGTGCACAACGTTAGATCGTTAGTGCAATGCAATGCAACAACACATATACCATCTCTTTAATGAACATGGGAA
The DNA here is from genome assembly GCF_949319135.1 of Squalius cephalus. Classification (NCBI taxonomy): domain Eukaryota; kingdom Metazoa; phylum Chordata; class Actinopteri; order Cypriniformes; family Leuciscidae; genus Squalius; species Squalius cephalus. The sequence goes on from NC_137134.1 coordinate 4,750,971, forward strand.
TGGTTAAGTTCTAGTGTGCAATGCAATGCAATGCAAAAAGTGCATAACCTATATGTTATTCTTCAGTGCAAGATCGTTAGTGCAATGCAATGCAATGCAATGCAATGCAGTACAAGGCATTGCAAATCAATGCAATGCAATGCAACAACACACGTTATGTCTTTAATCAACATGGGAATGAGGTAGTTCTGGTGTGCAATGCAATGAAATGCAAAAAGTGCATAACCTATATGTTATTCTTGAGTGCACAACGTTACATCGCTAGTGCAATGCAATGCAATGCACCAACAAACGTTATCTCTTTAATGAACATGGGAATGATTTAGGTCTGGTGTGCAATGAAATGCAAAAAGTGCATAACCTATATGTTATTTTTCAGTGCACAAAGTTAGATCGTTAGTGCAATGCAATGCAACAACACACATATCATCTCTATAATGAACTTGGGAATGATTTTGTTCTGGTGTGCAATGCAATGCGAAAAGAGCATAACCTATATGTTATTTTTCAGTGCACAATGTTAGATCGTTAGTGCAATGCAATGCAGTGCAAAGCAATGCAATGATGCAAAGCAATGCAATGATGCAAAGCAATGCAAAGCAATGCAAAGCAATGCAAAGCAATGCAAAGCAATGCAAAGCAATGCAAAGCAATGCAATGCAATACAATGCAATGCAACAACGCACGTTATGTCTTTAATGAACATGGGAATGATTTAGTTCTGGTGTGCAATGCAATGCAATACGTGCATAACCTATATGTTATTCTTCAGTGCACAACGTTAGATCGTTAGTGCAATGCAATGCAACAACACATATACCATCTCTTTAATGAACATGGGAATGGTTAAGTTCTAGTGTGCAATGCAATGCAATGCAAAAAGTGCATAACCTATATGTTATTCTTCAGTGCAAGATCGTTAGTGCAATGCAATGCAATGCAATGCAATGCAATGCAATGCAATGCAGTACAAGGCATTGCAAATCAATGCAATGCAATGCAACAACACACGTTATGTCTTTAATCAACATGGGAATGAGGTAGTTCGGGTGTGCAATGCAATGAAATGCAAAAAGTGCATAACCTATATGTTATTCTTGAGTGCACAACGTTACATCGCTAGTGCAATGCAATGCAATGCAATGCACCAACAAACGTTATCTCTTTAATGAACATGGGAATGATTTAGGTCTGGTGTGCAATGAAATGCAAAAAGTGCATAACCTATATGTTATTTTTCAGTGCACAAAGTTAGATCGTTAGTGCAATGCAATGCAACAACACACATATCATCTCTATAATGAACTTGGGAATGATTTTGTTCTGGTGTGCAATGCAATGCGAAAAGAGCATAACCTATATGTTATTTTTCAGTGCACAATGTTAGATCGTTAGTGCAATGCAATGCAGTGCAAAGCAATGCAATGATGCAAAGCAATGCAAAGCAATGCAAAGCAATGCAAAGCAATGCAAAGCAATGCAAAGCAATGCAAAGCAATGCAAAGCAATGCAAAGCAATGCAAAGCAATGCAAAGCAATGCAATGCAATACAATGCAATGCAACAACGCACGTTATGTCTTTAATGAACATGGGAATGATTTAGTTCTGGTGTGCAATGCAATGCAATACGTGCATAACCTATATGTTATTCTTCAGTGCACAACGTTAGATCGTTAGTGCAATGCAATGCAATGCAATGCAATGCAGTGCAAAGCAATGCAAATAAATGCAATGCAATGCAATGCAATGCAATGCAATGCAATGCAATGCAACAACACACGTTATGTTTTTAATCAACATGGGAATGAGGTAGTTCTGGTGTGCAATGCAATGCAAAAAGTGCATAACATATGTTATTCAGTGCACAAAGTTAGATCGTTAGTGCAATGCAATGCAGTGCAAAGCACTGCAAAGCAGTGCAATTCAATGTAATGCAATGCAATACATTGCATTGCAATGCAATGCAATACATTGCAATGCAATGCAATACATTGCAATGCAGCAACACACGTTATGTCTTTAATAAACATGGGAATGATTTAGTTCTGGTGTGCAATGCAATGCAATGCGAAAAGTGCATAACCTATATGTTATTTTTCAGTGCACAACGTTAGATCTTTAGTGCAATGCAGTGCAAAGCAATGCAAATGAATGTAATGCAACGCAAATCATTCCATTGCAATGCAATGCAATGCAATACAATGCAATGCAACAACACACGTTATGTCTTTAATGAACATTGGAATGATTTAGTTCTGGTATGCAATGCAATGCAATGCAATGCAATGCAAAAAGTGCATGACCTATATGTTATTCTTCAGTGCACAACGTTAGATCGTTAGTGCAATGCAATGCAAAGCAATGCAATGCAGTGCAAAGCAATGCAAATCAATGCAATGCAATACAGTGCAATGCAACAACACGTGTTACGTCTTTAATGAACATGGGAATGATTTAGTTCTGGTGTGCAATGCAATGCAATGCAAGAAGTGCATAGCCTATGTTATTCTTCAATGCACAACGTTAGATCGTTAGTGCAATGCAATGTAATGCAACAACAAACGTTATGTCTTTAATCAACATGGGAATGAGGTAGTTCAGTTGTACAATGCAATGCAAAAAGTGCATAACCTATATGTTATTCTTCAGTGCACAACGTTAGATCGTTAGTGCAATGCAATGCAATGCAATGCAATGCATCAACACACATATCATCTCTATTATGAACATGGGAATGATTTAGTTCTGGTGTGCAATGCAATGCGAAATATGCATAACCTATAAGATATTCTTCAGTGCACAACGTTAGATCGTTTGTGCAATGCAATTGCAACAACACATATGTTATCTCTTTAATGAACATGGGAATGAGTTAGTTCTGGTGTGCAATGCAATGCAAAGCAAGAAGTGCATAGCCTATGTTATTCTTCAATGCACAACGTTAGATTGTGTGTGCAATGCAATGCAATGCAACAACACACATTATCTTTGTAATGAACATGGGATCGAGTAGTTCTGTTGTGCAATGCAATGCAAGTAGTGCACAGACTATATGTTATTCTACACTGCACAACGTTAGACAGTTTGTGCAAAGCAACAACACATATGTTATCTCTCTTTTGACCTACTGAACATATTTCTGGCCAAAGAGACCTCTATCTTGGGCTTTCTATACATACTCATAGACTCCTTCTGATGCTTCATAAGCCATATAGATGTCCATATCTGACCCTTTGAACTTATTTCTTGTCAAAGTGTCCTAAAAAAAATTAAAACTATATAAAGTTATAGACTCCTTTTGATGATAAGTCAAAAGGAGTCTATTAAAACTATATAAAGTTATAGACTCCTTTTGATGATAAGTCAAAAGGAGTCTATGATAAGTGATACAGAGGTCCCCTTTTGACCTCCTGAACATATTTCTGGCCAAAGAGTCCTCGATCTTGGGCTTTCTATACATACTCATAGACTCCTTCTGGTGCTTCATAAGCCATATAGATGTCCATATCTGACCTTTTGAACTTACTTGTGGTCAAAGTGTCCTAACATTTTTTCAAACTATATAAAGTTATAGAGTCCTTTTGATGATAAAACAGCTATACAGAGGTCCCCTTTTGACCTCCTGAACATATTTCTGGCCAAATAGTCCTCGATCTTGGGCTTTCTATACATACTTATAGACTCCTTCTGATGCCTCATAAGCCATATAGATGTCCATATCTGACAATTTGAACTTATTTGTGGTCAAAGTGTCCTCAAAATTTTTCAAACTATAGAAAGTTATAGACTCCTTTTGATGATAAATCAGCTATACAGAGGTCCCCTTTTGACCTCCTAAACATATTTTTGGCCAAACAGTCCTTGATCTTGGGGCTTTCTATACATACTCATAGATTCCTTCTGATGATTCATAAGCCATATAGATGTCCATATCTGACCCTTTGAACTTATTTGTGGTCAAAGTGTCCTAAAAAAAATTAAAACTATATAAAGTTATAGACTCCTTTTGATGATAACTCAGCTATACAGAGGTCCCCTTTTGACCTCCTGAACATATTTCTGGCCAAAGAGTCCTCGATCTTGGGCTTTCTATACATACTCATAGACTCCTTCTGGTGATTCATAAGATATAGATTTCCATATCTGACCTTTTGAACTTATTTGTGGTCAAAGTGTCCTCAAAATTTTTCAAACTATAGAAAGTTATAGACTCCTTTTGATGATAAATCAGCTATACAGAGGGCCCCTTTTGACCTACTGAACATATTTCTGGCCAAAGAGTCCTTGATCTTGGGCTTTCTATACATACTCATAGACGCCTTCTGATGCTTCATAAGCCATATAGATTTCCATATCTGACATTTTGAACTTATTTGTGGTCAAAGTGTCCTAAAAAAAATTCAAACTATGTAAGTTATAGAATCCTTTTGATGATAAATCAGCTATACAGAGGTCCCATTTTGACCTCCTGAACATATTTCTGGCCAAAGAGTCCTTGATCTTGGGCTTTCTATACATACTCATAGACTCCTTCGATACTTCATAAGCCATATAGATGTCCATATCTGACCCTTTGAACTTATTTGTGGTCAAAGTGTCCTAACATTTTTTCAAACTATATAAAGTTATAGACTCCTTTTGATGATAAATCAGCTATACAGAGGTCCCCTGTTGACCTACTGAACATATTTCTGGCCAAAGAGTCCTCGATCTTGGGCTTTCTATTCATACTCATAGACTCCTTCTGATGCTTCTTAAGCCATATAGATTTCCATATCTGACCTTTTGAACTTATTTGTGGTCAAAGTGTCCTCAAAATTTTTCAAACTATAGAAAGTTATAGACTCCTTTTGATGATAAATCAGCTATACAGAGGTCCCTTGTTGACCTCCTGAACATGTTTCTGGCCAAAGAGTCCTTGATCTTGGGCTTCCTATACATACTCATAGACTTCTTCTGATGCTTCATAAGCCATATAGATGTCCATATCTGACCTTTTGAACTTATTTGTGGTCAAAGTGTCCTAAAAAAAATTCAAACTATGTAAGTTATAGAATCCTTTTAATGATAAATCAGCTATACAAAGGTCCCATTTTGACCTCCTGAACATATTTCTGGCCAAAGAGTCCTTGATCTTGGGCTTCCTATACATACTCATAGACTCCTTCTGATGCTTCATAAGCCATATAGATGTCCATATCTGACCTTTTGAACTTATTTGTGGTCAAAGTGTCCTCAAAATTTTTCAAAGTTATAGACTCCTTTTGATGATAAATCAGCTATACAGAGGTCCCCTTTTGACCTCCTGAACATATTTCTGGCCAAAGAGTCCTCGATCTTGGGCTTTCTATACATACTCATAGACTCCTTCTGGTGCTTCATAAGCCATATAGATGTCCATATCTGACAATTTGAACTTATTTGTGGTCAAAGTGTCCTCAAAATTTTTCAAACTATATAAAGTTATAGACTCCTTTTGATGATAAATCAGCTATACAGAGGTCCCCTTTTGACCTTCTAAACATATTTCTGGCCAAACAGTCCTTGATCTTGGGGCTTTCTATACATACTCATAGATTCCTTCTGATGCTTCATAAGCCATATAGATGTCCATATCTGACCCTTTGAACTTATTTGTGGTCAAAGTGTCCTAAAAAAATTAAAACTATATAAAGTTATAGACTCCTTTTGATGATAAGTCAGCTATACAGAGGTCCCCTTTTGACCTCCTGAACATATTTCTGGCCAAAGAGTCCTCGATCTTGGGCTTTCTATACATACTCATAGACTCCTTCTGATGCTTCATAAGCCATTTAGATGTCCATATCTGACCTTTTGAACTTATTTGTGGTCAAAGTGTCCTCAAAATTTTTCAAACTATAGAAAGTTATAGACTCCTTTTGATGATAAATCAGCAATACAAAGGTCCCCTTTTGACCTCCTGAGCATATTTCTGGCCAAAGAGTCCTTGATCTTGGGCTTTCTATACATGCTTATAGACTCCTTCTGGTGCTTCATAAGCCATATAGATTTCCATATCTGACCTTTTGAACTTATTTGTGGTCAAAGTGTCCTCAAAATTTTTCAAACTATATAAAGTTATAGACTCCTTTTGATGATAAATCAGCTATACAGAGGGCCCCTTTTGACCTACTGAACATATTTCTGGCCAAAGGGTCCTTGATCTTGGGCTTTCTATACATACTCATAGACGCCTTCTGATGCTTCATAAGCCATATAGATTTCCATATCTGACATTTTGAACTTATTTGTGGTCAAAGTGTCCTAAAAAAAATTCAAACTATGTAAGTTATAGAATCCTTTTGATGATAAATCAGCTATACAGAGGTCCCATTTTGACCTCCTGAACATATTTCTGGCCAAAGAGTCCTTGATCTTGGGCTTTCTATACATACTCATAGACGCCTTCGATACTTCATAAGCCATATAGATGTCCATATCTGACCCTTTGAACTTATTTGTGGTCAAAGTGTCCTGACATTTTTTCAAACTATATAAAGTGATAGACTCCTTTTGATGATAAATCAGCTATACAGAGGTCCCCTGTTGACCTACTGAACATATTTCTGGCCAAAGAGTCCTCGATCTTGGGCTTTCTATTCATACTCATAGACTCCTTCTGATACTTCTTAAGCCATATAGATTTCCATATCTGACCTTTTGAACTTATTTGTGGTCAAAGTGTCCTCAAAATTTTTCAAACTATAGAAAGTTATAGACTCCTTTTGATGATAAATCAGCTATACAGAGGTCCCTTTTTGACCTCCTGAACATGTTTCTGGCCAAAGAGTCCACGATCTTGGGCTTCCTATACATACTCATAGACTCCTTCTGATGCTTCATAAGCCATATAGATGTCCATATCTGACCTTTTGAACTTATTTGTGGTCAAAGTGTCCTCAAAATTTTTCAAAGTTATAGACTCCTTTTGATGATAAATCAGCTATACAGAGGTCCCCTTTTGACCTCCTGAACATATTTCTCAGTAGCACCTCAATGCAGTACACAAGATCCGGGGGGAGGAGTCGGATCTTATATAAGGGGTGGAGATTGGTAGGTTTAGGGGTGGAGATGGGTAGGTTTAGGGGTGGGTTTAGGGATCAGGGGGTGGAGACGGGTAGGTTTAGGTATATGTAAGGTGATGGATTTTATGCTCTGCATTGAGGACCATATCATATTTCTGGCCAAAGAGTCCTCGATCTTGGGCTTTCTATACATACTCATAGACTCCTTCTGGTGCTTCATAAGCCATATAGATTTCCATATCTGACATTTTGAACTTATTTGTTGTCAAAGTGTCCTAAAAAAAATTCAAACTATGTAAGTTATAGAATCCTTTTGATGATAAATCAGCTATACAGAGGTCCCATTTTGACCTCCTGAACATATTTCTGGCCAAAGAGTCCTTGATCTTGGGCTTTCTATACATACTCATAGACGCCTTCTGATGCTTCATAAGCCATATAGATGTCCATATCTATCCTTTTGAACTTATTTGTGGTCAAAGTGTCCTCAAAATTTTTCAAACTATAGAAAGTTATAGACTCCTTTTGATGATAAATCAGCTATACAGAGGTCCCTTTTTGACCTCCTGAACATGTTTCTGGCCAAAGAGTCCTTGATCTTGGGCTTCCTATACATACTCATAGACTCCTTCTGATGCTTCATAAGCCATATAGATGTCCATATCTGACCTTTTGAACTTATTTGTGGTCAAAGTGTCCTAAAAAAAATTCAAACTATGTAAGTTATAGAATCCTTTTAATGATAAATCAGCTATACAAAGGTCCCATTTTGACCTCCTGAACATATTTCTGGCCAAAGAGTCCTTGATCTTGGGCTTCCTATACATACTCATAGACTCCTTCTGGTGCTTCATAAGCCATATAGATGTCCATATCTGACCTTTTGAACTTATTTGTGGTCAAAGTGTCCTCAAAATTTTTCAAAGTTATAGACTCCTTTTGATGATAAATCAGCTATACAGAGGTCCCCTTTTGACCTCCTGAACATATTTCTGGCCAAAGAGTCCTCGATCTTGGGCTTTCTATACATACTCATAGACTCCTTCTGGTGCTTCATAAGCCATATAGATGTCCATATCTGACAATTTGAACTTATTTGTGGTCAAAGTGTCCTCAAAATTTTTCAAACTATATAAAGTTATAGACTCCTTTTGATGATAAATCAGCTATACAGAGGTCCCCTTTTGACCTTCTAAACATATTTCTGGCCAAACAGTCCTTGATCTTGGGGCTTTCTATACATACTCATAGATTCCTTCTGATGCTTCATAAGCCATATAGATGTCCATATCTGACCCTTTGAACTTATTTGTGGTCAAAGTGTCCTAAAAAAATTAAAACTATATAAAGTTATAGACTCCTTTTGATGATAAGTCAGCTATACAGAGGTCCCCTTTTGACCTCCTGAACATATTTCTGGCCAAAGAGTCCTCGATCTTGGGCTTTCTATACATACTCATAGACTCCTTCTGATGCTTCATAAGCCATTTAGATGTCCATATCTGACCTTTTGAACTTATTTGTGGTCAAAGTGTCCTCAAAATTTTTCAAACTATAGAAAGTTATAGACTCCTTTTGATGATAAATCAGCAATACAAAGGTCCCCTTTTGACCTCCTGAGCATATTTCTGGCCAAAGAGTCCTTGATCTTGGGCTTTCTATACATGCTTATAGACTCCTTCTGGTGCTTCATAAGCCATATAGATTTCCATATCTGACCTTTTGAACTTATTTGTGGTCAAAGTGTCCTCAAAATTTTTCAAACTATATAAAGTTATAGACTCCTTTTGATGATAAATCAGCTATACAGAGGGCCCCTTTTGACCTACTGAACATATTTCTGGCCAAAGGGTCCTTGATCTTGGGCTTTCTATACATACTCATAGACGCCTTCTGATGCTTCATAAGCCATATAGATTTCCATATCTGACATTTTGAACTTATTTGTGGTCAAAGTGTCCTAAAAAAAATTCAAACTATGTAAGTTATAGAATCCTTTTGATGATAAATCAGCTATACAGAGGTCCCATTTTGACCTCCTGAACATATTTCTGGCCAAAGAGTCCTTGATCTTGGGCTTTCTATACATACTCATAGACGCCTTCGATACTTCATAAGCCATATAGATGTCCATATCTGACCCTTTGAACTTATTTGTGGTCAAAGTGTCCTGACATTTTTTCAAACTATATAAAGTGATAGACTCCTTTTGATGATAAATCAGCTATACAGAGGTCCCCTGTTGACCTACTGAACATATTTCTGGCCAAAGAGTCCTCGATCTTGGGCTTTCTATTCATACTCATAGACTCCTTCTGATACTTCTTAAGCCATATAGATTTCCATATCTGACCTTTTGAACTTATTTGTGGTCAAAGTGTCCTCAAAATTTTTCAAACTATAGAAAGTTATAGACTCCTTTTGATGATAAATCAGCTATACAGAGGTCCCTTTTTGACCTCCTGAACATGTTTCTGGCCAAAGAGTCCACGATCTTGGGCTTCCTATACATACTCATAGACTCCTTCTGATGCTTCATAAGCCATATAGATGTCCATATCTGACCTTTTGAACTTATTTGTGGTCAAAGTGTCCTCAAAATTTTTCAAAGTTATAGACTCCTTTTGATGATAAATCAGCTATACAGAGGTCCCCTTTTGACCTCCTGAACATATTTCTCAGTAGCACCTCAATGCAGTACACAAGATCCGGGGGGAGGAGTCGGATCTTATATAAGGGGTGGAGATTGGTAGGTTTAGGGGTGGAGATGGGTAGGTTTAGGGGTGGGTTTAGGGATCAGGGGGTGGAGACGGGTAGGTTTAGGTATATGTAAGGTGATGGATTTTATGCTCTGCATTGAGGACCATATCATATTTCTGGCCAAAGAGTCCTCGATCTTGGGCTTTCTATACATACTCATAGACTCCTTCTGGTGCTTCATAAGCCATATAGATTTCCATATCTGACATTTTGAACTTATTTGTTGTCAAAGTGTCCTAAAAAAAATTCTAACTATGTAAGTTATAGAATCCTTTTGATGATAAATCAGCTATACAGAGGTCCCATTTTGACCTCCTGAACATATTTCTGGCCAAAGAGTCCTTGATCTTGGGCTTTCTATACATACTCATAGACGCCTTCTGATGCTTCATAAGCCATATAGATGTCCATATCTATCCTTTTGAACTTATTTCTGGTCAAAGTGTCCTCAACATTTTTCAAACTATATAAAGTTATAGACTCCTTCTGATAAAAAAGAGTCCTCAATCTTGAACTTTGCATTCTCACTCCTAGACTCCTTCTGATGGTTCATAAGCCACATATAGAATTCCATATTTGACCTACTGAACTTATTTCTGGTCAAATGGTCCTCAAAGGGTTTCTTATTATGTTAATTCAGCCATACAGAGGTTCCTATTTGAACTACTGAACACATTTTTGGCCAAAGAGTCTTTGAACATTAACTTTCTCTGCTTATTGACTTCTCTTAATAATACATTAGCCATACAAAAGTCCATATTTGACCTACTAATATATTTCTGGTCAAAGAGTCCCTGATCTTGACCTTTCTGTACATGCTCATTGACAGCTTCTGATGTTTCATCAGCTTGAAAGATGTCCATACTTGACCCATTGAATATATTTCTGACCATAGAGTCCTCGATCTTGAACTTTCTAAACATACTTGTAGACTTGTTAATTAATTATCTGCTATCCAATGTATTTGAACAGTAGTTCAAATTTTATATTTTGAACATGTTTCTAGACATGAGAATTGAATTGCTTTTACAATCCTTCTGATGTTTCATCAGCCATACAGTATAGTTCAAATTTGACCTATTGAACATTTCTATAACCAAAGTGTCCTCGATCTTGATCGTTCTATACATAATCATAGGCTTGTTCTGATGTTTCATCATTGAGACAGAAGTCAGTTATTGACCTACTGAACATATTTCTGGCCAAAAGAGTCGTCAAAAGGTATGTTTATATGCATTCTCATCGACTACTTTTGATGTTAAATCAACCATATTGTTAGTCCAAATTTGACCCATTGAACATATATCTGGCCAAAGAGACCTAGAACTTTAATTATCTATACATAATTACTATCTCCTTCTGATTTTTCATCACCTAGGCTATTATCCATATTTGACAATTGAACATATTTCTGGCTGGAAGAGTCCTTGATCTTTCTATACGTACTCATAGATAGTACGTTTCAGATAGTACTTCAGCCAAAAAATGATCCATAATTGACTACTAAGCTCATTTCTGAGCGATGGGTTTATAATCTTGATTTCTCTATACATTGACTCCTTCTGATGTTACAATAGCAAAACATTATTGTATTGTATTGTATCAATATGACCTATTAAACCTATTTCTGACCAATGAGTCTATGAACATTTTTCAATACATACTCAATGACTCCTGATTTTACAACAGCAATATAGTATTTCAAAATTTGATCAATTGAACATATTTCTGGCCAAAGAGACCTTGATCTTATTCTTTCTAGACATACTCCTTCTGATGTTTCATCAGCCAGATAATTGTCCACAATTGACCTACTGAACATTTTTCTGCCCGAAGAGTCTATGAACTTGAACTTTCTATACATAATCATTTACTTCTGATGTTTCTTCAGCCATACAGTAGTCCAGATTTGACATGTTGAACATATTTCTGACCAAAGAGATTTTGATCTTGAACTTTCTATTCATAATTATAGACTCTTTCAGAAAGTTACATCGGACAGACAATTGTCCATATTAATTATTAAACATATTTCTGGCCAACAAGTCCATTAACTTGAACATTCTGTACATGCTAACTGACTCCTTTTAGTGTTTCATCAGCCAGACATTAGTCCATAATTGACCTACTGAACATATTGCTGCCCGAAGAGTCTTGAACTTGAACTTTCTATATAGGCTCATTGACTCCTTCTGATGTTTCACAAGCAGACAATAGTCCATAATTGACCCTCTGGACATATTTATAGTAAAAGAGTCCTCTGTCTTGAACTTTCTATAGATTCTCAGTGACTCCATATAGATAATTGACCCACTGAACATATTTCTACCTGAAGAGTCTTTGAACTTGAACTTTCTATTCATAATCTTCTTCCTCAATCTTCATTGACTTCTGATTCATCAGCCAGACAGCAGTCCATATTTGACCCACTAAACATATTTCTGGCAAAAGAGTCCTCGATCTTGAACCTTTTAAACATACTCATAGACTCTTTCTGGTGTTTCATCAGCCATGCAGTAGTTCTGATTCGACATAATGAACATATTTCTGACCGAAGAGTCCTCGATCTTGAACTTTCTATTCATACTTATAGACTCTTTCAGATAGTACATCGGCCAAACAATTGTAGATATTGACTATTGAAGTAAAAGAGTTCTCGATCTTGAACTTTCTATACATTCTCAGTGATGCCTTATTTTGTTTCTTTAGCCATACAGAATTCCAGATTTGACATGTTGAACATATTTCTGACTTGAAAATTTTGTACATGCTAATTGACTCCTTTTAGTGTTTCATCAGCCAGACAGTAGTCAATAATGGACCTACTGAAAATATTTCTGGTAAAAGAGTCCTCGATTTTGAACTTTCTATACATTCTCAGTGACGCCTTATTTTGTTTCTTTAGCCATAAAGTAGTTCAGATTTAACATGTTGAACATATTTCTGACTGAAGAGTCCTTGATCTTGAACTTTCTATTCACACTTATAGACTCCTTCAGATAGTACATCGGCCAGACAACTGTCCATAATGACTTTTTTTTTCTTTTTTTTCTGGCCAACGAGTCTATGTACTTGAACTTTCTATACATGCTCATTGACTTCTTTTAGTGCTTCATCAGCCAGAGAGTACTCCATAATTTACCTACTGAACATATTTCTAGTAAAAGAGTCCTCGATCTTTAACATTCTACATGCTCATTGACTCCTTATGCTGTTTCTTTCTACACATAGTCGTTTACTCCATCTGATGTTACATCAGCCATAAAGAAGTCCATAATTGACCCAAGGGTCATATTTGTGGCCAGTCTTGAACTTTCTATACATACTCATAGTCTCCTTCTGATTCTTCATAAGCCATATTTATGTCCATATTTATGACTTATTATTATTTCTGGTCAAAGGTTCCTCAAAAGTTTTTAAACTATGTAAAATTATAGACTCCATCTGATGATAAATCAGACCAAAAGAGGTCAAATTTTGACTCTTGAGTCAATATGTATAGAGAGTTAATGTTCAATGATTCTTTGGCCAAAAATATATTCAGAGGGTCACATACCTGTTAAAGTGATGTATCATCAGAAGAAGTCTATATAAGTCAAAAACATTTTCAATTCGCCAGATATGGACATCTATATAGCTAATGAAGAATCAGAAAGAGTCAATGAGTATATATAGAATGGTCAAGTTGAGACTCTTTGACCAGAAAAAATTTCAGTATGTCAAATATGGACTTTTGTCATGATGATATAACATCCGAAGATATCAATCTGAATGTATAGTGTTAATCTTTAAGGACTCTATGGCCAGTAATATTTTCAGACATCAGAAGGAGTCTATAGATTATGACAGACAAAATCCTTTAGAGAACTCTTTGGTCAAATTTTTTTCAATCGGTCAAATATGGACTACTGCCTGCCTGGTTTGGCATTGCAAGAAGTCAGTCTATATTGTATAGTGAGTTAATGTTCACGGACTCTGGCCAGAAATATTTTCAGTAGGTCAAAAATAGACTACTGGCTGGTTAATATAACATCACAACAAGTCAATCTGTAGTCAAAAGTCAAAAGTTCAAGCAAGATAATGTTCAAGAACTCTTTGGCCAGAAATATGTTCAAAAGGTCAAAAGGTGACCTTTGTATAGCTGATTTATCATCAGAAAGAGTCTATAACTTTATATAGTTTAAAAACTTTTGATGACCAGAAATAAGTTCAAAAGGTCAGATATGGATATCTATATGGCTTATGTAACATTAGAAGGAGTCTATGAGTATGTATAGAAAGGTCAAGATCGAGAACTCTATGGCCATAAATATATTCCTTGGGTCAAATATGGACTTCTGTATGGCCGATTTAACATCAGAAGGAGTTTATGAGTTTCTAAGAGTAAAAAACATTTTGAGGATTCTTTGGCCAAAAACATGTTAAATCAGTCAAATATGGCTACAGTCTGGCTGACATAACATCACGAGAAGTCTTGATGGTAGGAGAAATATAAATAGTAAGGTAAATGTTCAAGGTCTCTGGCCAGAAATATGTTCAGAAGGTCAAATATGGACTTCTGTATGACTGATTTAACATCAGAAGGAGTCTATACATTTATGACAGACAAAATCCTTTAGAGAACTCTTTGGTCAAATTTTTTTTCAATCAGTCAAATATGGACTACTGTCTGCCTGATTTTACATTACGAGAAGTCAGTCTATATGTATAGTGAGTTGATGTTCACGGACTCTGGCCAGAAATATGTTCAGTAGGTCAAAAATAGACTACTGGCTGGTTAATATAACATCACAACAAGTCAATCTGTAGTATAGCAAGATAATGTTCAAGAACTCTTTGGCCAGAAATATGTTCAGAAGGTCAAAAGGTGACCTTGGTATAGCTGATTTATTATCAGAAGGAGTCTATAACCTTATATAGTTTGAAAAAATGTTAGGACACTTTGACCACAAATAAGTTCAAAAGGTCAGATATAGAAATCTATATGGCTTATGAAGCACCAGAAGGAGTCTATGAGTATGTATAGAAAGCCCAAGATCGAGGACTCTTTGGCCAGAAATATGTTCTGGAGGTCAAAACGGGATGTGGACATCTATATGGCTTGTGAAGCATCAGAAGGAGTTGGACTATATGAATAGAAAGCCCAAGATCGAGGACTCTTTGGCCAAAAATATGTTCCTTGGGTCAAATATGGACTTCTGTATGGCTGACGTAACATCAGAAAAAGTCAACGAGTATAAATGGAAAGGTCAAGTTTCGAGTACTCCTTGGACAGAAAAAAATTCAGTATGTCAAATTTGGACCTTTGTCAGGATGATATAACATTTTTAAGGACTCTTTGGCCAGAAATATGTTCAGTAGGTCAAAAGCGTACCTATGTATAGCTCATTGTTATAACATTATGTGCTTTGCACAAACGATCTAACGTTGAGCATCATTAAAGAAACATAGGTTATGCACTTCGTGCATTGCATTGCATTGCACACCAAAACTAACTCAATGCCATGTTCATTAGAGAGATAACATATGTGTTGTTGCTTTGCACAAAATGTCTAACGTTATGCATTGAAGAATAACATTATTGTCTGTGCTCTACTTGTATTGCATTGCACAACAGAACTAACTCGATCCCATGTTCATTACAAAGATAACATGTGTGTTGTTGCATTGCATTGCATTGCACACCAGAACTAACTCATTCCCATGTTCATTAAAGAGATAACTTATGTGTTGTTGCAATTGCATTGCACAAACGATCTAACGTTATAGAATAACTTATAGGTTATGCATATTTCGCATTGCATTGCACTAAATCATTCCCATGTTCATTATAGAGATGATATGTGTGTTGATGCATTGCATTGCATTGCATTGCATTGCATTGCATTGCATTGAATTGTATTGCACTAACGATCTAACGTTGTGCACTGAAGAATAACATATAGGTTATGCACATTTTGCATTGCATTGTACAACTGAACTACCTCATTCCCATTTTGTTTAAAGACATAACGTGTGTTGTTGCATTACATTGCATTGCATTGCACTAACGATCTAACTTTGTGCACTGAAGAATAACATATGTTATGCACTTTTCGCATTGCATTGCACACCAGAACAAAATCATTCCCATGTTCATTATAGAGATGATATGTGTGTTGCATTGCATTGCATTGCATTGCACTAACGATCTAACGTTGTGCACTGAAGAATTAACATATGTTATGCACTTTTTGCATTGCATTGCACACCAGAACTACCTCATTCCCATGTTGATTAAAGACATAACGTGTGTTGTTGCATTGCATTGTATTGCATTGCATTGCATTGCATTGCATTTATTTGCATTGCATTGCACTGCATTGCACTGCATTGCACTACATTGCACTGCATTGCATTGCATTGCATTGCATTGTATTGCATTACATTGCATTGCATTGCATTGCACTAACGATCTAACGTTGTGCACTGAAGAATAACATATAGGTTATGCACTTTTCGCATTGCATTGCACACCCAGAACTACCCATGTTGATTAAAGACATAACGAGTGTTTTTGCATTGCATTGTATTGCACTATATTGATTTGCATTGCTTTGCACTGCATTGCATTGCATTGCATTACACTAACGCTCTAACGTTGTGCACTGAAGAATAACATATAGGTTATGCACTTTTTGCATTGCATTGCATTGCACACCAGAACTAAATCATTCCCAAGTTCATTATAGAGATGATATGTGTGTTGTTGCATTGCATTGCATTGAATTGCATTGCACTAACGGATGTTATGCACTTTTTGCATTGCATTGCACACCAGAACTACCTCATTCCCATGTTGATTAAAGACATAACGTGTGTTGTTGCATTGCATTGTGTTTATTTGCATTGCATTGCATTGCACTGCATTGCATTGCACTGCATTGCATTGCACTGCATTGCATTGCATTGCATTGCATTGCATTGCACTGCATTGCATTGCTTTTATTTGCATTGCATTGCACTTGTATTGCATTGCATTGCATTGCACTTAACGATCTAACGTTGTGCACTGAAGAATAACATATGGGTTATGCACTTTTTGCATTGCATTGCACACCAGAACTAAATCATTCCCAAGTTCATTAAAGACAAAACGTGTGTTGTTGCATTGCATTGATTTGCATTGCTTTGCACTGCATTGCATTGCTTTGCACTGCATTGCATTGTTTTGCACTGCATTGCATTGCACTAACGATCTAACGTTGTGCACTGAAGAAAAACATATAGGTTATGCACTTTTTGCATTGCATTGCATTGCACACCAGAACTAAATCATTCCCATGTTCATTAAAGACATAACGTGTGTTGTTGGATTGCATTGCATTGCATTGCTTTGCATTGCTTTGCATTGCTTTGCATTGCTTTGCATTGCTTTGCATTGCTTTGCATTGCACTGCATTGCACTGCATTGCACTAACGATCTAACGTTGTGCACTGAAGAATAACATATGTTATGCACTTTTTGCATTGCATTGCACACCAGAACTACCTCATTCCCATGTTGATTAAAGACATAACTTGTGTTGTTGCATTGCATTGCATTGATTTGCAATGCTTTGCAATGCTTTGCAATGCTTTGCAATGCTTTGCAATGCTTTGCACTGCGTTGCATTGCATTGCACTGCATTGCATTGCATTGCATTGCATTGCATTGCATTGCATTGCATTGCACTAACGATCTAACGTTGTGCACTGAGGTTATGCACTTTTCACATTGCATTGCATTTGCACACCAGAACTACCTCATTCCCATGTTGATTAAAGACATAACGTGTGTTGTTGCATTGCATTGCATTGCATTGATTTGCATTGATTTGCATTGATTTGCATTGATTTGCACTGCATTGCACTAACGATCTAACGTTGTGCACTGAAGAATAACATATGCACTTTTTGCATTGCATTGCACTGGTGTGCAATGCAATGCAAAAAGTGCATAACATATGTTATTCTTCAGAACTACCTCATTCCCATGTTGATTATAGACATAACGTGTGTTTTTGCATTGCATTGTATTGCATTGCATTGCATTTATTTGCATTGCATTGCACTGCATTGCACTGCATTGCACTGCATTGCACTGCATTGCACTGCATTGTATTGCATTACATTGCATTGCACGAACGATCTAACGTTGTGCACTGAAGAATAACATATAGGTTATGCACTTTTCGCATTGCATTGCACACCAGAACTACCCATGTTGATTAAAGACATAACGAGTGTTTTTGCATTGCAATGTATTGCACTATATTGATTTGCATTGCTTTGCACTGCATTGCATTGCACTGCATTACACTAACGCTCTAACGTTGTGCACTGAAGAATAACATATAGGTTATGCACTTTTTGCATTAAATTGCATTGCATTGCACACCAGAACTAAATCATTCCCAAGTTCATTATAGAGATGATATGTGTGTTGTTGCATTGCATTGCATTGAATTGCATTGCACTAACGATCTAACGTTGTGCACTGAAGAATTAACATATGTTATGCACTTTTTGCATTGCATTGCACACCAGAACTACCTCATTCCCATGTTGATTAACGACATAACGTGTGTTGTTGCATTGCATTGCATTGTATTTATTTGCATTGCATTGCATTGCATTGCACTTCATTGCATTGCATTGCACTGCATTGCATTGCATTGCATTGCATTGCATTGCACTGCATTGCATTGCATTGCATTTATTTGCATTGCATTGCACTGCATTGCATTGCTTTTATTTGCATTGCACTGTATTGCATTGCATTGCATTGCATTGCACTAACGATCTAACGTTGTGCACTGAAGAATAACATATAGGTTATGCACTTTTTACATTGCATTGCACACCAGAACTAAATCATTCCCATGTTCATTAAAGACAAAACGTGTGTTGTTGCATTGCATTGTATTGTATTGCATTGCATTGATTTGCATTGCTTTGCACTGCATTGCATTGCTTTGCACTGCATTGCATTGCACTAACGATCTAACGTTGTGCACGTATTGCATTGCATTGCACACCAGAACTAAATCATTCCCATGTTCATTAAAGACATAACGTGTGTTGTTGCATTGCATTGCATTGCAATGTATTGCAATGCAATGCAATTCAATGTATTGCATTGCATTGCATTGCATTGCATTGCATTGCTTTGCATTGCTTTGCATTGCTTTGCATTGCTTTGCATTGCTTTGCATTGCTTTGCATTGCTTTGCATTGATTTGCACTGCATTGCACTAACGATCTAACGTTGTGCACTGAAGAATAACATATGTTATGCACTTTTTGCATTGCATTGCACACCAGAACTACCTCATTCCCATGTTGATTAAAGACATAACGTGTGTTTTTGCATTGTATTGCATTGAATTGAATTGAATTGAATTGCATTGCATTGCATTGCATTGCATTGCATTGCAGTGCATTGCATTGTATATATTTGCATTGCATTGCACTGCATTGCACTGCATTGCATTGCATTGCTTTTATTTGCATTGCATTGAACTGCATTGCATTTATTTGCATTGCATTGCACTGCATTGCATCGCTTTTATTTGCATTGCATTGCACTGCATTGCATTGCATTGCATTGCACTAACGATCTAACGTTGTGCACTGAAGAATAACATATAGGTTATGCTCTTTTCGCATTGCATTGCACACCAGAACAAAATCATTCCCAAGTCCATTATAGAGATGATATGTGTGTTGTTGCATTGCATTGCATTGCACTAACGATCTAACGTTGTGCACTGAAGAATAACATGTTATGCACTTTTTGCATTGCATTGCACACCAGAACTACCTCATTCCCATGTTGATTAAAGACATAACGTGTGTTTTTGCATTGCATTGTATTGCATTGCATTGCATTGCATTGCATTTATTTGCATTGCATTTCACTGCATTGTATTTGCTTTCATTTGCATTGCATTGCATTGCATTGCTTTTATTTGCATTGCATTGCACTGCATTGCACTGCATTGCACTGCATTGCACTGCATTGCTTTGCATTGCACTGCATTGCTTTGCATTGCACTAACGATCTAACGTTGTGCACTGAAGAATAACACAGGTTATGCACTTTTTGCATTGCATTGCACACCAGAACTAAATCATTCCCATGTTCATTAAAGACAAAACGTGTATTGTTGCATTGCATTGCATTGATTTGCATTGATTTGCACTGCATTGCATTGCACTAACGATCTAACGTTGTGCACTGAAGAATAACATATAGGTTATGCACTTTTTGCATTGCAATGCTTTGCACACTAGAACTACCTCATTCCCATGTTGATTAAAGACATAACGTATGTTGTTGCATTGTTGCATTGCATTTGTGCATTGCATTGCACTAACGATCTAATGTTATGTTGTGCACTGAAGAATAACATATGCTCTTTTCGCATTGCATTGCACTGCACACCAGAACAAAATCATTCCCATGTTCATTGTAGAGATGATATGTGTGTTGTTGCATTGCATTGCATTGCATTTCATTACATTACATTACATGTAATTAATGTAATGTAATTACATTACATTACATTACATTGCATTGCTTTGAATCGCACTGCACTAACGATCTAACGTTGTGCACTGAAGAATAACATATATGGACTTTTCGCATTGCATTGCATTGCACACCAGAACTAACTCAATCCCATGTTCATTAAAGACATGACATGAGTGTTGGGTCATTGCATTGCATTGCACTAACGATCTAACGTTGTGCACTGAAGAATAACATATAGGTTATGTACTTTTCGCATTGCATTGCAATGCACACCAGAACAAAATCATTCCCAAGTTCATTATATAGATAATATGTGTGTTGTTGCATTGCATTGCATTGCATAGCGATCTAACGTTGTGCACTGAAGAATAACATATAGGTTATGCACTTTTTGCATTGCATTGCATTGCACACCAGAACTAAATCATTCCCATGTTCATTAAAGAGATAACGTGTGTTGGTGCATTGCATTGTATTGCATTGCATTGCATTGCATTGCATTTTATTGCACTAACGATCTAACGTTGTGCACTGAAGAATAACATATGCACTTTTCGCATTGCACACCAGAACTAACTCAATCCCATGTTAGAGAGAGAGATAACATATGTGTTGTTGCTTTGCACAAACTATCTAATTGTGAATTGTGTGAACTAATTGTGCATTGAAGAATAACATATAGTCTGTGCACTACTTGCATTGCATTGCACAACAGAACTAACTCAATCCCATGTTCATTAAAGAGATAACGTGTGTTGTTGCATTGCATTGCATTGCACACACGATCTAACGTTGTGTATTGAAGAATAACATAGGCTATGCACTTCTTGCATTGCATTGCACTAACGATCTAACTTTGTGCACTGAAGAATAACATATAAGTTATGCACTTTTCGCATTGCATTGCATTGCACACCAGAACTAACTCAATCCCATGTTCATTCAAGACATATGTGTGTTGTTGCATTGCATTGCATTGCATTGTTAGATCGTTAGTGCAATACAATGCAATGGAATGCAACAACACTCACATCATCTCTTTAATGAACATGGGATTGAGTTAGTTCTGGTGTGCAATGCAATGTAAATTCTAACGTACCTCTTAAATATAGAGCTCATGACAAATAAAAGTTCCAGATGGACAAACATTAACTGCAAAACCCAGTGTGAATAACAATATCTTAAACTAGACTCAATCAATCAATAGATAAACTAGAGAGTGGATACACAGATATGGCCTATTTATGAATGAAATTCATGAATTTATTTGTCATTTAAACTTATGCAAACAGGGAAAGAGAGTAGAAAACACTTATTGTCCTGTCGCCCCCTCTAGTGGACAGCATTAAGTATTACGGCCTTCATTGCTCAGAGAACGCAAGTCAATGGATTTTTTGGGGAAAGTAAGTCTTTTTTATTTTTTTATTTTTTTTATTAATGTTTATTACAAACTCTCGTGGAGACAACAGCAAAGAAAAAGGCAAGGTATCAACAAAATGCAGTTTTGACAATGAAAAAGATCAAAGAAATAAAAAAATAAAAAAATAAATAAGGCATTGTTCTCAAATAAATAATATGTGTAACAGGACCAAAAACATTTCAGCAGCATAACAAATAGCTTCTACAGTTTGTTTAGATTTTTTTACAAGGTTCAAGGAGGATAATAACATACGAAATTCATTTTTAAAACAGTTTACATTTGGCAATTGTTTTTTCCATTTATTTTTGTGAATGTTCAAACCCATAATGATGATAAGGTTAATCAAAAGTGAAATGTCCCTCGTCAGTTAGAATTATAAATAAGAATATCTTCGATTGTAAATTGTTCAAGTTCACTAATTTTATGGAAAAGCTGGTTGAACAAAGACTTTTTGTTTGATACAAATTGCTCTATTATTCCACAAGGTGGCACAATGAGGGGTAAAGTTATGGGTAAATACCATCTTCCAATGATGCAAACTTGTTTATGAAACTCAGATAATTAAAAACATTTTTAGAAAATTTCAAAGTCACATTTCAAAAGAAAGTTTAACCCACCGAACCTCTTGAAAATACTTTTTGGAATTTGAAACCATATTGAATCCGGCTTCAATAGAAACTCTTTCAACCACTTTATTTTAAATGTTCCTAACATTGCCTCAAAATCCAATGTTTTGATCCCCCCCTTTAACCAACATAGTTGGTCTTATTTCACCATATAAATTTATATATAGTTAATTTTCCTCGCGTTTTTTGGAGCAATGTAAAGGATTGACATGGATAAATCAGTTTGGATACCCTCAGCCTTGGACAATAAGTAACTCCCAAAAATGGAAAGATCTCTACTAAGCCAGTGCATTATCAAGGATAATTGATATTTGAATAAGGAAAATTTGAATAAGGAAAATTGATATTTGATCAATTTTTTCTTTCATATTAATTTCCTCTCTTTGTTTTTCATCTTTAACCATCTTAACTCCAAGATATTTAACTTATTTTTTTAACAGGGATTTCTGTATCTATACAGTCATATAACGCAAGTAGTTCACACTTTCATTATAATATAAACGAAGACCTGAAGCTTTGGAAAAAATTGAAATTATTTGCAATGAATTGCTAACCATAGATTTATCCCATTAAAGATTCGCGCAAATCTTTTGCGATTTTTTCTAAATATCGATAAAAAACTATTGCGAAATGACGGCGTTTCCATTAACCGATGTTATGCGACTGAAACGTCATTTTTTCCTCTCGCGATAAGTCATTCCAACGGACGATCATGGCAACGGACGTTGGTAAGTTTATATATATATTTATTACATGGCTTGGCTGAATTCCAATGTAGAATGCGGTCTGTTATGTAAGGGATAATGTATAGAGAGGCGGTTGTTATAGCGAATAACAAGCCCGACAGGCTGAACGAGACCCCGACGCGAACAACTTTGGACTAATTGGACATCCTTGTCTTATTCCGCAAGTTATATTTATTCTTGGTGTTAGTCCTGCGTTTAAGGAGACATAACTGCAAATATCAGTATAGAACATTAGAACGTATAGAACATGATTACTGAACAACATTTTTTGTCGAATCCAAAATTTTCTAAAGTAGAAAATACAAAAATCGAGTTCTATAGAATCGAAAGCTTTGTAAAATAAAATCAGGCTTTCCGATTCCAGAATAGACCGATAGTCCAGCATGTCCAATATTAATCTCACATTATTACACACTTCTACCTTTTATAAACGCAGACTGAGTTTCATCTACTATTTTATCAATTACTGTTTTCAATCTCTCTGCATATATTAACGCTAATAACTTATAGCCTATAATATAACTTAATAATAGGCCTCCAATTGTCTAAATTTGTTTTATCTTTTTTTGTTTTGGGGAGTAGGGTTATTGTTGGAGTAAGACATTCGATAAATGCATTCAATAACAATTCTTTGATATCTTCCCCAAAAAACGTAAAAAATTCCGAGGTAAACCCATCAATTCAGGTGACTTCCCATGTTTCAGTTTTTTCCGGGCATTTTCTATTTCTTGCAGATTTATTTTGCCGTCTAACCTTTTTTTGTCATTCTCCCCAATCCTTTTAATATTGCTCTTAATCAGAGTAAAAGGGATTCACAGTCCTCTTTGAGGAAATTTGAGCTATAAGTCAGAGTAAAAGAGTTGAACTTCCTCCTGTATTTGGCTATAGGCTCTTCTATGACTGTGTCATTTTCTGTTAATTTGCAGATTCTTTTTTTAGACTACCTAGACTTTTCTAAGCCATAGAAATATGTTGTGGTCTTCTCACCTTCTTTCTTCGATCCATCCCAGCAAACATTGGTCCGACGGCAACGTCGTGTCCCTGGCCAAAAATAGTCGCGGTATGACGGCATAAATCGGTAAAAATATGTAACACAGAACATTTCCTAAAAATGCATTCAGATACATTTGTACATGTCTACAGTTCTCTGGGGTTGCATGTATAATTGTTATTTTGACTTTTAGCTACGTGTAGTTCAATATAGTGTATCGGGTGAGAGGACGTCACCTGGCGACGTCTTTTACACGTGCATTTATAGTCCATCATGACCCTCCATCATGGAATCCTTGTGAAATATGCAAAAGCTGTGCTTAATCCTTGCATGGTTAATACTGCAAAAATTAATTTAATGGCCCAAGTAGTTTTTAAGAGGTTGTGAAGACGTCCACTGACGTCCTTTACACGTCAAGGCTGTGAATAGACGTCCACTGATGTCTTTTACACGTCTAGTCAAGCAAGACAGAAAAAAAACAGGAATTATCTTTATGAAATACACGAATTGTATACAAAGTAAATATATTTACTTTATCTTGTTTAAATAAATTATAATCACACAGTTCCTAGTGTGGTTAAGTGAATGCAAAGCCTCTGCATTCTAGTCATTATTTCAACCTGTAGCCTACCTGATACGTTGTGTGTTTTTTTTAGTGTTTTTTTTATTTTATGGAATGTATGCATATACATGTAAAACAGAAATATATCTGGTCACCATTTATGTCTGAGTTGGATGTAATTGCCAAAACTGTGCTGCCAAGATGTAACAAAAGATCTCCCGACATTACCAAATCCCGCGATAGGTTAGATTATCTCACGAGATGTTAACGCGTTTTCCCCATAGACTCACTCCGGAACACTTAAGTTTGAACAACCACGGAGAGAGGAGGAATTGAGGCCCATATTATTAGAAATCTACTGTTGGGTACGTACATTTTGTATTATTAGATTAACGTGCTAGAGTTTTACTTGTTTGACATGAATGAACCGAAAGAAATGATGCCCACATTGTCAACTGAAATTGGCTAACTGAGTTTGGCTAAAATTAGCTAGTAGGCTAAAAGTTACTTTGAACTTATACAACGGTATACCATAGTATAAAGTATGTTTAATGATACAGTCAAAGTTATTACTGTAAATTATTAATGTAGCCTTTTGAGAGTTTCTTTCAGAAAGTAAATTATCTGAAGTAGAATGAAATTAGCTGGATTTGAACATGTATGTTTTCAGTAACTGCTTTAAAAATATTTTGTAATTTTAGAATTGCTAAACATGTCTATTCAGGGGACATCACAGCCCACCTGTCTTTATCAGAAATGTCCTGTTCATTTTCTCACTGTTACACACCTAGTTAAGGGTCTTTCTCAAGGGCACCACAGTGGTATTGAAGAGGCAGGGGACAAATGCTGTTTTTTATTTAGCTGAAGACCATAAAAATATTTTGAAAATAAGTGCATGTCATTTACCTCAAATTTTTAATTTTCATTTATTTTAAAAAGAAATATATTCTCTTCCCTTAGATGCTGTGAAGAGGTGGAGCCCACATGCTACAGACTCTGAAATTGATGCAGCAATGGCAGAACACCTGAAACACGCTCCAGGAAGAGCTGGGGGTGGTGGATACAAAAAATGAGCCAAACAATGTGTTTAAGGGATTGTCATCATTTACTCAACCTCATGTTTCAAACCTGTATACCTTTCTATGCTAAACACAAAGATATTTAGAAGAATTTTTGTAACCAAGCAGATGTCGCTTCCCATTAATAATTATTTTTTCTCCAATAATGGTAGTCAGTGGATGCTCTATTTGCTTGGTTACAAACATTCTTCAAAATATCTTCTTTTGTGTTCAGCAGAAGAAAGAAACTCATACAGGTTTGGAATTTGGTGAGTAAATTACATAATTTTCATTTTTGGGTGAACTATCTTTATATAATAATTCAGTATTTTGCTATTGGTATTTAGTTTGGTTAACAAATCGAGAGCTTAGAATTATAAGGTTCTATCTCCGTTTATTGTAGTTTATTGAGGATCAAAGTTTTTAAACTCGGTTTATGTTTTGTGAGATGGAACCTTTTATTTTATTAATAACTACTAACAAAATATTTTTTTTACAAAAATAACACCACACAGGCATTAATAAACACCTAATGAATCAGATTGTCAAAAACTCAAAAAGTGGAGATAGAACCTTATAATTCTAAGCTCACGAAATGTTAAACATTGAAAAAAATAAAGAGAAATTTTGGCTGTTCAAGATCAATAAAATGTTGTGCTTAATCAGAACATGCTTCTTTTTTGCTTATGTCCACAAATAATGTGTTATTGTTTTTGATGTACACGTGATTAAAACGTTTTATTGACGTTCAGGTCTGACTGGACCAATTTTGGACCTTTTTAGAACCTTTGTCAAGATGCTAAACCTCAAGACTTGATTGTCTTTCACGATGTTACACAATAGGTGTGTGATTATTTTATATGCAGGCTTATACACTTAAATTATGCAGCAACACATTTAAACACATATGACGACGCATTTAGACGTCCAGGGACGCGCAGAAGAGACGTGGAATTCACGGCCAGAAAAGACGTGGAATTCACGGCCAGAAAAGACGTCGGTTCAACTTCCATTTTGGAACTATTTTTCAACCATGACGGGACGTCTCGGACGGACGTCTTTTCAACGGTCATTAAACGTTCAAATGTTTGCTGGGTATCTAGCCCTGGATCGTACAAAGGCTCCACTTGCTTTTTCTTGCTGTTTTTGGAGGGAATTCAACTCCGTTAGTTCTTCCTCCGAAGCATTAGTTTTACCACAGAGTATGTTAATCCTTTTCAGTATTTCTTTCTGTTTAAGTTTACTTGTTTTTGACATGCTTTTTCCCGTTTCAATTGCCAACCTCTTTGTTTCAAATTTAAACCATTCCCACTTCCCTTTATTTGACATATCCATTCCTTTTACTTTTAGACAGAGGGATTTTATTTGTTTGAAAAAAACATAATTTGATAAAAGTATATTATTTAGTTTCCATATATTACCCGCAGAGCGGGAAAGTAAGTCAGACCAGTTAGAAAAGATATAAGCGAGTCAGACCAGTCTAAAGGTCTGAGCTGAGTTTGGTGAAGCATTAAGGCGGAGGCAATTTCTCATAATAATAATAATAATAATAATGTTTAAATATATGCTGGCTTTCTAAAGAAAACTCAGAGAAACATCGACCAATTCAGTATGTAATAAAATTTTATTAGTTTTATAATAAAACTAATAACATTTTAAAGGTAGGCCTATGCCGTGCTCTTCAACCGACATGATTTTAATTAATCCCAAACCTGCTAATTTTGTCAGTATTAATGTACGTTCACTAGCTTCTACACATGCATACATTCATAAATATACATTTTGTTTCTATTAAAATTTCTAAATTATTTATAGCCTACATATGTCACACACGTCTACCTGCCTTTTGATGTAAATAAAAGACGAGAGTGGTAAATGTTACGGACATATGGTCCGTACTGTAGCCTAGGCTACATATGGTACAGTTCAGCCTATTATTGCCTTATTTTTATTTCCACTTCCCTTTTACACAAAGAAACGGAACTATTTGCACTGTATTTATCAATGGGAAATACATCATGCTAAAATAATCTGTCATATACGTGGTTCACATTATTGGGTTCGCTTGCAAGTCTCAGCAGCGCGAATTACGTGACCAGCAACATATTTCTGCTTCAAATATTGTAGTTAGTTAACAGTGAGTGGTGGTTTCGGACATTTTATATTTTATTACAGTGCATTTGTCAGTGCCGCACTCGTACTGACTCTTATTCTGCCTGACAGAAAGAAAAGCTCGTCGCTTACTGAAGGCGGA
This sequence comes from Squalius cephalus, assembly GCF_949319135.1. NCBI lineage: Eukaryota > Metazoa > Chordata > Actinopteri > Cypriniformes > Leuciscidae > Squalius > Squalius cephalus. Next base: position 4,778,993 of record NC_137134.1, read on the forward strand.
GCGTTTCGACCAATCAGATGAAAGGGGGCGTTTCTGCGCCGCCCACGTGTGCAAATGAAATATCGAGCCCATAAACCGATTTGTAAACCACAAACGAAAAATGAAAACCAAAACCTCATTTTTCATTTTTTTAACTAAAAAACGAATAAACGAGCTGGTTTTCATTTCTCATTATTCCATTCCAAACAGGAAATCAAATGATCAAAAAGTTTTTATTTTTTATTTTTTATGTTTTATTGAACACCAAAAAAGTAACAAAAAACAGAATATACATCTATAATGGCATTGACAAATACAGATAAATGAGTAGGCACATGACAGTCAAATAAATGGATAATGACAAAAGAATACATATATTTGAAGGAAAAAAAGAAAAAAAGAACAAGAAGGGGTCTCTTCATTCCTCTTCAAAGAGATCAAGGTCTCTTATTATTCTAGCCAATTTCTGGGCCTTTTTACTTTTCATACATTGCAACGATGGAAAGAAATTACAAATAAAGTCTCTTTTAAATACAGAAAAATAAGGTTTCGTCTTCGCATTTATGAATAAAGAATTTGCCCAGAATCAACATTACATTAATAAAAAATTCATTTTTTTTCTCATCCAACAACATTCCAAACATAATATGCTTCCTAGCAAAAGTTGGCAGTGAATGAATCTTTGTCTCCAACCAGTAAGACATATTTTCCCAAAAGGTATTTGAAAAAACACAAGAAAAAAAAAGGTGATCATTGTCAACTTGACAAAAAGTACAGGCATTTTCTTCAAAATTAAACCGTTGTCTTAAAAATTCACTTGACCATTGAATATTTTAAAATGGGTTTCCTTAGCTTTAGGAGCCACTGGAAAGCTAATATACTGTGTTCGCAATTCTTTAACAAATGTCATAAGCTTGCAAAACACAGTTATTATACAGAAATGTCGGATATAATATAGAACGAATAAGAGTGAATAAGTTTGTTGGGAAGCATTGCCCTGAGGTCATTGAAGAGAAGGGAGTTCACAAGATCCATCTGGCATGTTGACAGAAGCGTTTTGTACAAAATGTATAAAACTTTTTGGAATGGCATTTAAGACACGCTCACATTGTAAATTGTATTTAGTACAGAAGGGTCCGTGTAACGCTTCACAATTCAGTTTTCAGACCATACAATGCAAATGCAAAAATGAAAAATTGAAACCAGACATTTTTTTTGTTGTTTTTCCAGTACATTATCAATGGATATTTGCCTTTTCTCCCCTTTTTTCATTTTTACTTTTGCAAACATTTGAATAAATGAAATCTAACCGATTTTCTATTTTTCCATTTTTCGTCTTGTAATTTGTGCCGTGGGCGGTACCATTAGCACGGGGGTGTGTCCGTGGACTAACTTTACTATCATTTCATTGATGTAACTGCTTTATTTACACTGCATGCACGTTTGAGGAGAAGTTTAAAAGACGGAACACAGGACAACATTTTTCACCCGAAGTGCCATAACTTTTGTTATTAGGTAAAAGTCTACGTGTACTAAATTATAAGGCAGTCTCGGACCGGCCATCGGGAGCAGCCGGGAAAAGTGAAATCCCGGTGGCCTGGGTATGATTTGGCACATTGCCCTAGCTGTTTCTGTTTGTATTGACCTTATTAATAAAAATACTAGCCTACCAAGTGGAAATATAGAAAAAAAAGCTTCTTTTTTTGTTAGGTTTTTAGCTCTCGTTTGTAATAGCCTACAATACAATAAAGATGCAGATGTTTTCACTATAGCGGGCATTGTTCGTTACCACGGCATCCGCTTGAGCTTCTGTGTGCTCTACACACCACTTCTCGTTCCTGTAAAACGCCCTTAAATCTAGCACAGTTGTAGAACTCTAGACTGTTCATTACAATAGAAGCAGTCCGCCGGGATATGAGCATGAGGCGATATAGCTAACTATGCTGCAAATCAAGAGCAATAATATTTATTTATTTTCAATGAATAAACAGAAATACCTTGCTACGTTTGGCACATTGCCCAGCTTGATTTTTTTTAAAAATGTATTTATTCGAGCACATTAAATTCGCCATTCGATAATGAATCAGCACTAGCCTACATTACATATTATTAGCCTAGCCTACAAACGAGAGCTAAAAACCTTAAAAAAATTTGGGGAAAAAAATATGCTTATTTTTTTCTATATTTTTGCTTAGTAGGCTATAATTTTTATCGTTATTCTAGAACAGGGGTCTTCAACTAAAATTGCTTGAGGTCCAGTAAATGAACCCTCCTCACCAGCCGAGGTCCGGACAATTATATACCTAAAAATATGAATTGATGGGTTTTACCAGACTAAAGAAATGAGTGTAGATAACTTTTTTTTTTTATTGAACAAAATATAATGTTATGGATAAACATATGTCTTTTCATATGTATAAGCAGCCATAAGTAATCTTTCACAAAACTGATCTAATTTTAATGCTGTTCTGTTATGTCCTTTAAGTTGATTTGGTACAAAATATCTGAATTCAACCAGTAACAATGTCTGACAAAAATATGATAAAGGAAACTGTGCAAAATGCCTTCATCTCTAAATGTGCACTAAACATACATTAATTTCAACATTAACAACTTAAAAGGAAAACTAAAGTGCTTTTTTCGGCTGAACTGAGATTAACAATCACAATCAACGCAAACCTCCTTGTATTGTCTCTACTTAACTAAATGTATCTAATGTTGATAATCAGCAATATCATTCAGAAACACACGCAAAAAATAGTGCCACCAGTTAGGGTGACCACCTGCTAATAAGCCCAAGGGGGGACAAGGGGTATGTTTCTGAGGGACAATGTGGGACACTGTCTGGCGCGGCGGTGCCCCACTGGCAGACTCACTGATAGTGGTTTACCCATTTCTAGCACATACCACCTTGCATAGTATTAATAATGCCCTATTCTCCTAAACGTGTAATTTTTGATGTATGCTCATGAATAGGCCAACCAATGTGTATTTTTTTTCTAAATAAAGACTCATAATATTTTGAACATTCAATGAATTGACAGATGTACTTCCACTTAAGATTTACTATTTAATTTTATTTATTTTTCATTACAATTTATTTACTTTAAATAAATTATAATATAAATGTATAGGATTAACAGGAACTGTAGTTGCTCAACACCACAGGAACAGTTAAAAAAAAAGTATTTAAAAAAAATACGATTGACCTCGTATTCCCCTCCCTCCATGTCCGATTGAGAAGGACGTTTTGCAAAGGTCACAAAAAGCCCTCTCGGTATCCCCCTCAACACCTTTCAGCCACAAATATTCATTTCCCAATTCTTGTTTCTTGTACTCACACCTTCTCTTTTTAATTGATGATGGCGTTGCCTCTCAGACAGTCTCTTTCTCGAATTTTTCGAATTGGAAAGCGCGCATCTGAAAGTTCCTTCCTTCCAAGTGTGTCTGGTATGCGCGTGCGTGCGCTGTCATGACAACAACGAAAAAGTTGACAACAACCTAGTCAGTTCAACTGAGGGGTTTGTGTGGCAACAATAGCGTGCTGAAATGTCAAGTAATGTTCGTTTGTCTGCTTGGGGCTCGAGTATATAGAGCGACCAACTTTTTTTTGAGCAAGCATAGATTATGCGTGACACGGTCTCAATTTGCGTGACGCGTGAATTGGGCTTCAAACGCTGTGCGCGCACGCGCTACGCGGGACGGGTGGTCACCCTACCACCAGTGTTGGAAAAATTAAAAAGTACAAGAAACCCTTTATCTCTTATTTTGTACAGTCCATAAAAATGTAAATAACCTCTTATGAAATTTAAATAAAATTGTCTAAAATTCACTGTATTCTCAGTGAACACTCATATGCTCGATGTTGGGCGGCGAATGAGTGAGAGAGGACGACCCGTGTAGATCGCTCATACTGGGCTTTGAGCTCATTTATTGTCTGCGCCCTTACCTCGGACTGCTGAAGATAAGTTTCTTCTAATAAGTGTCTATGTTTAGCTTCGTAATGACATTTAATGTTTCCACTTTGAACAACCGCGACAGACTCGGAGCAAATGAGACACACGGGCCTTGTAACAGTTACAGCTCGATGCAGGAAGAAAGAATAAATGCGTATTTTCCCACCAATTATCTCGGAAAACTCGGTTTTCAGCGTCAACTTTACTAATTTTTGAAAATGCCATTGTTTTTCACTCACTGAAAGTTTTATCTCTCTGCGTTTTTCACTCGCTGAAAGTTTCATCTGTCTGCGCGCTCTCTGCTCTCTTCATTGCATGCAATGACTGCGCGTCTGAACGTAGCAACAGTGAGCATAGTAACTGTAGTAGCAACCATAGCAACCCGTTGCGCTGTTGGACCCAAACGGCTCTACTGAGCTGACTTTGATGTGCCTGATATAAATGTGTTTTTATTAGAAAATAGCGGCATTTATTTATTTCATTATGTCAAAAGGCTTCGCGGTCCGTATGGACGCATTTTGCGGTCCGGATTCGGACACCCGCCAGTTGGTGACCCCTAGAAGATTCCCGTGAAGGATCTTGAAAAGCGCTGCTGCTCGCGAGCCACCCCCGTTCTGCTGCACTGAAAATGAACTGTCTGGGATCTCGTGGTTGTGGCTGCCTATAGGCTACTGTAGCCTACCATGTAAAATGAACAACAACAACAAGGATATAGCTATAGCCTATATTAATAAAATAAAGTAAGAATGAATAGGTAAATACAAACAAGGGCAATGTGCCATACCCAGGCCACCGGGATTTCACTTTTCCCGTTCGAGACTGCCTTATAATTTAGCACAGACTATTAATAATAAAAGTTATGGCACTTCGGGTGAAAAATGTTGACCTGGCTGTGTTCCGTCTTTTAAACTTCTCCTCAAACGTGCATGCAGTGTAAATAAAGCAGTTACATCAATGAAATGATAGTAAAGTTAGTCCAGGGCCACACCCCCGTGCTAATGGTACCGCCCACGGCACAAATTACAAGACGAAAAATAGAAAATCGGTTAGATTTCATTTATTCGAATGTTTGTTTCTGAAGTCACAATTTAGCAAAAGTAAAATTGAAAAAAGGGGAGAAAAAGGCAAATATCCATTGATAATGTACTGGAAAAACAAGAAAAAAGAATGTCTGGTTTCAATTTTTAATTTTTGCATTTGCATTGTATGGTCTGAAAACTGAATTGTGAAGCGCCAGAAGTCTCTAAAAGTTAACAAGCTCCCATCTTCATCCATTACAGTAAATGAAGAACTGACCAAATACCGTTTTCAAGCCAATCAAGAACACATATACTTGTATCTAGATACAATAAATCTATTGTTCCATATAGGGATTCTGTGTGGAGAAAAGTTGTGGTTATATAACAAAATCTGCTGGTGAAAGGAAGATAATTTGATTGGCAGTCTGGAAACAGTAAAATCAAATCTCAGTAGAAAATCAATTCCACCCAATTTTCTAAATATACCTCTGGGAATGCAAAACCAGAAATTAGTTTCATTTATTATACATTTTTTAAGCCATTTGACCTTCAACGAACATACCATTTATACAATAGAAGTCAAAGGCTTGTAATCCACCATTTTCATAATCTTGTATAAGATTTGCCCTCTTTATATAGTGCACACGTTTACTCCATATATAATTGAAATGAATTTGATTAATGGTCTTAATAGCTCTATTAGAAATGGAGAGACAAGATGCAGGATAGATACACACTTTCCATTTTAGTTAAATAAATTCTACCAAAGATAGACAAATCCCTTTGCATCCATGCATCAAGCCTGCCTTTGCATTCATTCCACCTATTCCAGACATTTTGCTTTTCCATCATGACCTCATCCTTAGAAATGTTTATGCCTAAATATCTGACAGTCGACTTGACTGGAATATTATGTGAAATTTTAAGAGGGCATTCATGTATGGTAATAATTTCTGAGAATTTAGAAAAATAGTTAACTATCTCAATTGCTTTAGGAACCTGGTCAAGGCCTTTTAAAAATAATGTTGTATCGTCAGCCAATTGACTAAGTATAATTTCCTGTCCAAACACATTTAATTTTTCAATATTTGAGTTTTTAATTAGGAGAGCCAACATCTCTGTAGCCAGAATAAACAATAAGGGTGAGATGGGGCATCCTTGTTTAACTCCTCTCTTAATATCAAATCTGGGTGAAGTACCTGTTGGTAGGGCCACTGAACTATTGGTATTTGTGTAGAATAACTGAATAACATTACAAACATGTTCACCAAACCCATACATTTTCAAACATTTAAAAATAAATGAATGTTCTAACATATCAAAGGCTTTATAGAAATCTAAAAATAAAAGAACCCCATCATCCTCTGTTTCTTGATTATACTCCAGCAAGTCCAAAACCAGTCGAATATTGTTATGTATAGAACCACGGTTTTAGTGATTTCCTGAAAAGCTGCAAAAATAAATTCCCCAAAGTAAAGTAAATAAAAAGTAAATAAAGTCCCAAAAATGGCGCTAAAAATTAGACGTAATACCATCTGGGCCAGGTGATTTATCCAATGACAAACACATAACAGCAGAATCAAGCTCTTCGATTGTTAATTCTGCATCACATATCATTTTGAACTGTTCATCTATATGAGGAACAAATTCTCCGTATTTTTAATGATTAAAATTGCCATTATTTTATATGAAAAAGTTGATAATTTTATTTTATTGACAAAATATTTTATTTTGTCTTTTGTATATTTTTTGATTAGATCAGATAACATTTTAATCTGTCATATGATCATGTGATAATGTCTACTTGGGGCATGTTGTCTCATTTCACTTCATTCATTCAAGGTAAATCAAGAGAAAAGTATACGCTGTAATGAAACAAAACCACTACTAGACGTGTGAAATTAAGGGGAAAATAAATACTCTGAACCTTAAGTAGATTTACACAAACTGAGAAAGTCTAAAAGCGTAAGGTTGTGCCCCGCTCTCCCCTATCTGTAAACACTTTTTTTTTTTTAAATGTATGTCTCAAAAAATAAATAAAAAAATAATTATGTACAATTTAACATTTGCTTCTTTAATTAAAAAAAGACAAGGACAAGCGTTAATGTCGAGCCCTGGTATGTTTTCCTTGACTGGTTTTCCCTGCAGAATTACGTTGTTGAAAACGAAAAGCGAGTGTTTCTGCATTAAACAACTATCTCAACTGTTAAATAACAGATGTAAGATTAAAATAATATCAGATCTGTCTTATTTTAAATAAACACACACACACACACACACACAAAAAAAAACAGATGAAAAATTAACATGAGTAAGAAATGTTCATTTGCTCCATCTAGTGGCAATCGTCATGAAATGCCATGTTATACTATTTTTGTCCACAAGAGGTCGGCAGAGCAAAGCAATGCAATGAGTTATTTTGTATTTAAATTAAAGAATGTGGAAAATGTGCTTTTTTTTTTGTTAAAATGTAAAATTGTTTTATCTTGTTTGAGAACAATGACTCAAGGACTTGTCATTCTGATGGCAGAGTTCACTGACATAAATACTGACTTTTGAGAGGTGAACTAAGGGTTTTTAGGCTTTTGCAGATAATCCATTGTGTTCTTGCGGTTTGTATGAATTGTTTGGAGAATTGCACTTACTGGTTTGCAAATGTTTTTTTTTTCTCACTTTATTTACATTTTCCATTTAAACAAAATATAACATACACTTACAAAACATATATATAACCTTCATATATATATACACACACACACACACACATATACAGTATATATATATATATATATATATTGTTAATAAAAGGATCCACACAACAAATAACAAAAGAATACAATTTATACTAGAAAAAAAGAACAATAATAATATTAATAATAATAATAACAACAAGATAGTAAGACAAGCAAATAGTAAAAAAAAAAACTATGGTCATCCAAAACTATAAATAAATGAATAAAATAATAATAATTAAAAAAAAGAATAATTTCACAGGTACAAAAAGGTGCTAAACATCCTGAGCACATCCGACATATCCCTAAAGCAGGGTACCAATCTATATACCGGGGGAGGGAAATAATTACTAGAGGAGATGTGTAGTCAGGTGAATGAAGGCCTTTCATTTCTTTACATATCCTATAGGAAAGATCCCCAAATTCTATTGAAATTATCCGAGGATCTCTTCATTGTGTGTCTGATTTTTTCTAGCTTAATAAAATGGAAAATATCTTGAATCCATAAAGAATGAGTCGATTTCCAGTTTAATAAAATTAAACGCCTTGCAGTGTGACAAAGGCTACGAAGTCAGACTTGTATTTGGGCATATCAAGAGAAGTGGGAAGAGTACCGAATAAAGCAGTGAAAGCCAGAGGTTCAATATGATTTGTTAGAACTTCAGATAATGTTTTACAAATTAATTTTGTAGGGAGGGACAGGACCAAAACATGTGTGCAGTAGTTGCGTGGGCCTGGTGACAACGGTCACATGTGGGATCCACTTCAGGATATATTTTTAACAGTCTAGCTTTGGTCCAGTGGGTACGGTGGAGAATTTGAAACTGAATCAGAGCATGTCTGGCACAAAAAGATGAAGAGTGCACACTTTCCACTGTTCTTCTGACATGTTTTCTCCAATGTCCTCCTCCCACTGAGATTTAATAGTTGCAAGTGCTGGGCAAAGTGCAAATGGCATTATAAAGATATGAGATCATACCCTTCATAATATGGGTGGGCTTGAAAAAAAAGTCAATAGGAGTAGCTCTAGGGAGATTGAGGGTGCATGTCTCGAACGAAGCTACGAACCTGCAAATACCTAAAAAAGTGGTGTGTACATTTTTCTGCTAGTTGCTGGAAAGATGCAAAGACATTATCTATATATAGATCGTTAAATGTTATAATGCCCAGTGCTGACCACTGTGAAAAAGTGCTATCATCAATGATGGTGGGAAAGCAACATTTGCTGCTACAGGTGCGAAGACAGAATAGGTTTGTTATCCAAAGTGGTGTCTAATTGCCTTCAGATTCTCAGCGTAGTTTTAACAATGACATTTTTAGTATAGGGAGACGAAGAGCTTTTAATGGGGGCATGTCAGTGAAGTGGGCATGCATGAAGTAGCCTCCATATTAAACCACCCAGATCCTGATCCTGATTTAACCAGTATTGCATGACTCTGAGATTTGAAGCCCAATAATAAAACTGTAAATTAAGTAGAGCCATTCCCCCAAGTATTTTGGGTCTATGAAGGAATGTCTTAAGAATTGTGGGTATCTTTTTATTCCAGATAAATCCTAGGATCAGGGAATCAATTTTACGAAAAAAAAAGTGTTCAGGCAGGAAAATGGGTATAGACTGAAAATAACAGGAGAATTTGGGAAGAATATTCATTTTAACTGCTTCCCCTATCCTTGGCTGGAAGAATTAATTCAAAGACCAGCGCTCAAAATCTTTCTCCATCTGGAGTAACAAATTAGCAAAGTTAAATAAGTAAATCTATGGTGTGCAATCATAAATGGAAAATTATAGTCCCTAGCTGCAGAATTCAGTGGAGAAATTTCACTCTTGCTCAGATTTAATTTGTAACCAGAAATTATTCCGAATGATTTCAAAGTATTAAGAGCTGCCGGTATCGATCTAGCTAAATCAGAAATATAAAGGAGGAGATCATCCGCATACAAAGACACTTTTTGCTCTGTACCCATTCTTTTTATATCTTTTATAGTTGAATCAACCCTCAGTGCAATAGCAAGAGGTTCGATAGCGATGGCGAAGAGGAGTGGACTCAAGGGACATCCCTGACGAGTGGACCGCGGTAGAGGGAAAATAGACTATGGCAAGCCGTTTTAACTTTTATTCATTTCCAGGATATGAATCCTTGATATCAACAATTCAGTTTTCACTAGTTAAAATGATAATTCTTGATATCAGGAATTAGATTTCTACTAGTAAAAATAACAATTTTTGATATCAGGAATTACATTTCAACTAGTAAAAATGTTCATTCTTGATATCAACAATTGAATTTTAACTAGTAAAAACTATAATTCTTGATATTAACAAATGAATTTCAACTAGTAAAAACTATCATTCTTGATATTAACAATTTATATCCTGGGAATGGCAATAGGCAAGCCGTTTTGACTTTTAATCATTCGCAGGATATGAATCCTTGATATCAACAACTAAATTTTCACTAGTTAAAATGATAGTTATTGATATCAGGAATTAGATTTCTACTAGTAACAATGGCTATTTTTGATATCAGGAATTACATTTCCACTAGTAACAATGCTAATTCTTGATATCAGCATTTACATTTTCACTAGTTAAAATGATAATTCTTGATATCAACAATTCAATTTCAACTAGTAAAAACTATAATTGTTGATATCTGTAATTGTATTTTCACTAGTGAAATGTCACCATAGGCTGCCATTCAAAATCAATTGTTGATATCAAGAATTGATTTCTTACTAGTAAAAATTCCAGTTTCACATATCAGAAATACAATTCTTACTAGTAAAAACCTTTATTTTTGATATCAAGAATTAAACTGTCACTAGTTGAAATGTCTATTCTTGATATCACCATTTGAATTGCTACTAGTAAAAATGTCCATTTTTGATATCAATAATTCCATTTTCACTAGTGACAATGTTAATTTCTGATATCATGAATGTGATTGTTACTAGTAAGAAAGACATTTTAGATATCTGAAATTATATTGATATCAGAAATACATTTTCAGATATCAAAATGAAAAATTTTACTAGTAGCAATTCAATTGTTGATATCAAGAATAGACATTTCAACTAGTGACAATTGAATTATTGATATCAGTAATTACCATTTTTACTAGTAACAATATAATTATTGATATCAAAAATTATATTTCTACTAGTAAGAAATCAATTCTTGATATCAACAATTGATTTTGAATGGCAGCCTATGGTGACATTTCACTAGTGAAAATATAATTACAGATATCAAGAATTAAATTCTTGATATCAACAATTACATTTTTGATATCAACAATTCAATTCTTGATATCAACAATTGAATTGTTGATATCAACAATTGAATTGTTGATATCAAGAATTGAATTGTTGATATCAAGAATTGAATTGTTGATATCAACAATTCATATCCTACATGTGTTTTAAATGTTAAAAGGGCGACAAAACTATTATAGATATCAAAAATTGATTTCTTACTGGTTAAAATTCTGAATACACATATCAGAAATACAATTCTTACTAGTAAAAACCTTTATTTTTGATATCAAGAATTCAGTTGTCACTAGTTGAAATGTCTATTCTTGATATCAACAATTGAATTGCTACTAGTAACAATGTTCATTTTTGATATCAATAATTCCATTTTCACTAGTGACAATGTTCATTTCTGATATCATGAATGAGATTGTTACTAGTAAGAAAGCCATTTTAGATATCTGAAATAATATTGATATCAGAAATACATTTTCAGATATCAAAAATGAAATTTTTTACTAGTAGCAATTCAATTGTTGATATCAATAATATATATTTCAACTAGTGACAATTGAATTATTGATATCAGTAATTCACATTTTTACTAGTAACAATGCAATTATTGATATCAAAAATTATATTTCTACTAGTAAGAAATCAATTCTTGATATCAACAATTGATTTTGAATGGCAGCCTATGGTGAGATTTCACTAGTGAAAATATAATTACAGATATCAAGAATTCAATTGTTGATATCAAGAATTACATTTTTGATATCAAGAATTAAATTGTTGATATCAAGAATTCAATTGTTGATATCAAAAATTAAATTGTTGATATCAACAATTACATTTTTGATATCAAAAAATGTAATTGTTGATATCAAAAATGTAATTCTTGATATCAACTATTCATATCCTGGAAATGAATAAAAGTTAAAACGGCTTGCCATAATATGTCAGAACGGGCATTGTTGGTTCTGACAGACGCTTGGGGGGCGGAATATAATAACCTCACCCAAGAAATAAAGTTATCACCAAAACCAAATTTCTCTAGTGTGTAAAAGAGGTATTTCCACTCCACCCAGTCAAAAGCCTTCTCTACATCTTCTCTGCATTCTCTGTGACAGTGAATAAAGTCAGTCTGGTTAGCAATAAAAAGTGAAGCTGGTAACGCTGTTCGTTTGAAACACAAAACAAAATAACGAGAAACCACCTGTTTTTCGTTTGTCGTTTCAAACCAAAAACAAAGAAACGGTAAAAAAAGAGCCGTTCTCCCGTTTTTGGTTCTGAATCCAAAAACGAAAAATGACAAAACCAAAATCAAATAACGGTCCGATTTTGTTTTTTTGAAATTCCTTTTTTCATTTTTTTCGTTTGAAGATCTACAGTGAAATACAGACAGGTTGGCCACGTGACCCGGAAGTAATAGTAAATATGGCCTATCAAAATAAAAGCCAAGCTTTTAGAACGGTCATAATATGCAGCGCTAACGTTATACCATAACGTTAGAAGAAGAAAAATCAATTAATAAATAGCCTTATATAAACCTGGACCGGAATAAATATGTTAGCAACAGTAGTTTATTACAGCTATTTCATATCGTGCCTATCCAGACATCACCAGTCACGTTTAATGAGCGCATTGTTTGGCTCAATACAGTTGGTAATATAGGTTAACCTAAGAACTTATTGTGTGTGCAGAGTTGTTACTGTTAGCGCTATATTATATAATTAAATTTATATTTAATGTGGTTTCCACCGTAATGGATAACTGTTCCCCCTTTCTACCAGCAGGTGGCAGTATTTAAATGACTGACTGTATGGTGTCTTTGGTAACTGTTTTAAATTAAGATTACTGATACAGATGTATTTATTGTTGTTCATTTTATTTTGTTTTTGATTGTATTTGCCTAGTTATCATCATCATCATTCACCCAGCCCAGAGTTAAACCTGCTTCTGTTTTAACCTGATTATAACACTGCTATCAGCTTCTTAGCAGCTCAGACAACAAACTCTCATCAGACATGTCCTAATCCTAATGTAGGATAATTAATAATTTATAGATTATAAAAGAAGAAGAATTTACCAGTGTGCTATATACTGTGTGAATCTTTCTTCTCTATACACATTCCAGTTTGTATAACATACAAAACTCCGATTGTGTCATGTAAGTGAAGAGAATCCATACAAGTCTTGAAACTTTATAGCACATACATGCTTTCAAGGGCATTGCATGTACAATCAATGGCTGCAGAAAAGGTAAGAACATTTTACAAGGTCCTCAAAAGAAAACCCCAAAACATAATTACATTACTAAAAACAGGCTGTCAACGCTGATTACATAAGCAATTAACTGCAACAAAACATTTCCAGTAACTTTTGATACGTCCTGCTTGGACAAGGACATCCTACAAGGATGAGGAAGCAAGCAGCTCATGTGAGGAAACCCACCAACATCCAAGAGTTGAAGCTGTTCTGTACAGAGGAATGGGCAAAGATTCGTCCAAGTCAATAAGCAGGACGTATCAAAAGTTACTGGAAATGTTTTGTTGCAGTTATTGTACTAGTTATTAACTACTATTAGTTATATGTATGTAATAGATGTATGGATGTATGGAATAGATGGATGGAATAGATGGATGTGTGGAATAGATGGATGGATGTAATAGATGTATGGAATAGTATGGATGGAATAGATGTATGGATGTATGAAATAGATGTATAGAATAGATGTATGGATGTATGGAATAGATGTATGGATGTATGGAATAGATGTATGGAATAGATGGATGTGTGGAATAGATATATGGAATAGATGGATGTATGAAATAGATGTATGGAATAAATGGATGTGTGGAATAGATGTATGGATGTATGGAATAGATGTGTGGAATAGATGGATGTGTGGAATAGATATATGGAATATATGTATGGATGTATGGAATAGATGTGTGGAATAGATGGATGTGTGGAATAGATGGATGTGTGGAATAGATGTATGGATGTGTGGAATAGATGTATGGATGTGTGGAATAGATATATGGAATATATGTATGGATGTATGGAATAGATGTGTGGAATAGATGGATGTGTGGAATAGATGGATGAATGTATGTAATAGATGTGTGGAATAAATGGATGTGTGGAATAGATGGATGAATGTATGTAATAGATGTGTGGAATAGATGGATGTGTGGAATAGATGGATGTGTGGAATAGATGGATGTGTGGAATAGATGGATGAATGTATGTAATAGATGTGTGGAATAGATGGATGTGTGGAATAGATGGATGAATGTATGTAATAGATGTGTGGAATAAATGGATGTGTGGAATAGATGGATGAATGTATGTAATAGATGTGTGGAATAGTTGGATGTGTGGAATAGATGGATGAATGTATGTAATAGATGTGTGGAATAGATGGATGTATGGAATAGATGGATGAATGTATGTAATAGATGTGTGGAATAGATGGATGTGTGGAATAGATGGATGAATGTATGTAATAGATGTGTGGAATAAATGGATGTGTGGAATAGATGGATGAATGTATGTAATAGATGTGTGGAATAGATGGATGAATGTATGTAATAGATGTGTGGAATAGTTGGATGTGTGGAATAGATGGATGAATGTATGTAATAGATGTGTGGAATAGATGGATGTGTGGAATAGATGGATGAATGTATGTAATAGATGTGTGGAATAGATGGATGTGTGGAATAGATGGATGTGTGGAATAGATGGATGAATGTATGTAATAGATGTGTGGAATAGTTGGATGTGTGGAATAGATGGATGAATGTATGTAATAGATGTGTGGAATAGATGGATGTGTGGAATAGATGGATGTGTGGAATAGATGTGTGGAATAGATGGATGTGTGGAATAGATGGATGAATGTATGTAATAGATGTGTGGAATAAATGGATGTGTGGAATAGATGGATGAATGTATGGAATAGATGTGTGGAATAGATGGATGTGTGGAATAGATGGATGAATGTATGTAATAGATGTGTGGAATAGATGGATGTGTGGAATAGATGGATGTGTGGAATAGATGGATGAATGTATGTAATAGATGTGTGGAATAGTTGGATGTGTGGAATAGATGGATGAATGTATGTAATAGATGTGTGGAATAAATGGATGTGTGGAATAGATGGATGTGTGGAATAGATGGATGAATGTATGTAATAGATGTGTGGAATAGATGTGTGGAATAGATGTGTGGAATAGATGGATGTGTGGAATAGATGGATGAATGTATGTAATAGATGTGTGGAATAGATGGATGTGTGGAATAGATGGATGTGTGGAATAGATGGATGAATGTATGTAATAGATGTGTGGAATAGATGGATGTGTGGAATAGATGGATGAATGTATGTAATAGATGTGTGGAATAAATAGATGTGTGGAATAAATAGATGTGTGGAATAGATGGATGAATGTATGTAATAGATGTGTGGAATAGATGGATGTATGGAATAGATGGATGAATGTATGTAATAGATGTGTGGAATAGATGGATGAATGTATGTAATAGATGTGTGGAATAGATGTGTGGAATAGATGTGTGGAATAGATGTGTGGAATAGATGGATGAATGTATGTAATAGATGTGGAATAAATGGATGTGTGGAATAGATGGATGAATGTATGTAATAGATGTGGAATAGATGGATGTATGGAATAGATGGATGAATGTATGTAATAGATGTGTGGAATAAATGGATGTATGGAATAGATGGATGAATGTATGTAATATGTGTGGAATAGATGGATGTGTGGAATAGATGGATGTGTGGAATAGATGGATGAATGTATGTAATAGATGTGTGAATAGATGTGTGGAATAGTTGGATGTATGGAATAGATGGATGAATGTATGTAATAGATGTGTGGAATAATGGATGTGTGGAATAGATGTGTGGAATAGATGGATGAATGTATGTAATAGATGTGTGGATAGATGTGTGGATGGATGTATGGATAGATGGATGATGTATGTGTGTGAATAATGGATGTGTGGAATAGATGTGTGGAATAGATGGTGTATGGAATAGATGGATGTATGTATGTAGATGTGTGGATAATGGATGTGTGGAATAGATGGATGTTGTATGTATTGATGTGTGATGTGGATGATAGATGGATGTGTGGAATAGATGGATGAATGTATGTAATAGATGTGTGGAATAATGGATGTTGTGGAATAGATGGATGTGTGGAATGATGATGTATGTAATAGATGTGTGGAATAGATGTGTGGATAGATGGATGAATGTATGTAATAGATGTGTGGAATAGATGGATGTGTGGAATAGATGGATGTGTGGATAGATGGTATGATGTATGTAATAGATGTGTGGAATAGATGGATGTGTGGAATAGATGGATGAATGTATGTAATAGATGTGTGGAATAGATGGATGTGTGGAATAGATGGATGAATGTATGTAATAGATGTGTGGAATAGATGGATGTTGGAATAGATGGTGATGTATGTATAGATGTGTGATAGATGTGTGGAATAGATGGATGAATGTATGTAATAGATGTGGAAATAATGGATGTGTGGATAGTGGATGAATGTATGTAATAGATGTGTGGAATAGATGTGTGGAATAGATGGATGAATGTATGTAATAGATGTGTGGAATAAATGGATGTGTGGAATAGATGGATGAATGTATGTAATAGATGTGTGGAATAGATGGATGTGTGGAATAGATGGATGAATGTATGTAATAGATGTGTGGAATAGATGGATGTGTGGAATAGATGGATGAATGTATGTAATAGATGTGTGGAATAGATGGATGTGTGGAATAGATGGATGAATGTATGTAATAGATGTGTGGAATAGATGGATGTATGTAATAGATGGATGAATGTATGTAATAGATGTGGAATAATGGATGTATGGAATAGATGGATGAATGTATGTAATAGATGTGTGGAAAAGATGGATGTATGGAATAGATGTATGGAATAGATGGATGTGTGGAATAGATGGATGTGTGGAATAGATATATGGAATATATGTATGGATGAATGGAATAGATGTGTGGAATAGATGGATGTGTGGAATAGATGTATGGATGTGTGGAATAGATGGATGAATGTATGTAATAGATGTGTGGAATAATGGATGTGTGGAATAGATGGATGAATGTATGTAATAGATGTGTGGAATAGTTGGATGTGTGGAATAGATGGATGAATGTATGTAATAGATGTGTGGAATAATGGATGTGTGGAATAGATGGATGAATGTATGTAATAGATGTGTGGAATAGATGGATGTATGGAATAGATGGATGAATGTATGTAATAGATGTGTGGAAGATGGATGTGTGGAATAGATGGATGAATGTATGTAATATATGTGTGGAATAAATGGATGTGTGGAATAGATGGATGAATGTATGTAATAGATGTGTGGAATAGATGGATGTATGGAATAGATGGATGAATGTATGTAATAGATGTGTGGAATAAATGGATGTATGGAATAGATCAATGAATGTATGTAATATGTGTGGAATAGATGGATGTGTGGAATAGATGGATGTGTGGAATAGATGGATGAATGTATGTAATAGATGTGTGGAATAGATGGATGTGTGGAATAGATGGATGTATGGAATAGATGGATGAATGTATGTAATAGATGTGTGGAATAAATGGATGTATGGAATAGATGGATGAATGTATGTAATATGTGTGGAATAGATGGATGTGTGGAATAGATGGATGTGTGGAATAGATGGATGAATGTATGTAATAGATGTGTGGAATAGATGTGTGGAATAGATGGATGTATGGAATAGATGGATGAATGTATGTAATAGATGTGTGGAATAAATGGATGTGTGGAATAGATGTGTGGAATAGATGGATGTGTGGAATAGATGGATGAATGTATGTAATAGATGTGTGGAATAGATGTGTGGATAGATGGATGTATGGAATAGATGGATGAATGTATGTAATAGATGTGTGGAATAATGGATGTGTGGAATAGATGTGTGGAATAGATGGATGTATGGAATAGATGGATGAATGTATGTAATAGATGTGTGGAATAAATGGATGTGTGGAATAGATGTGTGGAATAAATGGATGTGTGGAATAGATGGATGAATGTATGTAATAGATGTGTGGAATAAATGGATGTGTGGAATAGATGGATGTGTGGAATAGATGGATGAATGTATGTAATAGATGTGTGGAATAGATGTGTGGAATAGATGGATGAATGTATGTAATAGATGTGTGGAATAGATGTGTGGAATAGATGGATGAATGTATGTAATAGATGTGTGGAATAGATGGATGTGTGGAATAGATGGATGTGTGGAATAGATGGATGAATGTATGTAATAGATGTGTGGAATAGATGGATGTATGGAATAGATGGATGGATGTGTGGAATAGATGGATGAATGTATGTAATAGATGTGTGGAATAGATGTGTGGAATAGATGGATGAATGTATGTAATATATGTGTGGAATAGATGGATGTGTGGAATAGATGGATGAATGTATGTAATAGATGTGTGGAATAGATGGATGTATGGAATAGATGGATGAATGTATGTAATAGATGTGTGGAATAGATGTGTGGAATAGATGGATGAATGTATGTAATAGATGTGGAATAAATGGATGTGTGGAATAGGATGATGTATGTAATAGATGTGTGGAATAAATGGATGTGTGGAATAGATGGATGAATGTATGTAATAGATGTGTGGAATAGATGGATGTGTGGAATAGATGATGAATGTATGTAATAGATGTGTGGAATAGATGGATGAATGTATGTAATAGATGTGTGGAATAGATGGATGAATGTATGTAATAGATGTGTGGAATAGATGTGTGGAATAGATGGATGTGTGGAATAGATGGATGTATGGAATAGATGGATGAATGTATG